>NC_135325.1:109447122-109779604 GCF_048772815.1 Callospermophilus lateralis
AAGAAGAAACTTTTGGTCCTATTCTACAACCATTAAGCAACAAGAATATTTGTTTTGTACGTTCCCTCCAGTTTTTGCTCCTAGTTTTCAGTTAATGGAGTCTGTGGGATTTTCTGGCCCTGATTTTTAAAACTTGTTTTGTAAGCATTTTCCAGGCTTCTAGGTCATTTTTACAGTTATCACAGCCATAAAAGGTACTATTGAGTGAGGACTAAATTAACAATTATGTTTGGACATTCCATTTGCTTTCCCTCAATTTGGCTGAATCTATAGAAAATATTAAATATGGGCTAAAGATTTCAAATGAATTTAAATCATACTTTTTTTTGGCTTGTGCCCATTGACTTGTATACACAGCTGCGTAATTTACAGTCATTAGTTAGTGATACTGAGGCTAATCATGGGCCTCACCCAGAAAGTGTCCAGATCATCAGTTTCACCTGGACTAATCAGCTTAACCTGAAATTTTTCTAACAAAACATACTAACTACTTCAACTCCAGTCACTACTGTGTAGTCAGTTCTGATTAACAGATTTAGAGGAAAAGGTCCTAGAAGCTAGTTTCTGATGTGTCCTTAACCTCCAGGAATCCTAGTTTTCTGTTTGTAATTGTTTTTCTCCACCTTACTCTACTTATCTTTCAAGGTTGCCGCAAATAACAGATAGGAAAGCATCTGGAAAAGTAGGTAAAAGTACCATACAAAGCAAGATGTTGGAATTATGATGAATCTGAAGATTGTATCTCTGCCACAAGGGTCTGGCCAGGAGTGGAGTTGGGGACTGAGAACAGGTGAGGGTGCTGCCTCAGGAGAGCTAGAGTTCAAAGTAACCAAGTCTCAGCCTGCTGCATGCACTGTTTTTGGCTTCCTGACTCTAGTGCTGAAGGCAGGGCCACCACCCCACACTCCGACCAGTTGTTCAGTTTCTAGAGCTCAATAGTTTAAGGGGAGTGCTCCAGGGCTGCAGCAACCACAGGAAGCAGAATTCTTTCTGGGCTCCTCCCTAATGACTCAATTTACTATTCTCATGGGTTTTAAGCCCTTTTGAATTTGCTAAAGAGATCAATTGTGGAGCCAGGGATAGGTGGCTATCAGGAAAGAATCTAGAGATCCTTCTTCATTTAGTAAGAAGTAACTAACTAATGGGTGGGCATGAGTGGGGGTACAGGGGCAGGGAGATACACATTTTCTGCAACTGGTGTATATACACTGTTTTTCATTTGAGAATAATGTAATAACTTAAAGTATAAAAGCGTATATGAAGCTTTAGGGTTATGAGACTAATACTGCAGGCCAACGGAAAGACAGATCTTTAGAAATTTATGCCAACTTGGATATAGTCCTAGTCTTTAACTTATGTCAATAAACTTTCATTGATCTTCCCCAAGCATGCTGTGTGTGTTTGTGTGTGTTTTACTGGGATTGAACCCAGAGGTGCTTTACCACTAAGCTACATCTCCAGCCCTTTTTATTTTTCATTTTGAGACAGGGTCTCACTAAGTTGTTGAAACTATCCTTGAAAGAGCCATTCTCCTGCCTTAGCCTCCCCAGTTGCTGAGATTACAAGCATGGGCCACTGTGTCTGGCTTCAAGCATGCTTTTTGAACCTATTTTTATTTTCCTCTTGCACAGTCTCTCAGGAAAGCTGCCTGTTAACTCCCATCTAATAGGATCATGTTTTTTCCAATGTTGTCCTGAGCTCTACAGTCCAGGATTCATGGAACAAACCCAGTCCCCTGTGGTTCCTTCTGCCTGGATGGGTTGACAGGCATGGTGTTTTTTAAAACATTCAGCAAAATAATTTGCAATGCAGAGTCCTTATTAGGGTTTTTTTAATTGGACATTGCCTGTATTAACTGAAATCAAAAGCAGTATACAATCCTTCCATCTCCCCACACTGGAGAATATGCAAATGTTTTCCTGTTTGGGGTTCCACATTTGTCCTTGTTTGTGTGTAGGTATAATTGTTACAGAGTTGGAACCACTGTATTTTCCTGTGGCCCTGGTTATTGGCATCTATTTTTCCACATAACATTGACACACATCTGTTCAAATCAATTGACATTCCCATTGTGACTGACTCATTTGGTGGGAAAAACAAATTTACATGCCAACTGTTACAAAGAAGCATGGGTATGGGGGAACAGCAAGAAGAGGGGAGAGGATTCTTTTGACTTACAGATCATATAACATTTTCCAATAACATTTTTAAAGATGTATAATATTACACTGAGTGATTGATTCTATTTTACTCCCCTATAATGGGACACTTGGGTGGTTTTCAATACCTAGTGAGTTAGAAATGCATATAAGTTACAGCCTCTGAAAGATGATTATATTTTCTTGAAACAGGAGTCTTCCATGTCCAGATCCCCGCCAAGAGTGTTGATGTAGTGTTCCTTGATTGGAAAAAAAAAATCAGTACTGCTAACTGGAGATGTTGGATGTCTTCAAAAAATATTCTTGTGATTAAAGTTTTTATAAAATTATGTTTAATTCTACTTTATCAAAGTAACCTGTATATCTTGTCCCCCAACTTATAGAAATGTCTATGTAGATTTAGAGTTAGGCCAAACTTTTCCTGTTTTAAGAAGCACGTTTGTCTAATAAACTTTATACAATGCCTTATGTCCAGCAGCTTCCTCACTAACAAATACCATGTGTTGGGAAAAATTGGGCAAACAATGGAAAGGTGTCTAGTTGAGGGTGGTAAAGCTGGATCAATTAATCAGCTGACTATACACTGATTCACTTTATATGTCTCCCATACATTATGTTGCACATTTAGCAATGTTGAAAAACAAAACAATTTTAAAAAATACTTTAGGGAGTTGTTAAAGAGAATTTATAATCTGGAATGAATTGCTATTTTCTTAACTGACACAGAAATGTTCGGCTAAAATATTGTTTTATTCAGAATTTTGTCCTTGGAGGAAAATCTAGGCATACTGCAACTTTGTGTAATTAAAGGTGGAAGGAATGTTTTAAGTCAGAATGGCACCATGCTATCAGGGGGTTGTGTGGACGAGCTCAATTTGGGCACCTCTTGGGAGCCCTGAGAGAGGCCGCCCAGATTCTGGAAGGTAACGCCCCCAAATTAGGATCCCTTGTTCCCCCGCCCTACTCCCCTCCTGGTCCGCAATCGCAATCAATCGCAATTGACCCCGGTGCCTCACCTGGATCCTGCAGGCGCCCTCTGGAGGGAGCCGGATGGCGTGGACAAGGTCCTCCAGGAAGTTTGGGCGGCACTCTCTCCTGGCTCGAAGGAGAACCATACAGAACGGGAAGGAAAAAAAGGGAAGCTGGTTAGCTGCAGAAGGGGAATCTCATGGTGGCCCCATTCCAAAACCCAGTGCAATGTAAGGCGGACCTGTTCGCCGTTCGCGCCTGGGGACTGCGGGCTGGAGGAGTCCTGGCCATTGGGGGCGGGAATAGCAGCACAGCGGCAAGGGAGTCAAGAGCCTGCAGGTCTCAAGGTCTCAGCGCCCCTGGGAGCCTGAGGGACCCCGCTGGCCGGAAGGGACCCAAGCCTCCCTCGCGCACTGCATTGCTCAGGCGCAAGGGAGTCTGGGAGAGCAAATGTTTCGCGGGGCTGGAGCCAGACTCTCCGCTCTGGACTACTTGCTCTGGATTACTCGGAACCTCGGGTCTCCCCCCAAACTGGAAATTAGGGTCCCACGCCCAGCCCCTCGGGAAGACTAGTACAAGGTGTCTCATAGCAACAAGAGGGTTACGTGTGTGCGTGTGCAAGTTTTGGGTTTGTCCTTTAAGATGACAAAAAGATGTGGGAAAAGATTCCACACCTCCCTTCGTTGTTTGCCAATAGTCATTTACCTGACCAGGCCTCAGATTAAAAAAAAAAAAAAAAAATCAGATCTAAAGTGATTCTCACAGGAATAGCCCTCTTTTCTAGGTCAATTGTGAAGTTCCTAGGTGACAAACCGTCCTCCCCCGTTTTCTCAACTAAGGCTTAATGGGCCAAATGAGGGGTAGAGGTGCAGATGTGCAGCATTAATTAGCGATAGCACCTGCCCACAAGTTTGGAATCACGAAGGGCCCCTGAATTGACAGTTCAGGTGCTGTCCTGAGCTGTGAAGCTAATGCCTTTCCAGTGGGACCTCCAGTGATTTTTCTAGGGTGACAAAGGTGTGGTTGGTGTCACACCTTCGGGGTAGAAATCTGGGGCCCGATTTGGGGAGAGGCGGAAAAAAGAAGTTAGAAACACAGAGCCTCATTGCGGGGTCATGTCCTCAGGTCACTGCAGTCGCTGCTGGCTGCAGACTCAGATTCCTAGGGGAGGGTCATTGCCCTCCACATCGCCTTGGGTTCACCTGCCCTCCAGAAAGGTCTCGCTTGATCCTTCTTGGATACCTGAAGTCCAGGAAAGCTCCCCGCAACACAAAAGAGGTAAGGAAGGGGAGATGCGGGAATAGGGCCCCATAATCTTTCCTGAAGTCAAAAATGCTTTCCACACAAGAACATGAGCCAGTTTACCAGGAACCGCTGAAAGAATTAGGGGTAGCTGGCAGTCACTCTTTCTGCCTCCCCGTACTCCTTTCCCACATCCCCACCTGTTTCCTTGTTGGGGCCTTAAGATGAGCTTTCCTCGATGTTCAGTGGGTGGCATTCTAATAGGTCATCAGAAAGGGCTTTCTCCCGCCCCCCCCCCATCATTTCAGCTTTCTTTACCTGGGCAGGCAAAAAGGTTGCTAAAATAAAGCCTGTCACACCCAGTCATGTATTCAAAGACAGGCAGGCAAACGTTTCCTGGAGGACAAACTGGCTAGTCCCAAGAGAGTGCGTCGCTGCTCCCAGGGCAGATGCTGCAGGCGACTTACCTGGGTGGTGGGCCCGTAGAAAGTCCCAGACTTATCCTGGCAGCAGGAACAATACTCCAGGGCACCAATGGATCACTGCAGTACTGTTCCCGCTGCTAGGGCACGGCTGAGTGCTGAGTGCGGGGCACCAGGTTCCTTTTCAACGTGAACTGCCTGCGTACAAGCGACCCCCGACCTGCTGCCCCTCCCAGTCTGGCAGAACAGTGTAGTCCTCCCCCGACTAAGGCGACTAAGGCGGTGCTGCCTGGGCAGCAAAGGGCGCAGACCAGAAGACCCACCCCCCCAGCCCCACCTACCTGTTTTGAAAGCTGCCTTGCAGGGAACGGGTCCTGGTCATATCCAGCAGATCCCCACCTTCAACCTTCCCCGCGAGGGGGTATAGCAGCGCCTCACGTTTTGAACCATTTAGAGCACTTCAAAACATGAATTGCTGCTGCATCCCCTCGGAGTCAACGAAGGGGGACTGCTCTGGGATACCTGCAGGTGAAGAAAAAATAGGTGACAGGAAAGAAGCCCCACCCTGCCCCGCCCAATTGGGAGGATGAAGTAAAAGACTAAGACACGACCCTCCAATTAACGTACTTTTAATAACTTCGCAGTTTGATTTCCAGGATCTGCAGGCAGAGTGAAGGGTGTGGCTCTCGATTCCCTCCCGACCCGCGGAGGATGAATACAGCGCTGAAATGCAGAGCGATGGGTGATGGGAATTAGGATGGAAGAGAATCTTACCTCTGAAAAATACACGAAAGATAAGATCAAATAAATCGAGACAATTTGGCAACATCTGCATTAACTCTTGCCAGTTTCAAGGTCTTGATGAAACTTCTTCCTGCTGCATATTATTTCTCATTAATTGTCCTCATTTTTAAAAAAGCCCCATTTTAATTTATTGAAAATTTAATAAATTTAATTTATTGAAAATAAACACGGATGATTTAAAAGCGATAATTACTTTGAGTTATTTTTTAATGGCAAAGAATGAGAGATAATTTTTTAAACTGGGGACTCAAACTTTTTATAAGTGATTTACACCTATCAATGTCACCCATCAAAACACAAATCAAAAAGTTTAAATTCTTGATGTCAAATCACTCCTTCCTGTCTCAAGCAGTTCCACAGAAACTCACGTCCTGAAATGGCCGGCACTGTGCATGCTCCTTAATGATTAACTCATTAGATACCACTTTTTTCTTTTCAAAATGGACATATATTAGCAATAAATTCATGCATTCCTCTCCTTTTTTTAACAAGATATTCAAGTAAGCATAAGGAAAAAAACACCCTTAAACCTGGAATCACAAACCTAAAAGTTAAAAGAACAAAACCATTGAAGTTTTGAAAATTAAAATACATTTAAGTACAAGTAGTAGATATTTAAAGTAACCAAATCTGCTATTTGTTTTTGTTTCATTTTAAAATTATGTGGGTTTTTTTAAAACCAGTATAATGAATGTCATGTCCTATTTGTTAATAAAATATGCAGAGTCCTTAATGAGATTAGGTACAAAATTCATAAAACAACAGCCTGAGATCTGTTACTAACAAATACACTTTTTTCATCATGATAAACAAAGTCATTAATTACAATTGTTAAATTGGGACAATTAATCGTCTCTAAATTCCATCTTGCTTTGGCTATATTAACGATTTTTACATTGACCTTTGGGATTAATGGAGGAAAAACGTCGTTGGTTGCCCTTAAAAAGAAAAAAAAAACATGTTTAGCAAATGTACGATTATACTTTAGAAGTCCATAACTTTCTCCCAATTAAATATTTTATGTCCTGCACAAATATGTGAGTCATCACATCAGAGGTTAAAAATCACTCCTAATTTAACATTTCCTTAGGAAAAGCAAAGTTCCTTCGAAATAACATAGGTATCAAAAGGCGAAGGTCCTTCCACATTGCTTTGTGAACTCACTGGAATCGAACACATTAATACTTTCCTCTTAACCTTCTCTCTCAGTGACTGTACAACGACTTACATCCAAAAAAAGCCACCTCGATCCCCTAGTTTATGAATTTCCCCTGAGACTGAAATTTACTTACGAAAAGAGAGTACAAAGAGGAGTCTCATCACATCAGGAGAGGGTCATTCGCTGATACAATAGACAAAGAATCGATACTTTCGAGTTGCCATAGCCCCACCCCCTTCTGAACTGCAACGTGTTTGACCAAATGATTTCAGAGCCAAAGAATACGCCTCTTCCTCTGTTCATATTTTACAACGTTCTGTCTTTTAAATTTGCAAATATCTTGTCCCCCACACCCCAAACACATGGTGCGCTTTTTCTGTGCGCATTCGGGCCAAACTTTCCCAATGTCAAGTTTCCTACAGGGAAAACTAAACAATCTTGAAAGCTGTAATTCGGGAAGGGCAATGCAAAATTATTCTCACATTTCTTCCCAAGACATATTTTACTGCTTACAAATACGAGTCACCAAAAACCCATTTACATTCCGTCAAAACAGGTCGTTTCCAACCCGGGCGAGGTTGACAGTCGGTCACTGCCCCTTACTCAGTTTTCTCTCCCAGCCCCTCCCAATGTTAACTTTTCTCAGCCCGTTTCCTGAGAATTTTCCCAGCCACGCTCACTTGATGAACACTTTAAAGGTCCATTTCACCCCCCAAGCCCAACCCTCAAACGTGTTTTCCCACCCCAAAGCGACACAAAACTTTTTTCAGAATTATCACTAGACTTGTTTCAGACTCCCATAACCAACGTTACAATTGGGGAAAAACGCCAGCCAACAAGTCCCTTTTTAAAAAATCGCATGTCACCTCTCGTTCCACTCGAAAATGGCGCCGAAATCGAAGAACTTCTTAAATTTCATTGTAAGCTTTTTGCAAAGGTTTCTGGGATTTTCCTGCGAAGCTGCTTCGCTGCGTCTGAGAGCTAGCGAAGGAACAAGCAAGCGAGAGAGGGAGGAAGGAAAAGGTGGGTGGGGAGGCGGAAAGACAGCTAAACCGACAGACAAACAGCGAGAGAGGGCGAGGGCCGGGGCACAGAACAGGGCCAGGACTTGGGAGACGGTGGGATCGCACGGCGCGAGGTGCCTGGCAAGGAGCAACAGGCACCCAGAGCCGGGGGCTGGGGTGGCGGCACCGCGGGCGCGCTCCGCTGGCTGTGGCAGAAGCTCGGAGAGAGGCGTGGTGGAGGCGGAATGGAGCGGAGCCGAGCAGAGCTGAGCAGAGCGCAGGGCAGGAGAGGTGCGCACCCAGGGAGCGAGCAGGAGCAGCCAGCAGAGAGGCTCCGGGAGCGGTCCTAGAAAAAGCCGGCTTGGGGGGCGTGGCCACGCGGTGCTCAAGCTCCCCGCCCCCCAGTTCTCCCGCTCCTCTCTGGGGCCCGGGGGCGGAAGGGGGGAGGGGAAAAGAGGGAGCGGTAGGGAAGGGGGGGGCGGTATGCAGGCGCTCAGCGCCACAGCCTTGGTTCAAAGCCGGTGAGGGCCAAGAAGGACACAGGGCGCCCACAATAACCGAATGCAGAGCAGAATAGCAGGGGTCCAGGGAGAAAAAAAAGGGAAAATAGAGAATGGCTAAGCCAAGGGCACACCCAGAGACCCACCCGACAGAAGCCACCCTACGCTCACTGGTCCTATCACAGTGTCCTTTGAGTTGCCAGCAAGGCGCTGCTGGGTGGTTGAGCGAAGCCTCTTGAGTTGTGCATCTTGGGTATGTCTGAAATGATTTGGGAGATGAAACAAGGGACTTCAGACTGCGTGAGCGTAATGCTCTCGCCACGCATTTGAGTCCCGATCTGTTGGGACTCCCCTGACCTGATCACGCTACAAAGCTCTCTTTAGAAAAGTCCCTGGAACCGGACAAGCCCCCTTAGGTCCTGATGGTCCATTTTGAGGGCACGGCCCGGAGAGAGGGAGCAATATTTTATACATGTGTGCAGTCCAAGAAGGGAAACTGAAGGGAATTGAAATTAGAAACAAGAGAGAAAGCGAGCCCTTATTCTGGGATGCTAGATACTGTTAGGGACCTACGTTATTTAATGGGTGGGAGAATGGCATTGAAGGTAGGATGATGTCCTTATCCGCAAAAGATACATACCGAAGTGTAGAGAAATGAAACGTCACGATGTCTGAAATTTTCAAATGATGCAGCTAACATCCGCTCACATTCACACACACACACACACACACACACACACGCATGGAGGAGCGGGGAGAAAAAGTTGCAGTATACTAACATTATTTGCTACCTCGTGTGTGTACGTGTGTGTGTGGGGGGTAAACAGACATTCGTTGTACTGTTCTTTCAATTTTCTTGTATATTTGCAAAATGTCACAATAAAATTTTTGAGAGAAACCCCTTATAAAATAGTGCCTGTACGCTGTCGTGGAAAATGAACGCGGCTTCTTTTTCACCCCCTGTCCCGGGTGGGACAAATCTTTAAGCCAGCAGCGCTCAAACTCAGCGGGATCTGGATGGGAAGAGCAATGGGTAGCGCTGGCCTGAAGCTGACAAGGCCCAGAGCAAGGGACGAAGGCCTGGAGTGGCCGTGGGGACCCCAGACAGGTGGGTAGCCGGGCACAATGCGCTGCGGGGGAGCAGCGGAGGAGCTGCGGGGCTTGCTTGCCTGGAGACCCAGGCTGGGGATTGCTTCTCTGGAGTCTTTCTGCTGCCCGGGGGCCCGACTCTGACCGGATAGGCTCTGTTGCGCCCGCGGACTAATAAGGGAACTCGCCGACCGCAGGAAACTGAGTGGCGCGCTTATAGCTGCGGCGGTGGCCAGGAACCCCTACGCTTCCCCAGGGAAGCCGAAGTTGTCGCAGCCGGTAGACTGTTCACCAGATAATCGAGAACCGCGTGCGGGCTGTGGGAAGAAAAATCAGGTGCCGAAAGAAAACGGCAACAGTGAAACGCGCGCGCACACGCACGCACACCAAATCAGTATTCAAAAATAAACATAAAACCACAGATTCCGCGGTGCTCGGTTCTTGTTTCTTGGGCTACTTAACTCTCGCATGCATTTTACTGCTATTTCTGTAGAACTGATGTAAAAACTTCTATTTACTTCCTTTGCAAGGGCGATCTTGAAGACTCAAGGCGAGCAATCCGCCCGCGGCCTTTTGCCGGCGTCTGTGGGTTTTTTTTTTTTTTTTTTTTTTTTGGATGCGAAGGGGCTAGAGGGCAGAAGAGTGGAATCTTCTAGGGTCTGCAAAGTTAATTTGAGAAGTTAACCAAAAAGATTTTGTAGACCAAGATTTTCTTTTCAGGAAAGGGTTTAAAACGGCTGATAACGTGTACGATTTCGGCGGGCGCTAAAAACTGATACTAAGAGCTAAAATTCCCCTATTAACATCTTCAAAATCTTTTCGTGGACATGGCTGAAAGTTTGCAGGGCTGCCAGACGTGACAGAACAAGTTTCTAAATCCTCAGATAGATCATTTATAAAGCCCCTGTGTCCTTGGGGTGAAAGGCTTTCTCTGGGCTTTTTAAGGCTCAGCTTGGTGTGAAAATTTACTTGGGTTGCTGCATGTAAGCATTCATTTCCTTACCTAAATTCAGAAGATTCTCCCGCTGTAAGATGAAAGTTGAGTTTGTGGCATGTCCTCTAAAGAAAAATGGCAACAGCTTTCTTTATTAAACTCCTTTTGCTACATCAGCAAATTAGCAAGCCAGTTGAATATTGATGAATTCTTTGAGGGTGAGTAATATGGCTACAGGCCCGAGAAAGTGAGGGAGGGCAGGCTTAAGTATTTACTCAAGTGAACAATCTTCAAATATTTTCAAATATGGTGTCTCGAGGATTTTCTTAGGACCTCCGAAGCAAACCCTGATTTTGCAAATGGCTTCTCATTTATTAGGCCCTTCTGAACTTCAGAAAATTCACAGGACATAAATTGCCCTAAAAAGTGTCCAGAAACTCATCCTGGAATTAGAAGGGGGGACACAGCTCACCAACCTGGGTGTTAAGGAGGCCTCCAACTGCTGAGGCAGGAGACTTTTTATAGAGCGCTAAGAGCTCCAAACCAACTGCACACATCATCTACTGTTTTGTTTTTGTTTTTGTTTTTGTCACTTCTGAAATACTGTTTAGAACTGAGTATTTTTCAAGAAAATAGCACATTTTTTCCATTTTCTTCCATGTAAGATTCAGAAATTACCTTGATAAGAAAAAATTATAGTAAGCCAGGGAAGGAGTTTAGCAATAGCTTTGAAGAGTCTGAAGGCACAGATGAGAAAAAATAAATTAGTTCTAGACTGGAGATATTCAATAAGGAGGTTATGAATAACAAGTAATTTGGAATAATTTTGGGAATTTTTTTTTTTGCAAAACAATTATGAATGAGTCTTTGGAAATAAATATTAAAGAATCAAGTTGAACTGAAACTTCTTGAAATTACAAAGTAAATTTCTAGAACTTAGCAGTTTTTAGTTTAAATAGAAATGCCTTTTATGATTATGTTTTCACCAAGGCCTTGAGTTAGGGAAACAAGATTTTCCTTATGTTGTAAATATCCAGAAGTCTTCAGAGAGATAAAAATCAGAATAGAGTTACAGATTTAACAGAAAAAAAAAACAACTGGAATCGTGTTATGAAGCTTCTACTGTGTTATTTATAAAGTTTTTTTTTCAGAGTTCAAGCAAAGGCTAGTAGTGACTAGTGACTATATAATAATGCCTGCCCTACTACAAGATTAAACCAAAAGATAGTGCCCTTTGGTGATTTTTATTTTATTTTATTAAATTAATCATGATAAAAAAAATAGTTATTTGCAAACCTTCAAACTTTAAGGAAATTTTTCGTATCTTCTCCCACCACCATGATCTCACCAGAAAAATGTAGAATGAATTAGTAATTTTTTCCTTTCTGCCAAAAAGGAGCTTAGTAAGTCAATGATGGCTTTTGCTTTTGATCTCAAGATCTCTTTTCCCTCCACAGAAATGCAGAATCACAGCCTTCAACTGCTGGGATTTCTACTCTAAATATGGCATGTTTTTCTTGTTGGGTGTGTACTATTACTGTCTTAATTACTTCTGGATTTTTGCCATTAAATCAAAGACTGTCTCAAATGACTGAAATGATCAGACCTTTGCACAAAAGAGGGCCACAACATAGGGGTATATATAGGATAACCTTCCTCTCTCTTAACACAGTACTGGCCCTACAGTGTGACTGTCCTAAGTGGGCATGGCTTGCTGTCCTTTGCACAGAATGTGAACTGACAGAGCAAAATGTAATGACAGGGACTTGGAGATGGAAAATCCATCTCTTGTGTACATGGTGTCTAGAACAGGACTTCAGGTGTACTTGTGGGCTAGATTTGGTTGCTTGTTTTCTCCATAAAATTATAGTGATCAGTTTCTAATTTTATACTTCTAGCACTTTCCTGGAGTCTTACCTAATTATGAAAAAGAGAAAAGAAAAGAAATTCTAGTATGTATTAATGTCAATATATCAAATGTACTCATGTTCACGGAGGCTGAAGAATATTTGGACAGTTGGTTTCTCCATTTAAATTTTAAAAATTGAAAAAAAAATACCAAGCAAACAAACAAACCCACAAGTGACCAGCCCAAGGAGGTCCTGTAAAAAGCACAGTGCTCTGCCAAGGCTGAATGACTTCACTTTCAGGATCTTGCTATGTAAAGGGAAAATGTTCCTGGGGGCAAATAATATCTTACTGGATAGAAAGAAGAAGATGGAACAGGAAATTAAGGCTGATGAGGGATGCTATGTTTGTTTAAAACCAAGGTGCAATTGTGTATATTCCAAAGCATAAACTACTTTATGGAAACATAGGAGAGAAAGTTAATGTAGATAACTGAAACATTTCCATGAAAGTTGTTAACACTGAACTACCCAGAACTTACTTCTTGTTCTTGTTCTTGTCGCCATCACAGACTGCTTGTATTAGAAGGAGTGGGGGGCTTAATTAGCAGAGTTTACAGGACTGGTGGAAAATGTCATTTCTTTTACCTCCTGTCTCTTAAAATATTCTTTTTTGCATTGCTGGGAATTGAACTCAGGGCCTAGTACATGCTAGGCAACTACTCTGAGGTACACCACCAATCCTTGTAATAAATCTTGGGTAGGATTTACAGTAGTGAACGACCGGAAAAAGCTTCATTCATTGGTATGAGAAAGGAAATGGGAATCTGGATCCACTTGTGTTTTGGGGCGGTGTGGGGGGTACTGGGGATTGAACTCAGGGGCACTCAACCACTGAGCCACATCCCCAGCCCTATTTTGTATTTTATTTAGAGACAGGGCCTCACTGAATCGCTTAGCACCTTGCTAAGTTACTGAGGCTGAACTCATGGTCCTCCTGTCTCAGTCTCTCAAACCACTGGGATTACAGGCATGTGCCACCACACCCCGGCTCTGGATCCAGTTTTTAATTTTAGCATTTGTCCTAAACCCCCAGGGCTCAACAGCTTCTTTGTTGTACAGTCCCCAGGAATGCCTAGGCCATAGGCATCATAAAAAGAGTTAGGTGGAGAGTAAGGGCCAACTCAAAAGAGAAAGAGAGAAGCTAAAAGAAAAAAAGAATACCAAATCCTTCCCCTCCATTCCAATGTTTGTCCTCAAGTTCAAACCCTCAACTTGTCACTACTAGGTCATCAGGGTGACCCTTTTATGCTGCCCCACTGATTTTTCAATGGAGTTCTGCACCTCAGTGTACTCCTGAGTTCTGCCTGGAAAACACTTTTTCTGTGGCATTTGTTGATGGAACTCAGGGCCTCACACATGCCATAGTGCTCCATCACTAAGCCTCATCCCCAGCCCCCGAAACACATTTTTGATCATATCAATCCTTTGAACAAAAATTGCACAACTGAAAAGCTTAACTCTATAATGTGGTATTCAAAGCCCTCTCCAACCTGGCTCTAATCAGCCTCCCTGGTTGCATCCCAGACATTCCAGGTGCACCTTCCTCATACTTCCTTGGCCAGGTTCAGATGGCTTCTTAGATGGCCTCACAGTTGGAGTTAACTGCCTCTGTCCTGTCTTGTCATAGAACTTCAATGAAGCTAGTTGTGTTGAGATGGTCTTACTAGTAGCCAGGAGTTCCTAGAGGTTGGGGTATGTCTATCTGAAGGTATCTTCTCAGGCCTTCAGGTGTAATAATTTTCATCAGTTGATGTTCAATACATATTTGTTAAATACATAGGAAACAGAAGGAATGAGAACAAGTTGTGGTGTTGTTGATACTAAGATAATGGCAAACATCCTCAACCATTGGCTTAGGCGAATTTCCAAACCTTTGGTACTGAACAAAGGTTGTTTAACCCCATCAAACATGTTGGCTGAAGAGAAGTCCATCTGGGACTGACATTTGGAATGTATCACTTGCAATAATATGGAATTCATGTACTTTTAAATTAGCTTCTCACTACTATATAAACCCTCTCCTAAAAAACTATCACCATCATTTTGTACTTTTAAATTTCAAGCTGTTCCTAGAAGGGAAGGTGGAATTTGGATGGAACAGGGCAAAGAACATTTTTAGGGGCCTGGTAATAAGAAAAGCTAAAGGGAGATAGACCTAGCTGGGCTGAGAATTTCTATCAGGGAATCAGTTGGGCAAATAGGGTGAGGTCAGATAATGGTGTGTGTAGGGGACTGGAAGTTGGCAGAGAATTTTTGATAAAAGACAGAGTCAGTTATGTTCCATATATTCCAATATATGTTCCATATATTCCTTCAGTTGTAGGAATATATGGAACATTTAAAGGACCTTACATAGGAGTATAGTGTAAGAAACCAGTGTTTTCAACTTTTAGCTTAAATGGTAACCCTATGAACTACAAATGATGGTATACTTCTCAATAATTGAAATGTCCCAGTGTCCATGGCACACACAAATGAATTTTGTAATTTGGGAAGAGAAATGGTGGAAAAATACTACTTACTTATGCCAACTGTGTATCAGGAATGTGCTAGACCCTCCTTCCAGCTATTCTCTCCCTCCTTCCCTCCCCTGTCCGGAGCCCTCCTCCTCTCTCTCTCACACACCTGCACATGCACAAAGGAAAAGTCTCCACTAGGATTTGATTTTAATTGACCTTTAATTTATTTCCTCTTTAGCTACTCATAAAATATGTTTTTAAATGCCAGTAAACATTAGGCAAAAAAATATTAATTTGAAAAATCCAGAAACTTACTGTCATGTGCTAATTTGATGGAACAAAGGACTGAAAGTGTATGTTTTCTGGATTGAGCCTAATTGTTTTTTTTTTTTTTTTTTTTTTTGGTGGTGGTGGCAGTGCTTCTGACTGGACAATGTTCTGTTTCATGGGCAGTTGTTTAAAAAAAATGTTATTAAATACTTTCATGAAGTTAAATCAACATTGAAAATAACTTGGGCAACTTAGATATTCCCTGAGCTTGCTGTAACCCAAATATCACCATTTATTTAGAGCTTAAGTACATTTCTCCTAACAGTGGCATTTCTCCACCTTAGTAGGATGAAAACTCAGCAGATGAAATATGAAATGAAAATGGTAATTCATTTGTAGTTTGAACCATGAAAGCACAAGATTTTTGGGGAAGATTATTTTATTTTGATTATAAACTATAAATTATTACAGGGAGTCAGTGTAGGAATGACATTGAGGCTTACTTTGGGGTCAGTTTGTTCCTAACCTGACCCACCCTTGGAAGTGGGAAGGGCCGGAATTTCTCTAACCCAAGGAAACCAGCCTCCCTATAGCTTTAAAACGTGTCTCTTTTCTCCCTGAGAGTCATTTCATGCTTTGTTGTGCAAATGTAGTTTAGAAAATAGAATAAATATTATGTGGGCATCACTTGAAAAAAACACTTTTAAGATGTCTGTGTGTGTGTGTGTTTTAAGTTGTAGACAAATCTTAAAAAATATTCTTTTATTAGAGTGTTATATTTATACACAGTAGTTGGGTTCATTTTGAGAAAATCATCCATGTCCCTGTTGCCCTCCTTCCCTACTCTTCTCCCTCCCCCTATTCTTCTTTCTCTACTGTACTGATATTTCTTAAGACAATTCTTGATAGAAATGTTGGCTGAAGAGAAGTCAACATTTGGGGCTGGGGATATAGCTCAGTTGGTAGAGTGCTTGTCTTGCATGCACAAGGCCCTGGGTTCAATCCCCAGCAGCCCCCACCCCCCCACCCCCACACACAAAGAAATATGAATTTGGCTAAAAGTCAAAATTTTTTAAATTACTTACTCAGATCAGAGAACATCTAGAAATAAATGCTGACAAAGCTCTGTAGCCCACTCAGGCTTGTCACTTCCCTTCTGGCAACTTGCTCCCTCCCCCTATCCCACCACTTGCCTATGCCAAGTTAGCCCCTCTCGGCTACTGGTGTTTAATAATTC
This sequence comes from Callospermophilus lateralis, assembly GCF_048772815.1. NCBI lineage: Eukaryota > Metazoa > Chordata > Mammalia > Rodentia > Sciuridae > Callospermophilus > Callospermophilus lateralis. Next base: position 109,463,281 of record NC_135325.1, read on the forward strand.
TGTGAGTCACTCTGATTTCATGCATTATTACCCTTTAGTTAAGTCTCACTAACTTCACCAATGGCCAAACCAGATGGTTTTGAATTAGGTAAGAATAAGGCAAAATAAAAAATAAAAAAAGAAGGAGAAGTAGAGTGCAGAAGAGAGCATGGTATTAATACTCACATATAAATCAATAAGCAAAGCCCACTGACTCTGTCTTTTATCCTTAGGCACTGGAAAATATGTAAATATACATAATACATGTGCATAACCATGTATACACATACATTTCACAGTCACCCTTCAGTATCCACAAGGGATTGGTTTCAGGACCCCAGTCGGTCCTGCTATCCAAATCCCTCCATGCTCAAGTCCCTTATGTAAAATAGCATAGTATATGACTATGTACCTATGTGCATCTTTCTATATATTTTATTTTATTTATTTATTTGCTTATTTTGGTACTGAGGATTGGAGCCACATCTCCATCGTCCTTTTTAATTTTTATTTATTTTTTATTTAGAGAGAGGATCTCACTGACTTGCTTAGGGCTCTGCTAAATTGCTGAGGCTGGCTTAGAACTCCCAATCCTCTTGCCTCAGTCTCCCAAATTGCTGGGATTACAGGTGTGCACCACTGCACCTAGCTTCCCATATATTTTAAAATCATCTCTAGATTTCTTATAATTGCTGATATAATGTAAGTGCTATGTAAATAGTTGTTATATTGCATTGCTTAGGGAATGGTGACCAGAATAAATAATTCAGTACATGTTTAGTACAGATTCAAATTTTTCCAAATATTTTGATCCATTGTTGGTTGGATCCATGGACATAGAAACTACAGATTTGGAGGGCAGATTGGTTTGTAATTACATGGAGCCCTCACCTCCACCCCCCACCCCACTGTGAATTACTTTAGAGGATTGTTGGCCTGATCTTAATTCCATTTCCATTACAGGATTTATTTATGTATGTATGTATGTATGTATGTATGTAGTATGTAATGGTGGGGATTGAACATGGGGCCTCACTCCTGCTAGGCAAGTGCTGCATATCCCCTGCCCTCTACAGTAGAGGATTATTGAGTTTCTATTATTACCAATATGGTAACATTATAAATAACATTAGAGCTTCTTCCAGTATCATTATTTATAGTGTTTATTTTCACTTTGTTGTACGCTTTTTTAATTTTGGCTTTCAATAGCTACATCAATTATCCTCTTACAAAACTAAACAGGAGCCAGGTACAATGGTGCATGCCAATAATCCCAGCACCTCAGGAGGCTGAGGCAGGATGATTGCAGGTTTGAAGCCAGCTGGAGCAATTTAGTAAAGCCCTAAGCAATTAAGCAAGACCCTGTCTCAAAATAAAATATCAAAGGGCTGGGGGTGGGGCTGAGTGGTTAAGTTCCCCTGAATTCAATCCCTGGTACCAGAAAAACAAAAGAAAACAATTAAATAGGAGAGTTTTGTTTTGTTTTGTTTGTAGGGCTAAGGATGGAATGGTGGTGGTGGTGGGGCTCATATGTGCTAGACAAGTACTCTACCACTGAGCTACATCCTCAGAACTTTTGTTTTTATCTTGAGACAGGATTTCACTAAGTTGCCCAGGGTGGTCTGGAATTTGTGATCCTCCTTTCTCTTGAATCACTGGGATTACAGGTCCTGGTCTCAGTAAGAACTTTCTACGGAATGATTTTCATCAGTCAGTGAGTCCTGTAATTTGCAGCTAGTAGGACTTAATTTCCTTAAAGAAAGAAAAAGTAACTGAGGCAAAGATGCAGCAGTGACATAGCATATATTTTCCCACTCAGTCCGTGTCCTGCCATATGTATTTACATGAACAAATTGAAACAGCATTGCATTTATATAAATACTTTTCATAAAAAAACCCATAAATCATTTGAAGAATGTTGTGCTTGTGGAGTTTGCCTGTATGATCAGATTGAAGGGGCTGGAGTTGTGGCTTGGCGGTTGATCGCTCCTCTAGCATGAGCGAGGCCCTGGGTTCAATTCTCAGCACCACATAAAAATAAGATAGAGGTATTATGTCCAACTATGACTAAAATAAAATATTTTTAAAAAAATAATCAGATTGAAGATATGGTAGCAGCCTGTATGTGTGTGGTGGTCCCCAGTGACTCCCACCTCCTGGTATTCCCACCCTGGCATAATCCCTTCCCCTAGTGTGTGGACAAGGACCTAGAGATTTTTCTAGCAAATAGAATATGGCAGAAGTGATGGGATGTCATTTCTGAGATTGGGTTACAAAAACCCTGTGGATTCTGACTCAGGTCCTCTTGTCATCCCTTCCCCTTTCCTTCTCTCTCTTCATATCACGCTGTCATGAGGACACCTGAACAGCCTATGGAGAAGGCTACAAGAGAGGAACTGACATCTCCTGCCAACAGCCACTTGAGTGAGCTTGGAAGTGGATTCTCCAGCTCCAAGTGAGACTTGAGACAACTGCAGCCACCGCCCACAACTTCATTGCAGCTTACAAGAGATCCTGAGCCAGAGGCACCCAGCTAAGATGGTCAGGATTCCTGACCCACAGAACCTGGGGGACAATGAAACCTTGTTGTTTGGGGGTAATTTGTTATTCATCAATAGATAACTAATACAGGAGGTCTTGTAATTGTATAACCAATGCGAGTTTAGAAGCTGAAATCTGACCTCATTTGTTTTCTTCTTTAAAAAAATGCTGTAGAAAAATCACAGGACTCAAAAGACTCTCTCTCTTTCTTTTTTTTGGAATAAACAACTATAATTACAATTTAAACAGGATATTGTTGAGATCCATCATAGGGATTAACACTAATTAGAACTAACAGACGTTTCTGTGAAAGTCAGCCTTCTCTTTACAAAAAACACTTGTCCTTTGATAATGTATTTCTTATGAACATGGTATGTGGAGGGGGATGAGAGAGAGAACAGCACTGTGTTTAGTTTAATGTTTGACTAGGCTTTCATTATTGGTGGAGGAATAGAAAGATGGGGGCATTTTTAGTATCTTAAAAATGGCTTAGACAAGGCTGGGGTTGAAGCTCAGTGGTAGAGCACTTACCTAGCATGTGTGAAATACTGGGTTCGATCCCCAGCACCATATAAAAATAAATAAATAAAATAAAGTATTTAAAAAATGGGTTATACATTGAAGTCAAATTTAGGGATAAAAGACTTTTTTCCTTAACATTGACATATATTTTACGCATTTTTTTTAATTTGGTTTGCTATTTTTAGGCTACAAGAACACAATTTTGAACATGATTTTGAGCCTCCTTTCATGGGTGGGAAACCTCCTTAGGGCTCTAATTTTTAAATATTTGACAAGCAATTAGCGTAACAAATGGTTTTAGACAGTTTTGGCTTTCTCAGAGATTGAAAGGTGAAGATGCTCCTTTGTTTTGATGGCAAAAACATTTCTTATTATGATCGCAAATATGATGAACACTATGTGATGCATATTTATACATCATGTCACCTTAAAAATTAAATGGGGCTGGGGTTATGGCTCAGTGGTGAGGCACTTGCCTAGTGCGAGTGAGGCACTGGGTTCAATCCTCAGCACCACATAGAAATAAATAAATAAAACAAAGGTATTGTGTTTGTCTACAACAGGGAAAAAATTTTTAAAAATTAAATGAACATTACCATAATAAGGGGAGCCATTGATCTGAAGTGGTGTTTCAAAAAGCAAGTAAATTAGTCAATTAAAATTATGCAGTTTTTTAAAGCCAGTCACAGTGACACATGCTTATGTAACTTGGGAGGATGAGGCAGGAGGATTGCAAGTTCAAAGCCAGCCTCAGCAACTTAGTGAGAATCTGCCTAAAAAAAGTGCAGTTTTTTTCTTAAGATATTTTGATCCTCGCATTTTTAGAATTGTTCCCTTTTTATAGGCTCTCAGGCCCTTTCTTAGTACTAGTCAGCCATTCAGCCAACTGGATAGAGCACCTGCTATATATCTTCAGCAATTACTATGTAAGAGAAATACAAAGTGAATAAGAGCCAGGGATCAGGTACAAGAGGCACACAATTGAGTAGATCAAATATGTACCTGAAATGGTCGAAATGCACTTTTACTGAGAAAAGAGACATTGAAGAAAAAAGTGCATATATTGAATTTTGAAATTATGCTTAATTGTACTGAATGAATGTCAATTCATGAAAAATATGATTCTTTTTTTACAATATGAATGTTTTAAAATATTTTTTGGTTGTTGATGGGCCTTTGTTTTATTTATTTTTATGTGGTGCTGAGAATTGAACCCAGTGCCTCACACATGGGAGGCAAGGGCTCTACCACTGAGCCACAACCCCAGCCCTCCAATATGAATCTTGACCACAGTATTTATTTGCATGTCTGTTCTTACTATTCTCATTGCCTAGAATGCTCTTCCTCTCCATCCTCACCTGATGAAATTCGACTTTGATTTAAGGGCCAGTTCAAAGGCTCCCAATTCTATGAATCTGAGGCTTACCCCATCTTGGCTTGATTGCTGGACTGGAGACTAGAGTCCCACTCCTTAGAATTTCATGAGTGATACTTCTCCTTCCTTCTCTCTGGTATTTCTCTTCTGTCTTCTTTCATGTCTGTTCTTCTCTGACCTTTTTTGAAATTCTCTTTGGAGGATCAAATGTCTGGGAATTCTGATTCTGTGGTCTTAATTACCTGCATTGTATGATCCCCCCAAGGCCTAATCTTCTAGTAACTACCCCTTATTTGAGTTGTAGCTCCATTTCTCAAGCAGATTTCTGGACATATCCACTTGAATGTCATTATCACCTCAAACTCATCTTCACCCCTATCCTCTACTCTCACCTCAGTCTCCTTATTTAAATCCAGAGCTGGTCATGTCTTCTGAGACTTTAGGGCTCTAAATGACTTCTTTGAGTTAATCCTTTTCTTTTTACATATGTCCAGTCAGGCAGATCTGACCTTAATTTAAATCTTACGTCTTCATGAAGACGTCTCTGCTCCCTTATCTGGAGCTTTTCATGCTCCAAATTCACCTGTTCTACTCAATTTATATCAGAAGTGGAGCTGAATATGACATTTGACTGTTTCCTGTAGGCTAAAATGAATGAAGTCCTGTTCTTCATTGGAAACAGTTCTCCTTTCTTCTCTTCCTATTCTCCAACTCCTTCACCTGTCCGCTCTCTTCATCTCTCCTCACCTAGGTGAAACGAGTGCCTCCTAAGTGTCCTCCCTCAACATAGCATACTTGTGCACCCTGTCTCAATGCTTATGATCATAGAGAATGTTCTTCTCCCTCTTCTCTGCTTAGCTAAGTTATATTCATCTTCTAAGAGCGGGCTCACTGCCTACTTCTAACTAGCCAATATTCCTGGATCTTTCAGTACTCATGGAAGATTCTCTTCTGTGTGAGGGGGTGTTGAGTATAGAGGCAAAAAGTATATATATTGGATCTAAGAAAACCTGGATTTGGGTCCCAGTGATGTTTACTCACTGTACAAGCTTAATTTCCATGAGCCTCAGTTTTTTTCATTTATAAAACAGAAAAATCACTTTACCTTACTTTGTAAGGTAATTTCCATGAGCCTCAGTTTTTTCATTTATAAAACAGAAAAATCACTTTAGCTTGCAGGACTAAATAAGATCCTGCAAATAACACATCTGGCACATGGGACCAAGGTTGTCTTGTGACCAAGGTTGTCTTGAGTGTCTTGCAAGGCTGATATACTACACACAACTCCAGGGTGTTGCTGCAAAGATGGTCCTTTGTACTTGTGAAATGCTCTACTTGCACACAGTAATCTCAACTCGAACATAGTAGACCTGATGTGCTTAGTATTATTTGCCAAGTTGCATATATCTGTTTTAGTGTTTAATGATCTATAATCTGAGGAGAGGATGGGGCAGGATGTGCTACTTCTCTTCTTCATAGTTTCATCTACTATTGCTTCTCTGGCTCCATTGCTCACCACCATCATCTGTCCCTCCACCATGCCTCCATTGTATTGGACTGGGCTCTTCTTGTACTTTGATGACCTTGGCCCAGTTTCTCATGACTTTGCAGAAGCCCATTCTCTGGATTGCAATAGCCTCTATAGCCTCTAGCTCCTTAGACATCTATACCTATTTCTCCATCCTAATTAGATTTGTTTTCCATTGCATCCTTGGCATCTAACATAGTGCCTGGCACAAAAGAAAGGTGTGAGAAATACTTGTTCCATGAATTCACTGCTTTCAGGAATCATTACCTGGATCTCCTCCAGAAGGGGCAGGATTTTAAAATGAACCACTGTGTTTCTTCAACTATCCTGACTGCATTTCTAATATCTACTCATCTAATGTACTTAGCCAACATTAACATGTGCAAATGTTGTGCTAAAATGTCATCTGTTTCTTTAAAAATTTTTATTGACAAATCAAAATTATATGCACTTGTAATGTACAATATATTATGAAAGATTCTTTTTTAAAAAAATATTTTTTAGTTGCTGATAGATCTTTTTTTATTTTTTATTATTTTTTTAATATGTGGTGCTGAGAATCGAACCCAGTGCCTCACACAAACCAGGCATGTGTGCTACCACTGAGCTACAGCCCCAGCCCCGAAAGCAGATTCTTAATAGGTGCATGTTTCTTAATCACTCTGTGGCTCAGTTTCCTTATTTGTAAAATAGGTGTGATGAGAGTACTTCTCTCATAAGTTGTAGTAAGGATTCAATGAAATGCCTCTGCTATCTGGAATGTTTTCTCTTCAGATCATCAATGGACTGACTCCTTCATCACATTCAAGATTCAATTCACCTGTAATCCCAGAAACTTGGGAACCTGAGGCAGGAAGATTGCAAGTTCAAGGCCAACCTCAGCAACTTAGTGAGGCTGTCTCACAATTTTTTTTAAAGGACTGGGCATGTAGCTCTGTGGTAAAGTGCTTCTGGGTTCAACCTCTGGTAGCAAAAAAAAAGAAAAGAAAAAAAATTCAAATGATGAGTCTTCAGAGGCCTTGCCTGAACACCCTCATCTGACCACACTCTGGCCCTTTCATCAGTTTTCTTCTCTTTATTTAAAGTTTTCCATGGCATGTGTCAGTATCTGAATTTATCTTTGTTTACCTACTTGTCAATCACACAGCAGTGTGATTGACTTCAATTTCTGAGTCTTTCTCTGCTCAATGACATATTCTCAGTGTCTAGAGCCATGCCCAGTATGTAATAGCACTGAAAAAAATGAATATTTATTGAACAATTTACTTATTCTTATTCCCCCGAAGCCTGTGAGAAAGCTAATGGAATCCAAACTTTGGTGACATTTTTAAGATCATTATGTTGGGGGGCAAAAACTTTCAAAGTATTATCAGGTTGTGTCTAAAGCATAATATGTATCTCTGAACTTCAGGGACTTACCACTTAGTTAATGGAATGTGATGTGTATGATTCTTCGAACCACTGGTGAAAATCACCAGAGCAACCTATGCTGAATCGCTTTTTGTCACTGTGATCAAAATACATAAGAACAAATTAAACGAAGAAAAGTTTATTTTGGCTCATGGTTTCAGAGGTTTAGTCCATGTTTGGCCAACTCCATTGCTCTGAGCCTAAGGTGAGGTAGAGTATCATGGCCAAAGGGCTTGGCAGGGAAGTTACACCCTTCCAAGGCACATTCCCAGTGGCCCACCTCCTCTAGCCATGATCCACCTGCCTACAGTTACCACCCACTAATTAGTCCGTTCAAACTAGGATGGGCTGATGAGGTAGCAGCTTTCACAATCCAACCATTTTGCCTCTGAATATTCCTCTACTAACATAGGAACTTTGGAGGTACATCTCATATCCAAACCATAGCACATGCTTTGCATGCATGAAAAGTGATATAGCTAATGATCAAACTAAAAAGGCATGTCACTAAGTTATGTTACTGGTACACAGAATAAGAAAAATGAGTATACAGATGGAGAGACAGATGGAGAAGGCTTTCTTGGAGAAACTTAAATAAGAGAGAAGTCATCCTAGAGAGAACAGATACTAATATTTGTAAACGATGTAAATAGTGCCTGGCTTGTAATAAAAGTGTTTGTTAAATAAAAACGCTCAACTGGTATTTTCATGCTACCAGAATTTTATTTTTTTTCCTTTATAAAGGTATAAAAATACAAAATCAAGAAGTTACTATGAGTTGCCATTTCTCAAAATTGCTCCTAAGAGGATCACAGGGCATTTATTTATATGATATCAGAAAATACTACAAACTAATTCTAGAAATGGCATCTTCAGGAGAGACCCCATACTTATCACATGGGTTCAATCAGATCATCTGAGGGAAGACACCAGTCTTCACAAACACTAAGAAAGTAAGAAGACTGCACAGGATGGGTCTCCTCAGCCTCTGCTTGGTTATGTGAGGCCGGGGTACGCCGTTCATTAGAGACACAAGGTGGACAGTCACAGTTGGGCCTTTCGCTGGACTGTGACAAGCTGAACACGCTGTAGCATGCGTCACCATTCTTGGCTGCGGCTGCACTATCGCTGGCTGTTCTCAAGGGAGAGGGTAGAGTGAGCCACGGGGACCGTTGGGGGGCAGCGCATGACACAGGGATCACATACTTAGAGGAGGTACCCTTAGAAGCATAGTGCAACTCAGTGCTGTAGATAACCATATCCTGAGAGACAGCCTTGACTCTGATGCCACATTCGGTAACACGGTAGGTAAACTGGTAGAAGTGTGGCTGAACATGGTTGGCGGGGCAACCCAGGCCCAAGTGCAGCTCATAGAAGTGTACATAGACATCGTTGTTCAACATGAAGGGGTGGACCGTGACCATGAACCAATCAATGGAACACAGCACAGTCATGGGATTTTGCCCAGAGCAGGCTGAAAACAGAGAGGCAAACAAGATCATGCCCCCGACCATGTTGAAAACTTTCATCTTTGCAGCCAATCAGGTGACAATCCACAGGAAGCAGGAGGATTCCAACAAGGATTTCTAGAACACACAAAAACACAAGAGGTAACAGCTTATTTTCTATTGAACATTCAAATATGATTTTCTTCTTCTTTTTTTAAGCAAAAGGTTGTTCCTAAAACATTAAGAAGAAAAACTAGGAACACTAGCATAAACCTGTAACTCCAGCGAATCAGGAGGCTGAGACAGGAGGATTGCAAGTTCAAAACCAGCCTCAGCAACTTAGCAAGGCCCTAAGCAACTCAGTGACACCATGTCTCTAAATAAAATATTAAAAAATGTTGGACACGTGCTAAGTGGTTAAGTACCCTTGGGTTCAATCCCCAGTCACACACAAAAAAATAATAAGTGTCTAAGATATGATATCAGAAAGAGGTGAAAAGCAAAGAAGGAAGAAATAAGGAAGAAAGGACATCAAATGTCCAACTCAGTTTTCATTTTAAAAGTGGAAATGATATATCAAATTCAAAGTGCCTAAAATTTAGAAGAAAATTTCTATGCATAAGGGTAGGGCTCCACTTTTGTTCCCAGCTGCAGTAAGTAAAGAAGAGATAAGTAACCCTTGCTTAAAGGAATTCATTTTTTAGTAATATTTATTGAGTGCCTACTATGTGCAAAAAAAAAGTCTTGGGATAAAAAGCATCCCCAAACATTCTTTCTTCCTCTTTCCCCAGGTTCAAAATTGCAGCTCTTTCTCTTCATTTGCTAGTGATGGATTTGCTGCATTCTTTAAGGGAAACCATAGCACAGGGGCCATCTAGCAAAGTGCACTGGCCTGGATGAAATGCTTTGTTTATGAGGACAGCTCACTCTCGGCTCTCTCTTTAATGACTCCTCATTCTCTTGGGGGTGTTGGGGTATAAAGAGAAGCCAAAAGACTCTGCCTAGTTCTTTCCTTTCCCCTTTGTTCATTCATGACTCTCCTTGGGCAGTTTTTTTTCATTTTTCACAAAGCAAAAATAGAACAGCAGCAACACACACAAGAACCCTGTCCCCTCGCCCCCCAAAACAAAACAAATAAAATAAAACAACAAAACAAGTAAATTCTGATGGGAACTAGTCCTAGATGACTCAATAGTTAAATAAACAAACCACTTATGATGTGGGATTTTTGCTGAAGTTTCTTTGGTAAGCTAAGAAAATCACCTCTTCACTACTGCACCATTGTCTTGATCTAAAGGAGACCACTTAGTCCTAAGCATGCTTTACAGGTGGCTCTCTCTCCCTCTCCCTTTCTTTCTCACTTTTTTTTTTTTTTTTTTTTTTTGGTGTGTGGTGCATGAGGATTGAACCCAGGGCCTTGTGCATGTGAGGCAAGCACTCTACCAACTGAGCTAGAGCCCCAGTTTTCCCTTCTTCTTTCTCCTTATTTCTTTCCTAATCATCATCTCACAGCCTGGAACCTTTTGTCCTGAATGAAAACATCCTGAATAGACTAAGGAAACAATCTTTTCAACCCATTTTTGTTGTTCAAACACTCAAACTGAGACCCCAAGGTGAAGGTTGTTCTTGTCTGGGGAGTTAAACCCTAAATTTCCTCTCCCTCTTTAAGCATGTTTCCTATATTGCTCTCTTCCCTCTCCCTCTCATGGATAATTCAAATAAAGGTACAAAATGGCCAGATTCTCTGAGAAACAAGACAGTTGACGCCCAAGCAATCATTTTAGACTACCTCCCTGCTCTGAATCAGGCTGAAGGAAGGGGTTGGGTGACATCACTGAGTTTGGGGATTCATTTAGGCCAAATCTCCAAACTTGGACAGGACAGGATAGAATCTGTTTCCACTGATTTTCTTAAAGCCTGGAGTGGATTGCTATGTGATGCGAGCAAAAAACAGATGCCTGTGTGTGTGACAATATATCTTTGAGCTCAGAAAAACAACTATCAGGGCTGGAGCTATGGCTCAGTAGTAGAATGTTTGTCTAGCACATGTGAGGCACGGGGTTCCATCCTTAGCACCACATAAAAATAAACAAAACGAAAGTATTGTGTCTATCTACAACTAAAAAAAATATATTTAAAAAACTTTATGAAGAAGTCAATGGCATCCACATTTCAGGCTGTGCAACTCTGAGGTGAGATTGAAGAAGGGGAGATGGGAAGGACAGTGCAATGCACTTGCTAATGAGCTTGCTAATGTTTAGCTCAATGCTACACTTTTGAGACATTTTTGAGACTGGCTCCTGTTTGCTGAGTATAAGTCATCAAAACAGGCAGCTTCCCTTCCCCGGCTGCCTACAGTTCCCAGAGAAGGGGAGGTTGCATGTGTGTGTGTGTGTGTGTGTGTGTGTGTGTGTTTGTGTTGTGCTGTGTATCTGTGTGTTGAGGATGGTTATAAGGCTGTCACAACACTGTGTGAATTGATCAGATCAGCTGGCTTTTCTAACACCTAGCTGGGATGTGCTGGCAGAATGGGACCTGGAGGAGGAAGGGAGAGTGTGACCTCTGATTACTGGAGGCAGAGGAAAAGGAAGGCCAAGGGGCTAGAGATGGGAAGGAAAAGCCAGAAGAGAGGGCTCTGTGAGGTCACCAAACTGAAAGGTATTTTTAACCCTAGCTGGGGCTAGGCATAGCAGCCTGGGAGCTGTGGACAGAATTCTAGTTAGTCTCCAGGAATATTCAGAACTGAGGGGAAGTTGGGGACTGGGGAAGAAATAAATTCAAAGACAGGAGTGCTCACCTTGGAACTACTGTGCAGCTTCTGGTCTCAGGGCCATTAGAAAGGAGGTCTCAGATTTTTTATGATCAGAGCTCCATTTTGAGTTGATTGCAAATTTGCCCTGCATCAAGCTCAGATGATTGCAAATTTGCCCTGCATCGAGCTCAGATGCTTTTGTCTAACCATGCAGGGCTCAGACTATTGGTACATACAGTCCTGAACAGAGCTATAGAAGCTGGGCAGACCCACAGCTGCTCATAGCACCTAGATGCAGAATGTTTACTTTCCTTGCAGCAACAGAGTACAAGCAGCTTTCTGTTTTTCCAAATGTGGTTGATGCATATACATTCCCCATTAGTTGCTTTAGCAGACTTTTTCTTTCTTCCTTTTTCTCCCCTTAATAACTCCCTAATAAGCCTATTTGTTGATAAATCCTTTACATTAAAAAAATCATGAAATGCTTCACTTTGATAATATAAACTCTATTTCCATTCCCCTGCAATCAAATCTGTGTTTTAAATTAAGTTCAGAAAGGGTTGGGGTTGTGGCTTAGTGGTAGAGTGCTCACCTAGCACATGCAAGGCCCTGGGTTCAATCCTCAGCACCATATAAAAATAAAAAAATAAAGGTATTGCAACTAAAAAATAAATGTGAAAGAAATTAAGTTTAGAAAAATCCAAGTATGTATGTTGAAGAGATGCCCATATTAGTCACTGAGAATAAGCAAGCACTATATCACTGAGTTACAACCAGTCAGATTAGCAAAGTTCAAGATCTTGGATATGAGAACAAAACAGTCTGCTTTTCTTTTTTCTCCTCCTTTGTGATACCAGGGCTGCTTTATCACTGAGCTACATCCCCAGCCCTTTTGTTGTTTTTATTTTGAGACAGGGTCTCGCTGTTGCTGAAGCTGGTTTTGAACTTGTGATCCTCCTGTCTCAGCCTCCCGAGCCACTGAGATTACAGGCGTGAACCACCACATCCAGTTCTATTTTTCTTCTTACACATAGAAATGGAAGGAACTGGCACAAACAAAGTTAAGAGGAAAGAAGAGTTGCTACTTAACTATCATATATTCTTATGCTAAAAATGTTGTTTATAAAGTTGAGCACTGATTTTTTTTTTTAAATTGACAGATAGTTATCTCTCAGTACCCATGAAGGATTCTTCTCAGGAACTTCAAGGATATCAAAATCCACAGATTCTCAAGTCCTTTATATATATAGAATGGCATTTTATTTGCAAAGAACTACACGTATCCTTCAGTATACTTTATATTACCTCTAGATTTCTTATAATACCTAATACAATTTAAATGCTATGTAAGTAGTCCTGATACTGCATTGTTTAGAGAAACCCCAAATGGGTTGAAAGGGTTGTTTCCTTGGCCTTTACAGGATGTTTTCATTCAGGACAGAGAGGTCCAGGCTGTGAGATGATATTAAGGAAAGAAAAAAGGAGAAAGAAGAAGGGAAAAAGAAAGAGGGAAAAAGCCACCCCTAAAGTATTTTTTTTAGAAAAATCTCCGTATGTTTTCAGTACAGATGTAAGATTAAAAAAAAAAAAATTCCATGTTGGGTGTGGTAGCCTATAATCCTAGCAATTTGGGAGGCTGAAACAGGAGGATCGCAACTTCAAAGCCAACCAAATCAAACATAAAAAGGGCTGGTGAATGTAGTTCAATGGTAAAGTGCCTCTGGGTTCAGTCCCCAGTACTAAAAACAAAATACCAAAAATCAAAAATGATTTTTATCTTACAAAACCGACTCTACCTGTAAACAGCTCCATGTCTACTTACCCCCATACTCCAACACCATTTGTGAGGAAGGGACTTCAGACCTCACCTCACAGTTTAAACAAAATTAAATTAAAATATATCAAATATATAAATGTGAAATCTAAAATCATCAAACTTGCCTGGTGTAGTAGCTCACTGGTAAGGCTCCTCTAGGGTCAATCTCCTATATTGCCCTCCACTCACATACACAAAATTCCTTCTGTGAATGTGGAACCCATGGATACTGAGGACCCACAGTATTTGTGAGGAACAATGTGTTATTATGATACATATGTACATTGTGAAGTGATTAGATCAAACTGATTGACATATCTACACCTCACATACTTCTAAAACTTGAGCGTTAAGAATAATAGTTACCAGAGATCTGTGGTGAGAGAAGTAAATGGGAAGAGGAGACATTGGTCAAAGGGTACAAAGATTCATTTAGGATGAATAAGTTTGTAAGATCTATTGTACAGTGTGGCGACTATAATTAATAATAATGTGCTGTATATTTCAAAATTGCTAAAAAATAGATTTTTAATTTTTTTTCACTAGGAACTCTGTCTTAATGTCTTACAAGAAAGTGGTTGAATATTATGCCAGGCACAGTGGCACACATCTGTATTTCCAGTGGCTTGGGAGGCTGAGGCAGGAGGATCACAAGTTCAAAGCCAGTCTGCACAATTTAGTGAGGCCCTAAGCAACTCAGCAAAAGCCTGTCTCTAAATAAAATATAGAAAAGGGCTAGATGTGACTCAGTGGTTAAATGCCCCTAGGCTCAATCCCTGATCCAAAACAACAACAACAAAAAAGGGTTGAATATTAGCCTAAACATAGTATTTTTAATCTTGAGAAGAAAATATTTTAAAAATAGGGGCTGGGATTGTGGCTCAGCGGTAAAGCACTTGCCTAGCACATGCGAGGCCCTGGGTTCAATCCTCAGCACCACATAAATAAATAAAGATATTGTGTCCAGCAACAACTAAAAAAATAAATGAATATTTAAAAAAATTTTTAAATAGACACATACTGAAATCCAAATCAGTTTGGGGATACTAGTGAGCAGAGTGAGAAGTTGAACACAAATCTCTTTGAAAGCAGACAAGATCCTTACCTCCCCATTGCTTCTAATGCCATTCAAGACACATATAAACTCTTTGCATGGAGAATGGGGAGGGGAATTAGCTAAACATTTCCACATCTGGTTTTGTAACAGTTTGGAAAAAGAACTCACTCCATAGGCTCCTGGAAGCTTTTGGGGTCGACAGTTATTTATTTTTAAAATTCAATATACTCGTGACAGCCTAGTTATCATTTGTATATTGTTTTCCCAGAATCTTGTTGTCAAAACAAAGGGAAACAGAGGGGAAAAGGAAACTCCGAAGCAGCATGCAATTATCTTAGGGAAATATAACTGTCAGGACTTTGATTTGTAGCAGTTCGTCCATTCTTGCAGCTGATTTGAAGAAAAAATGAATCTGAGTGGGAATATTCTTTTGCAAAACAAGAACGGCAAAAAAGAATCCCAACACTTGGTAAAGTCTGTAGTTTAGAAATTCACAGAGTCACATTCTCACTTTTTCCTGCAAACTATTTCAAAGTTTGAGAGCATTTTTAAATTGAGGTCCTTTTATAGCCCAGTTTTAAAGAATTAGCATGTGCACTGTTCTCAAGGAAAGAGAGGATTGTGATTAATACTAATCATATTGAAGGTACATTAAAGTGAGTTTGAAAATGAAATAACTGCTTTTGTAGAATTCACATTCGTTCTAAAGACTCTGGGACTGGTTCAGTTTTCCATCATCATGAAGCAGTGTTAAAGTAACTGCACGTTTTTCATCATTTTGTGTGGAAGAAGAATTATGAACTGCTAATGCTTAACAATGCCCATTTTCTCAACAGGGGAAAACACCTTGACTGAATCCTAAAAAAGACTTCATTAAAATTAAACTTTTCATAGTCATTAAATTTTTTTTTCTCATTCTAGTTTCTTTTTTTGTAGGGGGGGGATTTCTAACTGTAGAAAATTTGGGAGAAATAGAAAAGAACAATTGCTCCTCAGCCCCAAAATAACTGATGTTAAATTTTTGTTTTACATCCTTCTAGTTTTTTTTTTTTTGGGGGGGGGCGGGGGAAGTATATGTACATATATATGCTTCAGTCATTTCTGGAAAAAAAAAGTCAAGGCTTTTTGAAAGCTGTTTTTAATTTTTGACATTGAATTTGAAAGCAATCAAAGCATTATTTTTGTTTGGGCCATCTGGTTTTGTTCTTATAATCTGTTAAGCTATCAAGCATAGTTTAAATGTCATGGTTCATCTCATACACAAATAAAGGTTGCGAAATAAATAGGAGTCCGAGCTCCTTGTAAGAGAGAGACATTTTCGTTGGGTCACAAATTTGGTTACTAAAAGTTGAGTAGCCCAATGTGAAGGCAAACCATAATAAGCCTACATGAAAAGGGTAAACCATGCCCTAGCTGAACATAAATATTTCTAAATAAATACAGAAAGCTGTACTTTAGGGGAAATTGCAAATTTCAGGTCATGGGAACTCCTTTCCATTTCATGTAGAGAAGCTAAGTTGGTTGAATTTTAAACTTGAACAAAGGGATGTATTCCCTAATTTCCATAAAACGTACAGAAAATCCCAAATGCATGTCCCTAATTCAGTTTATGTTTTAATTTAATCATTTATTTGAATTTGATTTTTCAGAAAACTACACCCTTTGCCACAAAGCCCCAGAGTTCCTTCTCATTTTAAAAGACAAGGCAGGTTTGTGTCTGTGCAGGGCTCTCATCTGCACAGCAACCACAGCCACATTTTTAACCCATTAGAAGTCTCTGGAAGTCTGCCCAGACCAGATAAAGACCCGTTTGCCTGAGATGATTTCAGGGTGTTACCATCAGGAGGCAGAGGATTGGATCAGATGCTCTTCCAGGACTTCACCACCTCTTTGATGCACCTGTGTCAATAAATGAGGGCTCTAGATGGCTTCCAAAAATGGTCAGGCACATTCCTCTCTCCCTTTCAAAATTGGGATTTTGGAGTTCAAGTTTGCTTAAAGAGAGGTGCACATATATGATCCCCTATGGGTGGCCTAAGTCCAAATCAAACTGCAGTTGACTTTATATGCTGTGTGGTTGATTTTTAACGGATTTGACCAGTATGCATCTTTCTCTAATCCAAAGCTACTGTGCGTATGCTCCATGCAGAGTGTGGCCACTTGGTGCATGTGTATACATCCTGACTGAGGCCACTCACCATCCTTTGGCTCCCAAGAGGCAGAAAAGGTTTAGAAAAGGTTCCTTTGATGGGAATGCTGTCAGTCGTTTTTAGTGAGCCTACAATTTGGGAGGCTTGCATCCATATTGGAGTAGGTAAAGATGGATTGCTATGTGGCTGGGATACTGTGAGACCAGTGAATAACATGCATGCACACACTGAGGGGGCGATAGATGGACAGATACAAACATGCACACTGACAAGAAGGAACCCAAATCTGTTTCCTGCTGTTGCTCTGATTCCTACTATTTCTTCCCATTCTTTAAGCTGTGGACTGTAACTTCCTTAAGGAAAAGGGTCTTGGTCTACTATGATATCTGACTTAATAAGTAATCAGTAAATATTTTCTGCTATTTCAGACCCAGATTTTAGTCTGTGGGGCTCGTTTATGCCAAGGGTTCTACATTTGCCCAACCTATTACCCTCTCTTATTGGCTCTTTGCCAGCCACACCCAATAGAGCTAATACTCCTTGTACCCTTCCCTCTGTGTCTCTTCCTTGTACTCTGGGCTGGGTTTTCTACTCTGGCAACTCGACTAAGAGATCCAGGCCAACTTCAGGTGTTATTTCCACATCTTCCATCCTGAGTTTTCCCAAAAGTGTTTTACAGTTGATCCCATCTCCACTTATGATGGATAATTTCCTTGGTAAATATCACTATCCTTTTCTCTCACCCATTCTTTTCCATTCTTTTTTTCTCTCTCTCCCTCTTTTTTTTTTTTTTTGATACTGGGAACTGGGGATTGGACACAGGGGTGATCTACCACTGAGCCACATCCTAAGTCCTTTTTTAATTTTGAGGCAAGGTTGCTGAGTCTGACCTCAAACTTGTGACTCTCCATCTTTAATAAATTAAAAAAAAATAAAGTAAAATAAAAATATATTTATGCTTCTTTGAAATGTTCTAAGCAATTACAAAATTCAGGGATTTTTAAAAAATCGTTTTTAGTTGTAAGGGGATTCAATACAATTTTTATTTATTTATTTTTATGTGGTGCTCAGGATTGAACCCAGTGTCTCACATGTGTCAGGTGAGCATTCTACCACTGAGCTACAACCCCAGCCCAAATTCAGGGATTTTTTGAAAAATTTTTATCAGTTATTGATGGACCATTATTTATTCATTTATTTGTTTATATGTGGTGCTGAGAATCACATCCAGTGCCTCACACATGCTAGGCAAGCACTCTACCACTGAGCCACAACCCCAGCCCCAATTCAGGGATTTTTAAAAAGCTTTTGTGAACATATCTGGGTTATGTATAGCATCAAATCTCAAAAATATGGCCTGTTTCTCTTAATTTGGATATCTTTCATTTGTACAGATATTCCCTTTGCCAATAGAGTATACTTCCTTCTGTTATCCCTCCTAATGCCTGCAGCTGTCTTATAAAGTCCCCAAAGGTAGGTGTCACATGTTAAAGCTGTGGAAATAGGGCCCCAGAAGGACAGAGAGTCTTGGCCAAGATCAAGGTTGGATGAGTCAATTTGGGCCTCAGGCTCTTCCATGAGTCTGCCTAGTTTCTCTCTCCCTTTAGAATGCATACTCAATTGCAAGACATTATTATGAGTTGATCATTATGAAAGGAAGGGAAAGTCCTGAAGTAGCTTGGCCTATGGATTACTGTTCAAGATGCATGGAGAAATCTGCTTCAGTGTCTGATGGCTGTGTTATTTAGGGGCAAAGCAAAGCACACTGGGGCTCTGGGAGCAATTTCCCATTGCTGGAGAAACATGAGAGAAACTGTAAGATGGCACTGAGGGGCGGGAACAAAAACTTCTATTCTAAACTAAACTTTGAAAAAGACAAGACAAAGTACAGAGTATCCTTAGCTCTCATATGAAGCCCTTATCACACACTTGGAAGGACAGACCCAGGGAGACATCAGTTTAGTGTATAGTTTGTGACTTCCCAGAAAGTGGAGCCTGATTAGGTAGAAAACAAATACTCTAGAATGGAAGACTCCATTGATGAAACTCAGGACAGCAAGGACAGATGCTCAACCCTGGGAGGATACCATTTCCAAGAAGATCAGATGATCCCCATATTCTAAGAGCTCTGTGCACCTATTTATGAACCTGCCCTGCTTCAACCAAACAGCTATTCCTCAGGCCAAATTGCCAGTGCTTAAATCCATCCCAAAACACATATCAGCATATAGAGATACAGAAGGGCCATTTAATTTCCCACATGGCCCACCTTCCACCAAGTTGGAGTGTCCTCAGCAGTGAAAGAGCAAAAGGAAGCTCAAGGTAAATAAGCCATTAGGATATTTTGAAACTTGAATATTTTGTCTTGTACAACGACATGAAGAACTTTTCCATGTGCCCTCAAAAATTTCAGCTGGCTATGGTGGTGCACGTTTATAATCTTGGTGGCTTGGAAGGCTGAGGCAGGAGGATCACAAATCTAAGGCCAGCCTCAGCAATTCATTGAGGCCCTAAGCAACTTAGCAAGACCTTGTCTCAAAACAAAATATAAAAAGGGTTGAGGATGTGGCTCAGTGGTTAAGTGCCCCTGGGTTCAATCTCTGGTACAAAAAAAAAAAAAAAAAAAAAAAAACACTTTAAAAGTTTTCTTTTTTACTTCTAAATAATGGGAACAAAGACAAAAACTGAGTCCATGCACTAGATAAGGCTGCTCCTCAGAGGCAGTTGCCTGATTGTGGAAACAGAGATTCTCACGCAGAAGGAAGGAAGGAGATAAATATTTATGGAGGCACTGTATCAAGGACTCTGTGTGCAGTATCTCACTTAATCCTCATTGTGACTTTGTGTATAGGAACTTCTATTACTAGAGGCATTTTGTGGAAGAAGAAATTGAGAACTAGAAAAGTGAGAAAACTCACTAAACACACAAAGCTAAGTAAATGGCAAAACAGGATAAAAAGCCTGTGCTATGCTCATGGAGCTTGCAGAGCTGTTTTTCTGGTATACACCAATGTGTAGAAAGTAAACACAGAGAAAATGTTCAAAAAAAAGGCAAAGAGCTGAGCACAGTGTCCCATGACTATAATACCAGAGGCTTGGAAGGCTGAGACATGAGGATCCTAAGTTCAAAGCCAGCCTCAGCAACTTAGCAAGGCCCTAAGCAACTCAGTGAGACCCTGTCTCTAAATAAAATATAAAAAGGGCTGGGGATGTGGCTCAGTGGCCAAACGCTCCTAGGTTCAATCCCCAGTACAAAAAAAAAAAAAAAAAAACAGGCAAAGGCTGTTTAAAGGAATTTGAATCTAGGGTGATGAGGGATGTGGGGAAGATAATAGCTTTTCAAGAAGGGGAGATAGAGGGAAAAAGAGGCAATAAATGAAGGACAGATATTCAGAGGTACTTAGAGAAGATAATTCTAGATCATCATTTGTATATCACTCCTTATATTTTAGACTTATGAAAGCAAACTGCCATTCCCTATTTCAATATACACATCATTTATTCCTTGAACTTTATGCATATCTAGAGTGTGATGAACCTGGGGACATCTCCCAATCTATTTTGACAAGGGAAATATGTATGGCTTCTGCACAAAGCCACTAGATTCGGCAACTCCAAACTATGAAAAATGGCCTGCCATCTCACCCAGTAAATCTTCATGATGGAAAAAAGGGTACCGCACATTCTCAAAGTCTTACACTTATTGCAGAAGTGGAGAATCACATATTCCTAATTCCACCCTGAGGACAGAGATTATGTCTCTCTGATTTCATCATTTCTTTGAAAAAAAAATGCTGGTCTTTACTTACTAAACCTGAATGTTTGTGACATTGCAGGCAGAGCCCGGATGGGAGTGGTGGAGTGGGGGTGGGGGAGTACAGATAGCCAGTGATCTATTCAGTGGGTGATTTTTTTCATTAGTGCCATGTTTTAAACAGCTGGAGCTAGGCGGCCCTTGTGCTCTGAAATTAGTTACATTTTTACAGACTTTAGTGCTCGTTTTTTTTTTTAAAAAAAGGACCCACTTAGTGAGTTTGAAGAAAACAGCAGGACTGAGGTGTTCTTTATTCCTGGTTGAAACCACTGGCTTGAGGTACTAGAGAAAGGAATTGAGCTTATTTCCCCTTGTAATACCATCTGGTAGTTTCTCAGGCTCTTTATGAAGAATCCTATATTGTTTGAGCCATGAACTTGGCTCATAATAAGAGCTGAACAACTGTGGCACCCACCTGTTAGAAATCAAGACTGGGGTATTAAAACCAGAAGCGCTGTTCCATTAGAAGGGCCTGGCTGTGTTGTGTGGAAGGCAAACATCTCCTAAATCCAGGGATTAGCATGTTCACATTGGGGCAATGACTGAAGCAGGTGCTCATTCTATGGGTTGTTCAGACTCATTTTTCTGACTGGTGAGAGGTAGAAACTGAAATAGAATAAGTCCTCAAAGAGCATGACCCCATACGAGATAGGGAAGTAAGTCAGACATTCCCTCTCCTTTACTTGCTTGGAAAATGGAAGGAGACTTTTGGCACAAAATGGCAGCTGCCCCGGCTCTTTGGTGGTTGTGCTGTGGAACTAGGTAGGGAAGAGCTGACTAAAGAAATAGGAAGGACTGAATTTGTCAGGGAACATGGAATTTTAAATATACCTTCACTAGTGATCTAAATCTAAAAACATTCTCAAAAGGATCACCTTTTTGTATATGGAAGGGTGGTGGTACAGGGGATTGAACCCAGATGTGCTTTACCACTGAGCTATAATTCCCAACCCCCCCCCCCCTTTTTTTTAAAATCTTTTTAGTTGTAGATGGATACAATATCTTTATTTTTTATTTATTTATTTTTATGTGATGCTGAGGATCGAACCCAGGGCCTAATGCATGCTAGGCAAAAGCTCTACTAAACTACAACCCCAGTCCCCTCCCACCCACCCCCCTTTTTTTGTTTTGAGACAAAGTCTCACTAAGTTGCCCAGGCTGGCCTCAAACTTGCCATCTTCCTGCCTCAGCCATGCAGGTCACTGAGTTTATAAGTGAGTACCAACATGCCCAGCTCAAAGGATCACCTTAATGTTATTTACAGAATTAAATATAAGTATTTATAATTTATTAATATTAAGTATTTTATATAACCTGATTTTTCAGGCAGGACAACTTCTCTTTAAGCCTCTTCTAGAGTTTTTTTTTTTTTTTTTTTTTGGTAGGGAGATTGTTGAACTGGGAGGTATCTTTTTAAAAACATTTTAAGTAGATTTATTATTTCTAAGTATAAGGGGTGAGAGTTTGACTTTCTCTTCTTAAGTTTCCTTGAATGTACAAGGGTGGCTGGAAACTTGGTACTAGTAGTATTCTGGTTCTGAGTGCCCCTATATGGACATGTCCTCAGGACTCCTAGATTTGGCTAACTGGATGTTGGGGATAAGAAGTGATCTTGGTGAGGAGGACAGGAAAGGAAAGTTTATGGAAGAGATAGTGACTTAGCTTACCTCATGGGACAGAAGTAGGTACAATTTAGATGAACAGAAAAATGGTGAGAAGAAATTCTAGGGGAAAAATTTTGGAAATAATGAGGTCCTGGTGGACTGATTTTATTGTGTCAAGAGAGACTGGAATGAGGGCCTGGGGCTATAGCTCAGTGGGAGAGCACTTGCCTTGCATGCATGAGGCATTGGGTTCGATCTCAGCACCACATAAAAATAAAAAAATAAAATAAAAGTATTTTTAAAAAAGAGAGAGACTAGAATGAAACTGCTGTTTTTTCACTAGCTGGGTAATCATGGGTGTTACTTTGTAAGCATTGTTTCCTTCCTTTGTAAAATGAGAATAATATTAAAACAATAATACTTCATAAATTTGTTGGGAATGAGGCGATGAGTGTGGAATTGTTTAATATAGTTCCTGATATATAAATGCTCAACCAGTGTTAGTTATGATTCAAATTGTTATTGTTGAACATAGAAATTTAGCTAAACTGCCTACAGAAACAGCATTCAGAGTACCTTTTAGAAGCTCTTAATCTATTTTCTTGCTTATTTCTATTTTTTCCTTCTATTTTTAAAATTTAAGTATTTTATATTTAAGTAGGAGTTTTTTTTTTTTTAATTGTAGTACCAGGGATTGAGTCCAGAGGTGTTCTACCACTGAGCTATATCCCCTGCACTTTTGTTTTTTTTAAATTTTGAGACAGGGTCAAAATTGCTAAGGCTGTCCTCAAACTTGCAATCCTCCTGATTCAATCTCCTGAGTCACTGGGATTACATGCATGCACAACATGTTCTTTCTTATACCTAAACCATATCTGATCATGCGTATGTATAAATATGTAATAACAACTCCCACTATTACATATAATTATAATACACTAATAAAAAATTTTTAAAAACTCACATCTGAATTCTTAAAATGTCAGGGTACTGGAGATATAAATAATAATACTTTTAATCATAACTAACAGTGATTGAGCACTTATATGTCAGGAACCCAGGGGTGCTTAACCACTGAGCCACATCCCCAGCCCTTTTTATATTTAATTTAGAGACAGGGTCTCACTGAGTTGCTTAGGGCCTTACTAAGTTGCTGAAGCTGGCTCTGAACTCTCAGTCCTCCTTCCTTAACTTCCCGAGCTATAGGCATTAAAGTAGTGTGCCACTGTGCCTGGTTTTATTGTTGCATTTAATAATCATGACAACCCTATGAAGTATTATTGTTATTATTAGTATTGCCCTCTTTTACACAAGAAGAAAACAATGCTTACAAAGTAACCCCCAAGGCCACATAGCTAATAAAAACAGTGGAGTTTCATCGGGTCTCTCTTGACACACCAAAGACTCTGAGCTACTAGACTATCCTTTCTATGCCTGGGCATTCAAAAAACTCAGATATATTAGATATATAGACCTAAACTTGAATTGGAGCTCTGTCACTTCCTAGCTGTGTGACCCTGGGCAGGTCACTTCCCCCTCCTGGTTCCAGTTTCCTCATATAAAACAGAGGACAGTTGTTAACAACAGCAACCTCATAGGATTGGGATATTGAAGAAGGTATGAGAAACTGCACGTACAGGGCCTGGCACAGAGCAAGGGTCACATAAATGGAAGCTATAGAATAGGCTCAGGCAGACAGCCTGGCTACAGAGCTCCTTCTGCCCCCACCTCCTCCACTCCCTGGTTAGTCCCAACTAGAGTGCCATCAATCTGCTACTCTCCTTGGGGGTTGTTGGAAATTCCTGGCGCAGATGTCTCCTACAGGGACAAATTTTGGATATTCTTGCATCCACCCCTGTTACCACTGAATTATGGGGAGAGAGAGCAGGAGAGAAGACCCATTGAGAGGGAGAGGAGAAAACAAACGTCTTCTGTATACTCCTGCCCTGGTTCATGCCTGAAATAGGTGTTCGGTAAATACTTGAGGAATGTATGTACAAGTGAATGAAAAAAGACGGCGGGCAGACATCCGGGAAGGGAGAGACAGAAATGACAGTGGTGGCAAACTTTTTCTGCCTCCATGACATCTGCCTTGGGGGCCTCCCTGGCTTTGGACTGTGGCCAACCCCAGCTCTCTCCTTCCTTTTGCAAAGGTCACATGTGACATCCTACAATCCCCCTTCAAGATACCTAGACAGAAGCTTTCAGGGGGCATCCCGGTTTTGGGCTCAGAACACCTGACTTTTTCAACTGGGGACAGAAAACAGAGCTTCATTCTAATGCTGGTCTCAGGAAGCACCTCAAGGGATATACAAATATAATCCCATCCTTCAATTTGAGGTTTCCTTCTTGTCCTGAGACCGAGCAGGGGTGCCAGACAATGCATACACTAGTCATCTACCATTTCTTATTCAACACTATGTAAACAATATGACTACCAGATTTTTTTTTTTGTCCTGGGGATTGAACTCAGGGACACTTGACCACTGAGCCACATCCCCAGCCCTATTTTGTATCTTATTTAGAGACAGGGTCTCACTGACTTGCTTAGTGCTTCGCTTTTGGGAAGGCTGGCTTGGAACTCATGATCCTCCTGCCTCAGCCTCCTGAGCCACTGGAATTATAGGAGTGCACCACTGGGTCTACCAGATTTTACCGTGAAAGTTTTGCAAATGAATAACAACACTTGTACACAAAGGTGAATGAACATGGACAATGAATGTGCATGCTAACCATCAAAGGATCTGGGGCTGAGGATTATGCTTTTTATGGGCAACATTTTCAAACTTTATGTGCCATGGTTTCTCAGTGCCCTTCATAAACCCAACTTCTGTTCAGACATTTGTTTCAAATAAGGTTTCCTTCCATAAAAATACCACTGGAGGACACACAAGCAGAATATGCATTTGGCTTTTCCTGGGTGTTAAATATTTCATTTGATGTGCTGATTTTTCACATTACACTGCTGGAAAATTAATATGCATCTGATTAATTGCCTGTGTGACAATCTCTCACCACAGAAGCAACAATGATTTGGATTCTTAACTCTTAATTCTTTACCTTTCATTTTTCTGTAAGCTTCTGGCCTTGATTTCACACCCAACCTCCTGTTACCCACAAATTCTGCAAATGACACACAAAATAGACAAAAACATCCCCATTCTCGCCAAATAAAAACAACAAGGAACTGGAAAAAGAGGGTGAGGATTGTATCCTTCATGCTGTAGTAAAATCATTTTAAAGGGAGCCATTAAGCCAGGGCTTTCTAACACATGTAACTTGTTGATTGGTTTCATATTCGCAGCATTTCTGACTGGATCTGGTATTGGGGTCTGACTCAGCAAACTTCTGCTTTATCTCATTCCACATGTGCTGAGAAGGAGGGAGATCTATAAATTGCCCAGCTAATGAGCCCCAGGGAGTGTATTTATAATGTCTTGAGGTAGAGACCCTGAGTGGGGGTAACTTTGGCCTAAGGTCAGCTGGTTAGGTAGCTGGTTGACAGCAGTTGGAAGGGGACTACTTCTACGGAGGGTAGCATTTAAACTTGAATTTCCTTATGGAAGTGTCCAAGTTGACCTGACCTTGCATTGAATTGTATTCCTCTGTATATGCTAGTAGCTTATGCTTTGACATCAGATGCACAAGGAGTTGAGGGGGAGAACCAGGGATGCAAAGAAAGGCCCTTTGCCTACTTACTGAGTCACACATTATTAGGGAAAAGTTGGGACCCAAAGGTGGCAATTCCATGTGACCTCCTTCCTCCCCTTCAATATGAAATGTTGATGGAACTTGGTATTGAGAATGTACTGTGAACAGGGCTCTCATTTAAAGTTTAAAGTGTCCTTTCATAACTGTTGGAAAGGAGGTTTGTATACATAGAGAGCATCTAGGATTTGCCCATTTCTGTAAAAAAAAAAAAAAAACCTTCCTGACTGTAAATCCTGTGCTCTGTAAATAATTTGTGGGTCCAAGAAGACCAACAACTCGTATTTTCCTACCCCACTGCCCGCCCTGTTTTTGAAGCCCACAGCCAGAGGAGGGGGGAAAGGGCATCTTTGAGGGAGGAGATGACAGATGGATCCAAACCTGCATATTTATTTAGTAAACAAGCTCATCATCTTCTATATTTTAAAATTCACTGTGAGCAAATAGAAGCACAGGCTTCATTTGGGGAAAAAAATGCACAGCAATACCCTTAAAGCCATTTGGTAATTGCAGTAAGGAGACAGTGACATTCCACCCAGGTGCCCAGAACAGCACACCTGTGATTTAGGAAACAAAGTCCCAGCATTAACCCTGAGGGGCCACAAAAAAGCCCTGGGATTGGGCTAGGAAAAGCCATGGCAGGAGAAAAAGGCATGGCAGGCAGGTCCCTTCTTTTCAGGGGAATCCAAGGTCATCTCGTCACTTTCTCCCTTCCCTCTTTCTCTTCACTGATGTTTGTGGAGCACAAACAATATGCCAGGCACTGTACTTAGGGGTTTCTTGGTCTCACCCAGTTTACACTTCACAAAGGTAGGCATTGTTACTACCCCAACCAGAGGGAAGGAACTGAGGTCCAGGAAGTTTAGATGACTTGCCCACATAGGTCACACCCTAGGGAGTGACTAGGACTTGAGGCCAGTCCAGTGGAGTCCAGAGTTTATTCTCTCCCCAAAGAAACATAAATTCTCTTATAAGGCCTCTCCCTGTGGACCCTGTTAATGCCCAGATACTTCAGGAAGGGTACCCCTTTATTTTATTTGTGATGCTGGGGATGGAGCCCAGGACCTCACCCATGCAAGGCAAGCTCTTTTCCACTGAGCTATGTGGATAAGCCCTTTAAATTCTCAGTTCTCCTGAACCATTTCAGGAAGAGAGGGCCCAGGCACAGCACAGAAAATAGTTAAGGGGGGAGGAAAGTTCCCACAAGATGTTTGCTAATGTCTACCAACTTTCATTCATGTGATTCTTAGGATGGCCTCCTCTGTCATGGCTCTCTGGCATCCTCAGGTTATTTATGAGATTTGCCAGGTTTCAATGAGGCAGACAGGGTGGGGAGAGGATGGGGATTAAAATAAAGGTTGTTTTTCTTTTCTTCTCCTTTCTAAGCTATAAAATGGGGGACAAGCCTCATGTAGAATAAAGCAACTGTCAACGTATTTCTTGTTTTTATGAACTGGGACAGTTTTCTTCCACACTTAGAAAAGATGTGGTTGACCATAGAAAGCCCAATGTATAATATTCTGGTACTTGAAGTCTTTCTTGGAGAACTTTCAATAAGTTTCATATACAAAAAGTGTTATAAAATGTCCTCAAATAGATTTTCTTTGGTTATGATTTGATTAGCCACCCCCAGCTCTAGCTGTTTTGCTGAAAACTACTCTTCACCTTAAAACTTGGTAAAATGGGGGAAGGGGGAGAGGGTGTGAAGGGAGGGTAATGAAGGAGGGAAGTGGATAGGATGGAAGACTGTTATTTGCATGTATAAAGAGGTCACAATGAAATCCATTATTCTGTATAATTCAAATGCACTAACAAAAATCTTGGTAATATTTGTATTTTGCACTTTAAACCTTTTTTTATCATTGATTATTTTTAAGTTGTACGTATTTATGAAGTAGAGTGTGACAATTCCACACATGTATGAATGTGTAATGGTCAAATTAGGATAATTAGCATTTCCATCTCCCTAAACAGTTATCATTATTTTTGTGTGTGCTGGCAAACTTCAGATTTTATTACATATACAATAAAATAAGTATATGTACATATAATAAAAATATTCCTGTTCTTTATAAAATATATAATAAATTATAACCTACAGTTATTAATAAGTATCAAAATACAGTTAGGTAGGAGGAATAAGTACACATCCACACTTTTTTTTTCCTCAGACCTCTTCCCTATTCTGTGTTTTCTGGAGTTTGCTCCTCTGTGCAGTGGAGACTGAGGCAATTTCTGGAATCCAATGCAAATTGTTGGTGGGTAAAGGACCAGGGTAGAGAGCAGGACCAGGACTGATGCAGGGTGAGGGCATGAGGAATAAAAGGATCAGACCAGGACATGGTGGAAAGGGGAGAAGGGAGCCCATAGATGACTTAAGGATGAAGAAAACACAAGCTAGAGGAAGTGAGAAGGAAAAACTTGGGAGAAGGGATTGATTCAATCAAGAACAGCAGAAAGCAGAAAAGCAGCTGCGGGAAAGCTGACTTATTTGGGGCCCAGGGAGAAAAGCTAATTCAAGCAACACTGGGTGTGGGAACAGGGAGGATTGAGCAACAACTTGGGTATCAGGTGGCTGTGAGGAGAGTGATTTTCATTGTCACTTGGGGATTGAGTGTGGATCTCAGCCAGAAATGACCTTGTGTCCCTTTGAGGGACTGGAGTCAGGATGTCGGGGGAGCTTTGGTGGCCTGGGGCTGAATCATGACATATTGAGAAGAAAAGGCAAAGCTGTCGTGTGAAGGGCTAAACAGGTTGGACTTGTCCCTGAAATGTACCAACTCATAATATGTGCACCCTCTCCCCATTTGTCCCACTGGAGGAATCTGTGTTGCCTAGTTCAGTGACAGGGAGGAATCCAAATATGAGTGACAGGGACAGGGAAACCTGTGGGAGTATGAGGATCAGCATTTGGGCCCCAAGATCAAAGTCTGAAGTGAAGTCTGCTTTCAACTTCTTTCTGCTCACCCAACTCAGTTTTCCATTGGGGAAAATAAATATAGGTAATCCCAGTGGCTGGGAAGGCTGAGACAGGCGAATCTTGAGTTTAAAGCCAGTCTCAGTAACTTAGTGAGTCCCTAAGCAACTCAGCTAGGCCCTGTCTCTAAATAAAATACAAAATAGGGCTGGGGATGTGGTTCAGTGGCCGAGTGCACCTGAGTTCAACCTCTGGTACTGTAAGAAAAGAAAGAAAAAAGTATAACAGAAGGGATCTAACCTACTCTTGGGATCTGGCAAAGGTTCCCCAAGGAAGAGACACTTCTGCATCAGCTGTCAGACTGTGTGTTGGGGCTGCAGATGGGGAAGGGGGTAAACTACATGCCACTGGAATGGCCAAGGCCAGAGCTATAACGCTGGAGTCTAGGTAGAAACAGTGCTCTCCCTGTATCTCTGTGGAGTTTCTTGTTGTCTTTCCCCTGCTACTCTTTCCCCTGTACTGCTATCAGCCATCACCCATCCCCTCATCACAGCACAGCTCTATGTCTTTATCTTTCATCTTAGAAAATGAGTCAAGGGGCAGGAGTCCTATTGCATGAAAATTCTGTCATCTTGGAAATGTATGTGCATGTGTGTCTTGTAGATGGGGGATGATAGTACTTAAGAGATATCACCTTAGAGATCAACACTTCTTAAACACCGCCGCAAAATTGAAATCACCTGGGGTGCTTCTTTTTGCCAAATTGTCTTTTGAATCCTAAGGAATTGAATCTAGAATGTTTGCAATGATGAGGGAGCCAGAGGCAGAGATTGTGCAAATAATTTTGTCATTCAAGAAAATACCCTTGAGGTCCATCCAAGTTGTTGTCCATTTCTTTCATTGTACCATAGTTTATTCACCTATCAAAGGAAATTTTGGTTGTTTCTAGTTTTTTTCCTATTATAAATAAAGCTGCTATAAACATTCATATATGAGATTTTATGTGGACATAGTTTTCATTTCTCTGGGATAAATGCCCAGGAATATGATTACTAGGTCCTATTGTAATTGCATGTTTAGTTTTGTAAGAAAATGCCAAACTGTTTTTCAGAGTGTTTTTGTAGCATCTCACATTCCCAGCAGCAATGTTTGAGAGATCCAGTTTCTCAACATTCTCGTCAGCATTTGGTATTGTGACTGTTTTTTATTTCAGCTACTTGAATAGGTGTGTGGTGATATTTCATTGTGATCTTAATTCACATTTCCTAATAGTTAATGACGGCAAGCATCTTTTAGTGTCTTTACCACCCATATTTCCTCTTTGGTAAAACATATCTTTATGTTCTTTGCCAATTTTCTAATTAAAACTTTGGGGGGTGGGGGGTTACTGGGGATTGAACTCAGGGGCACTTGACCACTGAGCCACATCCCCAGCTCTATTTTGTATTTTATTTAGAGACAAGGTCTCACTGACTTGCTTAGTGCCTCACTAAGTTTCTAAGGCTGGCTTTAAACTCCCAATCCTCCGGCCTCAGCCTCCCAAGCTGCTGGATTATAGGCATGCACCACTGTGCCTGGCTAATTGAACTTTTTTACTCTTGAGTTTTTAAAAAGTTCTTCATGTATTTTGGATATGACTCATTAAGCAGATTCATGGTTTGCCAATATTTTATCACATCCTGTAGCTTGTTTTTTTCACCTCTCTCTCTTTTTTAAAGGGGTGGAAATGCTCAACTATAGGATACTTCCCCCATTTTTTTAGTTGTAGATGGACACAGTACCTTTATTTTATTTGTTTATTTTTATGTGGTGCTGAGGATTGAACCCAGTGCCTCACACATGCTAGGCAAGTGCCCTGCCACTGAGCTACAGCTATAGCACTCTTTTCATCTCTTAACAGGGTCTTTCACAAAGCAAAATATTAACATTTCAAAAACTGGATCAGGTCCAGTTAATGCTAAAAGCACAAAAAGAAAAAGCAATAAAGTCTAAGTCCTTTTTTGCCCAAATCCTACATTCTGAAGGTTTTACCCCTATTTATCTAAAAAAGTTATAGTTTTTACATTTAAGTTCATGATCCATTTTCAGTTATTTTTTGTATCAAGTTATGAAACTTAAGCTGAGCTTTGTGATGGCTAATTTTATGTATCAACTTAGCCAGGTCATATTACCCAGATATTTGATGAAACATGTCTGGATACTGCTGTGAAGGTATTTTTGAGATGAGATTAGCAATATAAATTGGTAGACTTTGAGTGGAGCACATTAGCCTCCATAATGTGTGTGGGCCTCATCCAATCAGTTGAAGGCCTTAGTAAGTGGGAATTACCAAGGAAGTGGAAATTATCCCAGCAGATTACCTTTCCTCTTTATTAATGTATAATTTAGTAATATAAATTTTCCTCTAAATTCAGCTCTTGCTGTGGTATACATATTTTGAAATAATGTACTTTTAGTTTTAATTCAGTTCAACGTATTTAAAAAATTTCTCCTGAGATTTCCTCTTTGACCCAGTTCAGTTTCAGGTATTTGGATATCTTCCTGTTACCTTTGTGTTATTAATTTCTACCTTGACTTCATTATGGTCATAGAACATACAATGTACAATGTCAATTCTTCTAGGTTTATTCAATTCTTTTTTTTTTAGATTTCAAAAATGTTTTATTTTTATTTTTTTAATTTGTTTTAATTAGTTACACATGACAGTACAATGATCTTGATCAATTCTTTTTTTTTTTAATAGTTCAAGATGTAGTCTCCCTTAGGGTATGTATTATGGGTACTTGGAAAGAATGTGTCTTCTGCTGGTATTGGATGGAGTATTCTATAAATGTTGATTATATCTTGTTAGTTCATGGTATTGTTGAGTTCTATCTCTTTACTGACTTTCAGTCTAGTTGACCTATCAACTGTTGAGAAGAGTGTTGAAATCTCCAATGACAATGGAGGATTTGTCTGTTTCTGCTTTCAGTTCTCTCAGTTTTTGCTGCACATATTTTTCCTTACAAACAGCTCTTTGTTCAGTACATATACATTTAGGGTTGCTATATCTCCTTACTGGATTGACTTTTATCGTTATATAATGTCCCTCTCTGTCTCTGGTAATTTTCTTTTTATAAAGTCCATCTGACATTAATGTAGACATTCATGCTTCCTTATGATTGTTTCCATGACATATATTTTCCTATTTTTAAAAATTTTCAGTTGTAGATGGACATAATACCTTTATTTATTTATTTGTATGTGGTGCTGAGGATCAAACTCAGTGCCTCACATGTACAAGCAAGCACTCTACCACTGAGCTACAGACACAGCTCCAAATTTTACCATTCTTTTACTTTTACCTCCCTATATAATTATGTTTATGGTGAATATGTTATAGAGCGCATATCATTGAGTCATTTTTTCTTGCTCACTCTGCAATCTGTCTTCTAATTAGTATAGTTACGTCTTTTACATTTAACTTAATTATTTATATGCTAGGGTATAAGTATGCCTGTTTATTTTTTGTTTCCTGTTTTTTTGTTTTGATATTCCTGTCTTCCTATGGATACTTGAATATTTTGGGACTACTATTTTGATTAATTGGTACTGGTTTTGAGTGTGTGTCTCTCTGTATAGAATTTTAATGGTTGTTCTAGTATTATAGTGTATATATGCATAACTTATCACAATATACTGGTAGTGTTATTTTTACCAGTTTGAGTGAACGGTAGAAATCTTATCTTTATTAATGTCCCTTTATCTCCCAGTTTTGAGTCTTAAATATTTCCTTAACATACATTTGGAACCACATCAGACAGGGTTACTAGTTTCGCTTCAACCATCAAACAAAATGTTGAAGACACAAGAGGGAAAGGAAAGTCCATTGTATTCATCCATATTTTTGCCTGCTGTGTTCTTTTTCCTTTTTGATGTTTCAAGATTTATTCTTTATAATTTATTTATTTATTCTTTATAATTTCTGTTCTATTCAGAGAACTTCCTTTAGCTATATTTTAGTGTAGGTCTGATACAGATTTTCTTAATGTTCCTTCATATGAGAATGTCTTGATTTCCCTTTCACTCCTGAAGGATATATTTATGTTATATGGGTTTCAATTATTTTCTTCCAGTATTTGAAAAATGTGCCAATTCCTACTGTCATTCAAATCATTGTTTCCCTGTTAGTAGTATCTTTTTCCCTCTGTCTTCCTTTAAGATTTTTTTCTTTCTTTAGTTTTTAGAAGTTTGACTATGATGTGTCTTAGTGTGGACTTCTTTGGACTTCTAAGTTTTTTTGAATCAATAGATTTATATATTTTGCCAAATTTGGAAAAATATCAGCATTATTTCTTCAAATAATTTTCAGCTCCATTCTCTCCTTTCATTCTGGACTCCAATGACATGAATGTTACATCTTTTGTAACAGAGTCACAGCTCCCTGAATTTCTGTTAATTTTTTCAGTCTGTTTTCTCTATGTGTTACCATCTATTGCTATATGTTCAAGTTCACTGATTTTTTTCTTTGTCCTCCCCATTATTTTGCTGAATCAGTCATTCCACTGAGATTTCATTTTTGTCATTGTGTTTTTCAGTTCTAAAACTTTTTAAAAAATATTTATTTTTTTATTTGTAAGTAGACACAATAACTTTGTTTTATGTTATGTGGTGCTGAGGATTGAACCCAGTGCCTCACGCATGCTAGGTGCTCCACCTCTGAGCCACAACCCCAACCCTCTAAAACTTTTATTTGGTTCTTTAAGTGTTTTTATCTTTTTCTTTGCTGAGACTTTTCTTTGCTGAGATTTTTCTTTTGATTGGTTTCAAATGCGTGTAAATGCTCATTGAAGGATTTTTATGATAGCTGTTTCAAATTTTTTTGTCAGATAATCCTAACATCTAGTCATGTTAGTGTTAGCATATATTGTCTGTCCTTTTCATTCAGCTTGGTATCTTCCTGGTTCTTGGTATGATGAATGATTTTCAACTGAATAGTGACCATTTTGGAAATTATATTATGAGACTCTGGATTTTATTTAAATCTCCTGTTTTAGATGATTTTTTTTAACATGCTCTAGAAATAAAAAAGGAGAGGTGTTACCTTGTTACTGACTGATTTGGACACAAGTTGAGGTTCCTTAGTCAGCTGTTGCTATCATGCCTAGGGGCAGCACAGATTTTCATGTGGTGTGGTTACAATAGAGTAGTATTTGTCTAAAATTTTTCTTGTCTAGGTTGTCCCTGTCTTTGTTCTTTGTTTAGAATGAGTAAGCATTTGTTGGGCCTTTAAAAATATTCTCCTATTAATGATTTTTTAAATTCTGGTTTCCCCAGAAGTCAGTCTGGGGTATATAAATCAAAAAGAAAGCCCAAGAAACTCACTACTTTGTCATTGTTTGGGTCCTGAGATCCTTGGCTAGTCGTCTTTTTTTTTTTTTTTAAATATCAACATTTAGTAATTATATGTATCTAAGGGGGTACAGTGTGACATTTGTATAGATGCATGCAGTGTGTATTGTATTTATTTTATATATAATGTCCAGGGTTTTGAGTTGTACTTTTTAAAAAAAATTTTTTGAGTTGTACTTAATGAGAGAAATAGGGGAAAACATATCTATTCCATCTTCCTGGAAGCAGAATCTAGTTAACTTTTAGGATTTCACATTTCAGATTAGTTATTAAATCTTCTCACTTAGCCCTGAAGGTATAGTGTTAAACCCCACATTTTAATATGCTGTCTTTGTTGATTGAGTGGATCATACTCATGAAGCTTTTGAGATGTTGAGGTATAACCACAGATTAAAGTATCCCCAGAGTTCTTCAGCTGCTGAGCTGGTGACAGATTCCTTGGGTTTGTACTGCTCTTGAATAAATAAGTCTTTACTATTTCCTAGACTGGATATTTAAGAGGCTGTGAATAAAGATGTGGCCTCAACTGTCAGGGTATTTAATATCTAGTTGGGAAGACAAGAAAAATGATTTCTCCATCTCAGGGCCTGGCAAATAGTAGACACTCAGAAGATACTTGTTTGTGTGAAGGAATGCTGCTAATTGCCCCTGGATAGCAAGTGTTGAACTGAATTGTGTGATGTATGCTAGAAGTGGTATATAAAGCCAGTAAAGAGGCAACAGTATAGGCAAAGTAGTCAAGAAGTGTTTTCTTAAGGAGGTACAAGTTGAGCTGTCTTGTCAGTAGGGTAAAATCTAGAGGTATTTTTTAGAAGAAAATTGACTGGACTTGTAAAATACTTAGGGGTTAAAGTGAATAAAAAGCCAAGCAGACTCTGGTTCAGGACTGGTGATGTAACTCAGTGTTAGAGTGCTTGCCAGTCATATGCAAGGCCCTGGGTTCAATCCTCAGTACCACCAAAGGGCTGGAGGGGAATCTAACAGACTTTGGTTTAAATCCTGGATGTCAGGAAAACAAGGGGAACACCATGAGTTTGATTTTGTGCCTGATGAGCTTGAGCTATTAGGAAAACATTCAAGTACAAGGGCATAGTAAGTATTTAGAATATTCAGAGCTGAGAGAAAGATTATTCCAGAAAACACCATCTTTTCCCCTGACAGTCTCCAGAAGATATAGAACCCAGTCTTAAACTTTACAGCTGAAAAACTATGTGATTTAAAACAATTCTTAATCCCTCTTTGGGTTTAGTTTCCTCATCTATAAAATGGGGTGCATTGGTAGATTTTTTTTTTTTTTGTAACGAATTAACACTTGGATCAACATAAGTATCTGGTATTTGGAAGGAGCCCTCTACATGTTGGAATGTTTTCTTTCCTGCTATAAAAGGCCTAGGATTTTGTGATTTCTTTGAATCAGAAACAATTCTTAATATATCTGCTTTCAGTGACTGGCTTTTTACTTAGAATTTTTTTTTCCCTAATGGAGTCCATCAGTTTATACTACATGAAGTTAAGTAGGGGAGGGAAAGTTATACAAGTGTGCCTCAATCTTTCCAGACTTCCTAAGTTTTTCTCTGTTTTGAATGTGTTCAGTTTTCATGCTATACTCTACTCTGGGGAGTATGATGGGCAGGGAGCCATTAGTACACAGGAAGGGAGGGCTTTGTGGTATCTTAAAGCCACTGGAGTTTATTTATTTCCAGTTTGCTCAACATTTGTTCCACAGATCTGGACAGTTTAAAAAGGGGTGGGGGGCTGAGGTTGTAGTTTAGTGGTAGAGCACTTGCCTGGCATGTGTAAGGCCCTGGGTTTGATCCTTGGCACCACATTAAAATAAATGAATAAAATAAAGGTATTGTGTCCATCTACAACTAAAATATTTTTTAAAAAGGGTTGGGAAGGAACAGAGGGAAGGGTGAAAATGAAATTAGACATAGAGAAAAGGATGAACACGATTGTCTTTCAATACCAAACTGGAACTCAGAACACTTAAAGATGAAAAGACTTTTGGGTCTTGTCTTTCTGGAAACTGAACACTGGTATGACTGTCCACACAGCATGTGAAGAGTTGTTTTTTTTTTAAACTTTGGTTGGAGAAACAATGCTACATTTTATGAATATATGTCCTCCATCTATTAAAAGCAGTACTTATTTCTTTCAAATTAAAAATAAACTTTTTAGACTTTAAAATAAGAGAAAAATAAGAAAATGAAAATCATTCATGATCACACCCATGGAGATAACTATTGTTGTTTCTATTTATTTCCTTCCAGTCTTTTTCTTCGTACACACACGCTTGAGATCATATCTCTCATTCATTTGTATATCCTCCCTTCTTCCAGTTAATTTGAGCATTTCCTCATATCATTATATACTCTTCTAAACATGATTTTAAATAACTATGTAGAATTTTATAATATAAATGTTATTTCCTAGGATTTCATAGTATGGACAACTTAAGATGTTTCCACTTTTTTTTCTGCTTTAAATAATGCTGCAGTGAATTTTCTAGTATAGATTTAGTGCATCTAATTATTATTATTATTATTGTTATTATTAGTTTTGGGGTTTTTTGATACTGGGGATTGAACTCTCTTATTATTTTTAATTATTTATTTTTTAAATTATCATTTTAACTTTACATATACCAATGGGGTATAGTGTGATAATTTGATAATACATAAAAGGGTAATAATTAGATCAGGGTAGTTAACATTTCCTCCCCTTTAATATGAAAATGTTTTTCTTTCTTATTTTTTTTAGTTATACATGACAGTAGA
The DNA here is from genome assembly GCF_048772815.1 of Callospermophilus lateralis. NCBI lineage: Eukaryota > Metazoa > Chordata > Mammalia > Rodentia > Sciuridae > Callospermophilus > Callospermophilus lateralis. The sequence goes on from NC_135325.1 coordinate 109,500,073, forward strand.
ATGTAGTTTGGCTTATTATACATACTGAGAAATTTTTTGATTAACACATAGTAATTGTATTTTTTAAAACAGGGTTAATTCCTTAGGGAAAGAATCACTGGGTAAAAGGATAATAACATTCTTAAGACTTTGGCATATTTTTCCAAGTTGCCCTGTGGGAGAGTTTTACCAATTTGCATTCCCATTAGTGTTTGCGAAGGCCTGACTCACTTCATTAACATGGAATACTCCATCGTGTATACATGATACTATTTTGTATAATTTTAATTAAAAGGACACTTACTGAACACCTAGTATATGTACGTTACTATGCTAGGCATTAGACTCACTCCTGCTATGATATGTAAGTGCTAGATAGTTAAAACATACACAAAAACAGTTCAAAATGCAAGCGGAATATAACTATACATAAACCTCCATGACCAGGCTGACATCATTCAGCTTTTAAACGGCTACTCATTGAGGGAAGACAGCATACTAGCTAATTAAATAAATAATTTCAATCTTACAAGCACTTCTTAAAAAGGGAATGGTTAATGTGAATCTTGCAAAAAACAGAGGGTGGGTCATGATCATTTACACTGTATTCACTAATGTAAATTGGAGCAGGAATGGATAAGAATGCACATCTTTCAAAGAGAAAAAAAAAGCAAAAGCACTCTATTTGGGTGAAAGGACAATTTCTTCTTTTGTTAGTTCCCTTTAGAAAGTTAACCTGTTGGTTATCAGAGAAGGGGACACAGAACACACAGAAAACTAACCTCCTTCTGGCAGCTGGGGATAATTTGTCAGTCTCTTGAAATGTGGCTTTGTGCTCGCTGGTGAAGGCAGCTGGAACAGAAAAAGCATGACAGACAAAAGCTGAAATCCACATGAAGAAAGGTCTTTTTCCCAAAAATTACTGCCTGAGTTAGCAACGGTCAGAACAGAAAGTACATGTATTTCTTCCCAGCTACAAGCACGTCTGGTACTAGAGAAGGTCCCCTATGCCAAAGGAGTCATTTACAATGCCTGCAGCCCTCAATAGGACTGCTGGATAGCATTTAATCAAGCCTTCTGACCCCCATGAAAAGTCACATCCCCAAATCCACCTAAAACTGAAACTAGAAAAACAACAGTGTCATGTTTTGAAATCAGTCAAAAGCATTTACTGTTTGGAAAAGGAAGACCTACTTAATATGCAGTAGATGATGGTGTAAGATACAGAGGATTAAGTATATGATTTCAAGTTAAAAGTAATCTATGGAATAACTAACAATAATACTATCAAACTGGAAACCCAAAAGTACTTCAACTGATGAATGGATAAACTGTGGTATATCCCAGCAATGGAATACTACTCAGCGACACAAAAGAATGAACTAATGATACATGAACATCAAAAGTTATGCTGGGTGAAAGAATGCACCTCAGCAAACAGTTGTTGGCTAACTTCTGCCCTCACCCCCTCTATCAGTCTCCCACTCAATCTTGCTTTCTGCCCATATTTTTTTTTTTTTTTTTGTGGTGCTAGGGATCTGCCCAGCTCTGAAGCCTGCCTTACCTACTGCCTGGTGTTTACTTCACAACAAATAGCCTGGGAATCTCAAATCTCAAAAGATTGCATACTGTATGATTCCATTTTTAGAGCATTCTGGAAAAGGCAGAATTGTGGGAACATAAAACACATCAGTGGTTTCCAGGGATTGGGCAAAAGGAGGAGTTGATTGCAAAGGGCAGCATGAGGGAATTCCTTGGGGGTGACTGAACTGTTCCATATAGTGATTGTGGTGGTAGTTATGATTTTATGCATTTGCCTAAACTTATAGAAGTGCATGCCAAAAACGCAGATTTTACTGGATTCTATTTTTAAAAGTGAATCAAAAAGTCTCATAAAAATATTATCAAACATAGGAAGGTGGAACAAAAAAGTGGTTGGGAATACTGTTAGGTAAGTGAAGTTCTTAGTTTTTATAGCATAGAGTCAACAAATATGGTCTAAAATGGATAAATCAAGAAATAGCAGTAGAAACATGCTAGAGATATAAAAGTAATCACCAGATTAATTGAAAAGAGAATCTGTTAAAAATGGTTGCCTCTGGAGGAGTGAGATTAGAGGTGTAGAGAGATGGGGCAGAAAACCATTGTTGTTGTTGTTGTTTTTTTTAAATTAGAACCTCTTCTGTATTTTTTGATTTTTAAAACTATGTTCATGTATTACTGTCATTTAAAAATAAATGTAGTGGAAAACATACTGGATTAGTAGGCAAGAAACCTGATCTCTAACCCCGATTCTGCACTAATTGAGCAAATTCCTTCTCCTTTCTAGGTCTTGGTTTCTACATCTGTATGAAAAAGGAATGAGATAATATTTATTATCCCTTTTACACCTAAAGAAAATTATAAAATTAGATTATTTGCATAACCACAATGATTCTTTTTTGAACATGAAGCTAAGAAATATATTTTTGAGTTTTAAATCTGGAAGGGACAAAATCACCAACTTCAACAATTTCCTTTTCTTCTTTTTTGGGGTACTGGGGATTGAACTCAGTGGTGTTTACCACTGAGTTACATCCCTAGTCCTTTAAAAAAATTTTTTTTAAAAAAATTTTGAGACAATCTCACTCAATGGGCCAGGCTGGCCTTGAATTTGTAGACCTGCCTTAGTCTCCTGAGTTGCTGGGATTCCAGGCATGCACCATTGCTCCCAATATAAACAGTTTCTTTTTAGCCACTGAAGAAAGCAAGACATAGATTAGTTAAAAGACTCACTTGGAATGACAGCTAATTGCTAACAGAGCTAGGACCAGAGTTCAGGGCTCCTCATGGTTGTTGCCATTGTACCACACAGCTTCTCCAGGCCTAATGGAATTATTCCCCAGCACCAGAGCTGGCAAAAATTCCCTGGGATGACAGCCGGGGTGTAATTCACATACTGACATGGCTTCCTTGGCCTGGGAGATGAGTCAGACTCTTGGAAGAGGTCCCTGACATAAACATGTATGATGTAATATCATAGGAATCCTGAAGTTGGTCAAGGCGATGCTAAAGTCCAATTTGGGGGCTCCATTCCCTAATAACTGTCCAATAATTTGTCTTTGGCGGTTTTTGCTAGCCTACTGACTTCTTTTCTGTGATAGGAATAGCCCGTTCAAAAATACCATCATCCTCATTGCAATTTAAAACAACGGCTTATCACAGTTTCTTCATCAGTCTATTATCTCTATAATCTCTAAATTCAAGACATAGTTCACTGGAATCCATCAAGGAAGCCAGAAGAAATGTTCACTTGAAAACTTTTTATCAGCCATCAATCGATTAAAGAAGTATCTCGCTGTGGTTTAGCAATCCTCCTAGGAAGAGTTGAAACAGATTCCTGACTTTGACCATTGACTTCCTGGGGGATGACCTTCCATGATGACCAGCAAGCAGGCTGAAAGCATGTGCCTGCTGCCAAACATCCCCTCCCCCTTTGTCAGGGCCTGCAGGCTCACTTGCCCCTCACCACACAAGGTCTGTGGTCTATAGAATAAGGACACCATTATTTTGGGTTATCATTCTCCCTCAGTGGAAACAACACTGCCCTTTGTAAGCTCCCCTAAGTTCAAAGGATGTGGCCATCTTTCTGGGCTCCCAGGGAAGCCTCTTCAGGAAAGTGCTCACTGTGTCTTTCTAGTTCTAGAATCTTCTTTAGATGATGGTGAATCAGAACTGGAATTTTCAGGCAGCATGCCTGTTGGAGCTTTGTCTACCTTGGAAGCAAGATTGCATGTTTTAAAATCTCCTCAGAAAACAGTTGTTGGCCAACTTTTGCACTCGGCCTCTATCAGTCTCCCACTCAATCCTGGCTTTCTGCCGAGCTCTGAAGCCTGCCTTACCTACTGCCTGGCGTTTACTTCACAACAGCTGGCCTGGGGATCTCAAGTCCTGAGCCTCAGCTGCCAGCCTAGGGAAGGAGAGGCCCCTACAGTTGAGCCTGTGACAAAGACAGCATTTGTTCCCACACTGGTATTCTCAATGTCAACAGCAGTGACAGGCTCCAAAGGGGATCATGCCCAGTCAGTGGTGAGAACTCCACAAGCCCAGAAATGTTCATACATCTGGCTTTAACTCTCAAAATGCTGTGAGGTGACTAGAAACCAGTAATAGGATTCCCATTTTGCAGTGGGAAAAGGCAAATACCAGGAGACCAGAGGATTTGCCCAGGGGAAAGATGATCATTTTGTTTCAACAAGAATTAGGATATCTGAGTCAACAAATGTTGATTTCTGTGATTTACCAATTTTGTTTGCATGAAAAGTGCTATGAGCTGGCTTGCTTGTCACCAAGTGACCATGATGGTGCCACCTAAAGTAACTGGTGATGCAGAGGAGGTTGCTATGAGGGGAGAGGTGGCTCAAAACACTGCAGGAGCATAGTAAAGAGACCGTGCCCAACACTATTTTTTCCAGGGGACTGACTAGCATTCGGTTTTTCTTTCTCAACAAATGCTGACTGTGCCAGGCACTGGAGTTAAAGATGTCTTGGGTAAGCCCTTGTCCTCAAGGTACCCACAGTGGATGAGGGTGTATCACCAGTCTTGGTGGTGTTTGGAGGCTACAACAAAGAGATCAGCCTCAGACTTGAGGAAGTTCATGTTTATCCCTGCACTGACTAATAGAAAATAATATTTGTGTGTTTTTTCCAACTGTAGTGATGGATATGCATAGAAGGACTCACTTTGATTCTCTTCCTAGAAAGTAGGATCCACTTGTCACTAATTTGGCCAGACTACTTATCATAATCCATAAAAAAATATGACTTCAAGATATAACTAAGGGTCTGGGCTGTGGCTCAGTGGTAGAGCGCTTGCCTAGCATGTGTGAGGCACTGTGTTCGAGTCTCAGCACCACATATAAGTAAATAAAGGACCATCAACAACTAATAAAATATTTTTTAAAAATATATAACTATATCCAGGTGTGGTGGCACATGCCTGTAATCCTTCTGGAGACTGAGGCAGGAGGATCATAAGTTCAAAGCCAGCTTCAGCAACATAGCAAGGCCCAGAGCAACATTGGGAGATGCTGTCTTTAAAGAAAATATAAAAAATGGCTGTAAATGTGGCTCAGAGGTTAAGCACCCCTGGGTTTAATCTCTGGTACCTAAAACAATGAGACTAAATATACACTCCTTATGCTTTGCTAGGGTGGGGTGTAGGGATCAACAGTGGCCGGGTTTTCTGGAAAGCTCACCAGCTTACTTTGTGGACATGGCTCTGCCTACAGAGGAATGAACAGGACAGTGGTAAAGCACCCTGGGTTAATTCCTCAGTACAAAAAAAAAGGCATTCAAAGAAAAAATTGTATATGAATTTCCACACACACATATTCACAATATTTAGAATGTCCACAATGACCAAATGCCCATCAACTGGTGAATGAGAAACACAATGTAGCCTATTTATACAATGAATATTATTCAGCCATCAAAGTACTGATACATGCTATAACATGAATGAACCTGGAAAACATTAGGCTAAGGGAAGGAAGCCAGACATGAAAGGACAAATACTATATCATCCTCATTATATGAAATATCTGGAATATGCATATATAGAGAGTTTAAAAATAGTGTTTAAGTAGGGCTAGGGCAAGGGAAGAACAGGGAGTGACTACTTAATGGGTACAGATTTCCTTTGGGGATGATGAAAGAGTTCTGGAACTACATGATGGTGATGACTGCATGACACTGGGAATGTAGTTTATGCTACTGAATTGTACAATTAAAATTCTCAGAACAGGAGAGTTGTGTATATTTTACCAAAATAAAATAAATGGGGTGTCATTCTTTCCATCATCATCACTCACCATCCCTGCTGGAACACACACACCCCCCCACACACACACGGCCATGTTCATAGACATTTTGCTCAGATAATTCCTACTTATCCATCATGATCTGTGTTCCTCCAGGAAGCCAAGCCATCTTACTCTCCCTCTCTAGGTCATGGTCTTGTAATATCCATTCCTAGCCCTTGCATTTCTCCTTTATTAGTACCATATAACAATTGAAATTAAATCATTATTTCCAGGATTATTTGTTCAATGCATGCCTCTCCCTCTAGACTATGGATGCAAGAAGGTAGGGATCATATCTGTCTCCGTCACTGCCTAGAGAGTACCTGATATATAATTGGCATTCAATAATTGAGGAATTTTTATTTATTTATTTATTTTGGTACTGAGGATTGAACCTGGGGCACTTAACCACTGAGCTACATCCCCAACCCTTTTCATCTTTAATTTTGACACAGGATCTCACTAAGTTTCTTAGGGTCTGGCTAAATTGCTGAGGTGGGCCTTGAATTTGCGATCCCTCAGCCGCAGCCTCCCAAATTGCTGAGATTACGGGTGTGCGCCACCGTGTCTGGTTCTTATTCCTTTATTTATGCTGTAATATGAAGTCCTCCAGGAAACTCTGCTAACATCAAGGGTCACTCTTGCCACTCTTTACCATGTACTTTGCTCAGCCCAGATACTTGCTGCTTGCTTCTTATCCACATGAATAAAAATAAGGGCATTCTGCATTGGTCAACATAGCAACCTATGCAGATCTCACAGCTCCCCCAAAGCTGATCAGGGGTGACAGGCTGGACCACCAGCAGAGTGGCAAGCTGGAATTTTTCAACTGACATGACTGCAACAGCCAGTAATCCTGGTTTCATGTAAACATAATGTTATATGAAATAATCCATGTTAAGGTACCTGACACAACTGCATTCAATAAATGTTAACTATTATCCTTTCATGTAAACTTTTTTGTGGTGCTGAGGATTGAACCCAGCACATGCTAGGCAAGTGCTCTACCACTGAACTATATCCCTAGTCCTTTTTTATTTTTTACTGTGACACAGGGTCTCACTGTTTCCTAGACTGACCTCCTGTCTGAGTCTCCTGATTATCTGGAATTAAAGTTGTGTGTCCCCATACCCATATAGACAAAGATATTTTATGTTTATGTTAAAATAATGTTATTGAATAACATTTAGGCATATAGGAAAGTTGTTAAATGAAAGGAGACTAAAAAGAATGTATATAGTTATCCCATTCTTAAAATGCAACATATGGATAAAAGATATTGTAGAGTAATTTCGAGTTCAGAATCTCAAGTTAGACTTATTTTTTAGTCTATATACTATCATTAGCTGTGTGATCTAGAGAAAGTGATTAAACCACTCTGAATCTCAGTCTCTTTATCTCTAAAATGGAATGATATATTCATGTATTTGCAACCAAATGCTTGCATATCTACAAAACCCAAGATGTGAGCTATGATTTTGTATTGGAATTAACAAGTGAGCTAGGCTCAGTGTTGCACACCTGTAACACAGTTACTCAGAGGCTGAGTGGAAGGATGGAAGGTTTGAGACCAGTCTGAGCAAACACAGTGAGACCAAAAACAAAACAAAACACCCAAGGATAACTAGAGTTCAGTACAGTGCTTAGGTGCACAGTGAATGTGCAGAAACCAAAACTTGCCTGTATAACGTAAGTACTCTTTTAAGTATGAAAAAAAAGATACCACTCACAAGACATGTGTAGGTTCAGTGCAAATGCTGGGTGTGTCCTCTGTATCAGGCTTAGATGTAGCTCCACTATGTGGATACCCAAGCTATTAGCCTCTGTCAAACTTCATACTATGGTCTCATCATCCCCCTTCCCCTCCCATTCCAGATACAATTGCTCCAAAAACATACTAATCTGCAGAAACGCCTCCCTGCCTCCCAGGTAGATGACTTGGTATAGCTTCCTCCTCATGAAACCATTTTTGCTTCTTGAAACATGTTTTCATTTCATAATGGAGCATTTGCTTTAAATTTGCAGGGACAGGAAAGTGAGGTGGGAGGATAACAAGTTCAAAGCCAGCCTCAGCAACTTAGTGAGGCCCTAAGCAACTCAGTGAGACCCTGTCTCTAAATAAAATACAAAATAGGGCTGGGGATGTGGCTCAGTGGTTGAGTGCCCCTGGTACCAAATCAAAAGAGAAAAAAAAAAACATGCAGAGAGAACATTCTAGAAGGGCCATGAATGCAGTTCTGTGGTATAGTACTTGCCTAGCATGTGCTTGGCCCTGGGTTCAATTGTCAGCATCTCCCCACACAAAATATTGAAATAAGGAAGAAAAGAGAAAACTAGAATAATTCTTCCAGGGAAGTTCTGCACAGTCATTAAGATGATGGGTTCAAATCCCAGCTCTCTGCTTCCTGGCTGCCAAGTCCCTAAACTTTCTTTCCCATCACTTTCCTTATCTGTAAAATGGGGGGCAACAATGGTAACTTACTCTTAGGGATGTTGGAAATATTAAATAAGATTATGTATGATATCAGGCACAAAGGAAGCTCTCAATGTATAGGAGTTTTCATCATAAAAATGGGAAGAAGCTGGGGTTGTAGCTCAGTGGTAGAGCACTTGCCTAGCATGTGTGAGGGACTGGGTTTGATCCTCAGCACCACATAAAAATAAATGAATAAAATAAGGGTCTATCAACAACTTAAAAATTTTTTAAATAAATAAATAAAGTTATTTAAAAAATGGGAAGAGTTTGTCCTAAACAAATGATCAAAGGTTTCATCTCTTGTAAGTTAAAAACTGCTTTGTGGCAATTAAACAGGGTTTCCCTACCCCTAGCTTCTATCCAATAAAGTATCAAAAATATCAGTGTCTTAGTTTTAGCCTGGGGCTCTCAAACACAATTACACAGACGTTTGTTGTATAAGGAAATATGTCTATATAGAAACACATGAGGAAATATGTGATCTCCACACAATCTTCTCTAAGCCCTGGAGCCACAGGGCTCTATTCATCCAGCAAAGGCAATTGACAGGCAACAAAGCATTTTTATATTCCTTCAAAGTTTGTGAAAAAATCTTCTCCTTCCAGCCAGTGCAAATGCATGGTATCTTTGCTTTGCCCTGCCCCCGAGACCAAGGAGATGAATCTAGCCTCTATGGTCAACCATGGTCAAGTGCAGTCGCCCCTCACCCCTGGCCCAGCTGCCATTCCATTTACAGTTGGATTGTATGGGGAAATGGATATTTTTTTTTCTTGGCACCAGGGATTGAACCCAGAGGTCACTTAACCACTGAATCACAACCCCAACCCTTTTCTATATTTTATTTAGAGACAGGATCTCACCAAGTTGCTTAGGGTCTCACTAAGTTTCTGAGACTGGCCTCGAACTCACAATCCTCCTGCCTCAGCCTCCTGAGACACTGGGATTATGGGCATGTGCCATCATGCCCAGGCCTTTCAGGCCCAGGAAGCAAATAGAAATAGTGCTTCAGAGGCCATGAAGAAGTCTCTACATAAAGCTATAGTACCTCACTCCTAGGGATGTTGGGAAGATTAAAGATTAATATTTCCAAGGAAAATTCTCAAATCAGAAGGAAATGCCCTGAATCACCCAGAGGACTGAGTCCCTTTCCAGACCACTTTTCCGTGACTTTCATATTCAGCAACTGCCGCAGTCTGGCTGGGCACAAAATAACTGAGCCGCCACACGGCCTTGTAGGTTCAAACAGCAACTCTTTATTCCCCAACTCTCACCCGGAACTCTACACACACTTCCCGGGAATACACTGCCTCCACCGGGCTCCTTGCGCCAATTCTCTCGGAACCCTGCGAGAACTCAAGGGGAACTCCAAAGTAGTGGGCGCCCTAGGCAGCAGGATCCGCCCTAATCCTGGAGCTGCCCTATTCCCAGCAGGATCCGCCCTAATCCCTGAGCAGGGTCACCTTTCAACCATTCCCTCTGGCAAAAATGCCAGGCATCATTCTGACTAAACTGTGGCTCTCAACATCTCCCCCTCTCTGTTTAAACAACAAGCATGTGGCTTAGGGACCGTGCCTGCCTTAGGTTGTCCAATAGTACATATAGTCCTTACCCATCATCGGAAGAGCTGACCTCAAGGCGTCAGCCTCCTGTCTTAGGTTGGTACCATAGTAATTGGATCTTACCCGTCACTGACTACCGGTCCAGTATACAGCCACACCTGTGTGGAGGTCTTCGTACCAGCGGGGGAGGGGGGTGAGGTTCTTTGCCTCACCTCTGTTGGCCCCCAAATTTTAGACCATTACAAGCAGAAAGGGAGGAGGATGCAAAATGCCATGGCACCAAGCCAAATGACGGCTCTTATTGGAAAAATTGTACCACTGATGACACCATCAGCAAAGATGCCCCAGCAATACCACAATTCATTGCACCAAAGAAATATAGCTGAAATCATAATAAAGTACATTTTCTTTTATTGACATAGGAGATATACTTAAATTTTAAATATTGGCTCTTTAAGAAAAATTTCTCTTGGTTAAATAATAAGCATAACTGTTGCCCAAACATGTATACAGCTGTTTCCCCCAAACTATTTATATACATAGTAGTCCACTTAAAACCAGCCATGTTAACCTACTAAATACAATGTGCTCCTAAATTTATAAATGGGCTACCAGTAGTATATAAAATATATAGGCATGTATGTTATACATATAAAGTAAAAAATATAATAAAAAGGAGAGATGGAAGAAATAAGAAAAAGAAAACATCCTTTCCTATAAGATCCAGACAAAAAGTCACTCTAATTAGTCAGACAATGTAAAATACTGAAGCATTTCAGTTTTGGCAAATACTTTTCAGAAAACTATCCATATGAGATACTAAATTGTCATCTTAATAATTTTAGTAGAATTTTACATTTAAACATTCAATGAAGATGTGGTTTTCTAATATATAGAAAAGAAAAGAAAACTTTTGGCAAACCAAAAAAAATCACTCTTTTTAACAGGTTAGTATTAACCCCTTAGCAGGGTCACCTTTCAACCATTCCCTTTGGCAAAAATGCCAGGCATCATTCTGACTAAACTGTGGCTCTCAACAAGCAACCAGGTTTTGACCAAACTGCGCAGGCTGAGAGAGGTGTCTTTCCACCCAAAGAGCTTCACCAGACCTGTTATATCAATTAGAATTCTGGACAAAGGCCAAGGAGGGGACTATGGAGGTTTTTTGTCACCTTAGCACAGAGCCTTCTTTGGGTGCAGAGCACTGATGCACATCTAGGTTAGGGTGGTTTCTGTTGAGGAACTCTCTGCACATCCTTTCACAAAGAACCATTTTGCAAAAGTTTTCTGTTTCTTCACTTTGCAAGTTCTTTTGCCTGGGTTTTTTTTTTTTTTTTCCCTTTTCTTTTCTTTTGTACCGAGAATTGAATCCAGGGGTACTTAACTACTGAGCCACATCCCAAGCCCTTTTCTTTGTTTCTCTTATTTATTTATTGGTACTGAGGATTGAACTCAGGGGCACTCAACCACTGAGCCACATCCCCAGCCCTGTTTTGTATTTTATTTAGAGACAGGGTCTCACTGAGTTGTTTAGTGCTTTGCTTTTTGCTGAGGCTGGCTTTGAACTCCTGATCCTCCTGTCTCAGCCTCCCGAGCCGCTGGGATTACAGGTGTGGGCTGCCACCCCTGTTTTGCTGGTTTTCTTAAAGCTGGAACAAGCTCCTGCACTGAAAGAAGCATCACTCATGCTAGTGAAATATAAAAACTAAAAATGATTTACACCTTATTGTGAGAAAAGACTTTATCTGAACTGAGGCAAAGTCTCTAGAAACCAACGAGCACTTCCCTCACTGTCCTCTCCTTGTTTCCATGACCCTGTGCTCACTCATGCTCTGACCACTGATGTCTGGATTCTTAGTCCTGGCTCCCAGCTGGCCTCTCTGACTCGATCCCCTTTTCTCCATGCTGTTGCCATACCCCACTGCTCTTTGCTGCGTACCAGATCAAGTCCAGACCGCATCAAGACATTCTATAGCCTCCTTAACCCAATCAAGGCTTTCCATAAACCTCACTAACTCCAATTCCTACTATTGCCCAAAGCAGTGCTCCTGAATGACCACTACGTAAGTCCCTCCATTCACCCAGCATGCTCACCCTACCCACTGTGCTCTTTTTCATCTTCTCACCGAACTTTCTGTTTCCCTTTGTCTCCTTCAACACCCAGGGCTCAGCTTTTCTATGAAGACTCACAGCAAATCAAAATGACAGTTTGCAAATGTGTTCTTCCAAGCCATAGCTGCCTTTTCTTTTTTCCCACCCCCAGGGACTGAACCCAGGGTAGCTTAGCCACTGAGCCACATCCCCAGCCCTTTTTAATATTTTATGTAGATACAGTGTCTTGCCAAGTTGCTGAGGGTATCACTAAGTTGCTGAGGATAGACTCCAACTTGTGATCCTCCTGCCTCAACCTCCCAAGCCACTGGGATTACAGGCATGCGGCACAGCACTCAGCTCAAATAATCTTTTTGATGTCCTGTCGTCATATAGTTCTTGATATCCTAACCTGATTATATTAGCCTTTCCATCTGACCATATCTGTGACATATTCAGTTATAGTCAATAAACCTAAAACTCAAAAACTCATAATCAGTAAACAACTGTTTTCAATCACTGTATTTTCAAAGTCCTCAAACCCTGGACTTGCTTGCATCATTACCATAGTAAGGAACTTTTCCAACACCCACTCTACTCACCTCCTCTGGCTATTTTGAGGATCAAACAGGAACAGGGTTGGGAAACCCTTTGGACACTGTTAATTGTTACTAGGCCAAAGGACCAACTGGAGGTTTTGAGCTGATTTAACTGTTCCCATTGTTCTGGCCTTCTATAAACACAGCCTAAATCCCTATGGAGAACTTCTGGGTTCAGTAGTCAAACATAGTTTCAGGGCTCCTCAGCTTTGAGAAGAGGGCATTTGTTGAGCAGGCTAAACTCCATGTTTTGATAAAGTAACAAAGGTACAACCAGTTTTGTCTCCATACTAATGAATGGTCTATAGAGCATGGCCCTTCACAGAAAGGGAGCACCCCAGACATAACTATATATCCCCAGAACAAAAGCTTTGGATCTATTCGACTGCCTTCCCTATTACTATATGAAAACACCTACATGGGGCTGGGGCTAGGACTGGGGTTCAGTGGTAGAGCACTTGCCTGGCATGTGTGAGGCACTGGGCTCAATTCTCAGCACCACATAAAATAAATAAATAAAATAAAGGTTCATCAACATCTAAAAAATATTTTAAAACAACAACAACAACAGAACATCTACATGAACCCTACCATCATGCCCACCCACAAGAATGAAGTTCTAATTAGAATAAAATATATCCTATGCTTATATAATTTTTTAAATTTGTTCTAATTAGTTATACATGACAGTAGAATGCATTTTGATATATTGTACATAAATGGAGTATAACTGATCATATAATTTTATCAAAATGCATTCTACGGTCATATATAACTAACAAAAACCAATAAAATTTAGAAAAAAAGGGTTTGAATCTTCTTAAGGACCTGGCCATCTGTCACAGATGCTCTTGGTACTGCTAAAATTGAGCATGAACTATGTGTCTAGCACATTATATCCATGATTTAATTTCTCATCACAACCACATTATTATTATTATTATCCCCCTCTGTCAGGTGAGGAAAATGAGACCCAGAGAGATTAAGTGACTTGCCTAAAGTCACAGAGCAGTCTGATTTCAAAACTCATGCTGTACAACAAAGATATCTGCCTGATAGGCTATACTCTGAAGACAAGAACTTGGAAATATTTATCAAAGACCTTATTCCAGTCTCCAACTGCCACTGAACTCGCATTAGCATGGTTACAACCCTGCAGGAACACAGAATCTCCCCTGACAGGTATGTACAGTTATTACTCTGTAAGTCAGACAGTGAAAAAGAAGAACAAAGCTTGTCCCATGGGTAAATAACTTTCATAGGCAGTAAAGGGAAGAGAATCAGACCACGCAATTGACAGAAGCAAAGTCGCTTTCTGAATAAATGGCAACTGAAGTTGATATTCTAAGATTCATAAACGCAATTACAATTCCCCCTTTTTCTAAGCCAATGCTTCTACTTTTTGAGTATGAACCCCTTTGAGATTTTGAGGAAAGCTGTAGACCTTCTCCTTGGAGGAATGTATAAATACAAACCCACAATTTTGCACATAATTTCAGAGAAATTCACTGAGCTTCTTGTATCTCATCCAAGAGCAACAGACCTCAGGTTAAAAACTCCTGCTTTAAGCAAACCTAATTCTATGTTTTAAAAAGCAATAAATTAGGGAACAATGATTCCTTTAAATAACAAGCCAACCTAAGGCACAAAAATCAGGATTAGCCCTATGAAAATTTTGTTTTCAATGCCTAATTGCCAGCAGGAGATACATTTATAAGTAACATCTCTATATTCTTCTATTTCCCTGTGTAGTCAGAAATGACGACGGCACAGATGACCACCATCAGAAATGGCCAGAAAAACAGAACTGGAAACTTCACATAGGATGGTACTATGCTTTTTGTCACTGGAGGGTAGGAAACCCCGTACCAGATAGGAGTGACTTCATTGGATGGAGATTGGACTATGACCTTAACAACCCTGACAGTGCCATGAGTCAAGAGTTGTAAGACTTATGTAAGCCTCAAGACAATTTGGACCACAACTCTGCCCCTGTTAAGCAGGTGATGGCTTCATGATGGCCCAGGGGCCTGATGGGTGCAGACTCAGTATATTTTGGCTCGCTCATCTCACAGCACAGTCAACCTTCTTATATGGTCCCCTGTTATTCCAAATAGCAACTCTGACTTCCCTGCCAACTAGAGGCCCTATTGTTCTTTTACAAAAATATTAGATAATCCCAACTCAAGTCACTTCAAGGCCATTTCCCCCTGGCCTCTTATGCTGTGAGTAGTCTTACTCGGATCTTTAATAGCATTGTAAGTTATAGCCTGATATTGCTTCTATAACCCATCTCTAATGTTCAAGTCTTCACATAAAGGATACTTAGTTGTAAGGAATAGATCTAATGCAATAGTCTGTAGCACTTTTCTTTTCAATTTTATTTTTAATTTGGAAGGAAGAGGTATTTTAAAATTATTATTATTATTATTAGTAGTAGTAGTAGTAGTAGCAGTAGTAGTAGTAATACTGGGGATTGAACTCAGGGGCACTTGACCACTGAGCCACATCCCCGGCCATTTTAAAATATATTTTATTTAGAGACAGGGTCTCACTGAGTTGCTTAGAGCCTTGATAAGTTGCTGAGACTGGCTTTGAACTCGTGATTCTCCTGCCTCAGCCTCCCGAGCTGCTGAGATTACAGGCATGAGTCACTATGCCCAGCAAAAAGAAGAGGTTGTATGGTGTGTTTAAAGGAGTTCTGGTTCCAGAGTCCTAGTTCAGGTCTATCTTATTGCCCTCCCTTCTCTGAGCCTCATTTCTCTGTATCAGACAGCTAATGATTCTCACCCTGCTTGTGTGTCAGGCAGGTACCTTGTAAGATTCAAATAAGATAGTGAACATACTGATAATTGATTAACCATAAAATTGTTGAAAACATGCAAACTCATAATGATTATTTCAATTCAGCTTCAAACCAACTCCATGAACCAAACAGATCCTTAATTGTTCCACCATGGATTCATTCACTCTCTTGCTTTCTTCCTCTCTCATTCTCAGTTATTCAGAAAAAAATATGTATTGGGACCATTTTATTACCAGGCACTGCATATAGCTTAAGTAAATTTTTTACAGAATTGGAAACAGGCTAAGAAAACAAAAACACTTCTAAGCTCACACTGCTAAATGGCAAGGAATTGGGGTGTTCCCTCTCTCCTCCCATCTCCCCTAAACTAGTTTATTTTCCATGACTCCATTGTTTATTCCACAGCATTTCCCCCATTGGAATAAGAAATTGTTACTCACTTATGAAAAATGAGTCCTTGATTTTCTTTGAGACCTCTGAGGCTGTTAGTCCTGTTTTCTCCTTAGGAACACGAGGTAGAGACTGGGAAGGATGGGGAAAAGTTGAAGCTGGTCCCTTTGACTTGAATCCTCAATGTCTGAGCTATTCAAGTTGTATATGGCTGAGTACGCTCACTCTCTTTTCCCCACCCCCTTTTCTAATTCGCAAGTTGTAAAGAAAATGAGTCGCTCCCAAATGCACCAGGTGTCTCCAACTTTGTAATTGAGCAAGGCCGACTCCTTCCCAGCCAAGAGTCTTGAAATATTTATCCAAATTTTGGTTTCATTGGATTATTGCCTCAAACTTGGTGAGCAATCCAACTGAAGGTCAATGTTCGTTTCCTAAAGTTGTCCAGTGTCTGTGTGGTATTCAGACCTGAACATGATAACTTGACTCCAGATTGCAAACTCCCTAGAGAGCACCCTGGAGATGGAAACCAGCCCACATTGTTTTATGATTGGTCAGCATAAATGATCCTCTCATTCGAGTTCAAGGTGGGCTCAGAATTGAAATTGCCTTGAGATAAAACAGATCAGCCCCAATTCACCCCTGGGAGAAGGCCTCTGATCAGGGGAATGTGAAAGGCCCCTCCAGTCAGGGGAGACAACCGCTCCCCTCGGCTTTGGGCTGTACCACTTGGCAGATCAAATTCTGTTCAAATGCTAGCCAGACCAAAATGGTGCTGCTGAGACAGCCACAATGTTGTTCAGAAAAAGAAAAAAAGAAAAAAAGGAAACATCTGCAAATCCTGCCTTGGTGCTGAGGGGGACAGCCTGCTGCTTTGCCTCATGGGCCCACTGTGGGCTAGCTCCTGACTGATCAGAAAGGTTCCCTGAAACAAATGCATTTGAAAGATATTCTCCATCCCCCCACAGGAAATTCTTGTGTTTAGTCATCCTTACTACATGGGCTGAGTCAGCAAGCTCTGCTTAACCACAGCTGCTTTCAAATGGTAAGTTAAGAAGACCAGTTAGTTGAATGAGGAGACTTGGCCGAAGCACTTTGACAGCCAGAGCTCCAGAATCGGATGGATAAACTAGAGGAATTGCAATTTGGGCACTGCTCAGTACCTTTGAGTCCTTCTGGGTGGGCCTCAATTTGTTTTAGTATGTTGGTACTATGGAACATTCCAGAATCAGTAAAAAGAGCAATTCGGTTACCTTTTAAGAGACACTATGGTACAGTAGTGTGATCTTTGACCTAGGATTTGAAGCCCAGTTATGTCAATAATTTGTTATATGCCTATAGGGCTATCATCCCTTCTCTCTGCATCTTACCATTTCATCCTTAAAATAAATAAGACAACCTCTAAGGGCTCTTCCTGCTCGGATGATCTATGAAACAATCTAGAAGAGATGGTTAGTCACTCTTTTCCCAATTTACCAGGGAAAGATGTTACAGAACCTGTTTGGGGAATCTGGCCCAGCGTTTTTTCCATCTGTGGTCAAATGTCTTCCCTGGGTCTAACCACAATCTGTTTTCTCTTGTTTGGACCTCTGTAGACATGGAGAACCCCCAGGGAACATTCTTTTCTAAAGAGTCTTTGTCAACTCCAAAAGCCTTCAAGTCTAAGTTCTGTCCAATCCCTTTGTAAATGTGAGAGACAGTTGCTTATTTGTGAAGTTTAAATGCTCACACTTTTCCCCTCATCAGATACTTTCCCATTCTTTTGATCAATTATCACTGACTTGTGCACCTAGGGAGATGAAGCCTGGGGTAGGTCCTCCATTGGATCTAAAAGTTAGCCCTGCAGGAAGAATAAAGTTACTTATTCCAGAGTAAGCAAAGGTTGTCCTGGACCACAGATACAGAGTCTTGGACACAAGAGAGACAGGATGGCCCTGTGCAAGGCAACCCTTTCCACTCCTGGGTTCACAGGAGGCCAAGGTTCTCTGAAACAAATGCATCTGAAAGATATCTTCATAAGGATATCTTGATGAAAATAGCTGACATTGGCCAAACATTTAATAAGTGCATGCTAGACATTGTTCTAAGCAGTTTACATGCTCATCTGAGCTCAGCTAATCCTCAAAACTTTACTCTGCAGTGTAGGATTATTTATTCATAGCTTAGGAAACTGAGGCACATAGAGGTAATTGCTCAAGGTTAAATAGCAAGTAAGCAGGGGAGCTAGTATTTGACCCAGGACAGCTAGCTTGGGGATCTCTGCTGTGAACCATCATGTTTCTGAGTAGGGTCAATTTCCTGGGAGGAACAAAAGTGACACTGACAATACTGGCTTCTCTAGGGACCGACAGCTCCACCTTGCTTCCTGTGCCTGCATGTCTGGTCAGGTCTAAGTACCTTTCCTGGTTTTCATGACATTCTGTGTCCCTTATACAGAGAAAAAAGCTTCCCCATGTAGACCTGCAAAGTGGTGACTTCATGGCACTGAAAATGGGCCATGTTTTCTTTTTAAAAGTGGAAACATAAAAGAAAGAAGATGACACAAAATGGGTTTCCCCAAGCTAAAGAAAGTGTTGGAAAATAGCCACATTCTTCTCTGCTGGCAAATCTATTAGGTTTGTCAAATGTCATCATTTATCTAGTGGCTACCCCGACCCTTTGCATAACAGGGATTCTAAAAGCATAGTCTTTAAATGCAGGGACACTGTGCAACTGCCATTTTTGGATGATCAAGGTTAGTGACTAACAGTGATGTTCTTATACCCTTTCTTAACACCAGATCTGCTTACCTAATGAATCAGAAACCTACCACTCACAAATGAGTTTGGGGAAAACCACCTCTGTTGAAAAAATTGAATGAAGCCATCTTACTTTCCAGTTTTGAGCGTGCAGACATTGTTTGAATATTTTTGAGCCAAAGGCTTGTAAAGCATTACTTTAAAATATATTTTATGGTAGTATAAATTTTCACTGATTCCAACACAGGAGTCATTATGGAAAAACTCAAAGAAGGACCTAGGGCTTTGTATGTGGTAAAAGCCTCTCAGGAATTGGCCCAAGGGAACAGTATCTTAACGGCTATTTTCAAAGAAATACTAGTAGATTTTCTGCATTCCCCAGTATCAATCCACAATGTATTTTCTAGTCTCTTCCTGCTAAACTCAGAAAAATAAGTACCAAAGTTGAAACAGAAAAGGCACAAATTGGAGATCTTGCCTGATTTGCCTATTAACTCAGCTGATACATGTAGTAAAACCTTATTAAGTGTCACATCTTCTAAGTGCAACTATAGTAAGATTTAAACGGACTGTTAAAAAAAGACCCACATGGTGTTTGGGGGCAGAACCTATTACTGCCTACCAACTTTCCCATGTGGAAAGTCGGCCACACACCATCTTATAAGAACCAAACGAACTCCCCTTTTCTTTATAGGAGGGCTGAAGCCTGATTACCTTTCACAATGAGCCAACCTCTTAATTCATCCCAGGTTGCAGCTGGTCTCCAGGAACTTGGAGGAAGAGGCTTGGTTTGGGAGGGAAGGCGAAAGGTACGAGAGATAGGGGTGTGTGAGTATGTGTGCATGGCACACAGGATCACTTTTGAAGATTTTTATAGGTAGTTCATACTTTTCAGCTCGAAAAAAAATGTACCTTTGTAGTGTTAGGGGATGACATTTCATTGCAAAAATAAATGATTTGGTCATTACCATTTCA
This sequence comes from Callospermophilus lateralis, assembly GCF_048772815.1. Lineage (NCBI taxonomy): Eukaryota > Metazoa > Chordata > Mammalia > Rodentia > Sciuridae > Callospermophilus > Callospermophilus lateralis. The sequence continues at coordinate 109,519,526 of NC_135325.1, forward strand.
TGGTTGCTGGCAACCAACCTCCTCTGCTTTCTAACAATTTCCATTTTAGGCACTGACGAGCCCTTCAAAGTGATTCAGCCAAATATCCACCCAAAGTTGCGTATTTGGCAGTTTCATACTGAGAAGTCTGGGGCCTCTGGGCAAAAATGTCAGAAAGGGCTCCCTCCTTCTTTGTCAATTGCGAAACAAACAGATCACCATAAACAGTCAGCGGGGGCTCCTCGAGCAGCCATGCTGGAGGAAAGGGAAAGAGCAGAACTTGCTGGCAGGAGCTGCTTCTTGGCTCCAGCTCCTGCTCTCATTGCTGCCTGCCCTTTTCCTGAAGCCCAGCACTGCCTCAGACATTAACCCTAACCAACTCAGGCTTACCTCTTCACAAGCAAACAAAAATGCAAGTCACTGGGGGATGAGTTTAGAGCTGTCAGCTCTAGGAACACTTGGGAAGCTCACCTTATCCAACTGGTTGAAACCACAAGCAGGCTGTATCACCCCACAGCCTCACTGGGCAATGTCTCATTGGCATCTGGAACGTGCATGGATCTGGATCCTAAGCAACCACAAAGCCTAGGATACTTTGGTCTGCCAGGGAGGAGTGGAAGGTAGAAGGATTCTTAGAAGGCCTCTTTCCTGACCAGCACCTTCAAGAGCCTGATCCCTAAAGTGCTTTCACATACATATTCCCCTCAGCCTTGAGGGCCCTTCTCCTGTCTCTTATTGAAGTGACTGTCCCCCTTCTCTTCATTCAGGACTCACTCTATCCTGATCCCTCGGCCCAGGCCCCACCTATATTTTATCTTTTGCAGAATTTTTTTTGTCCTGCTCATAGTACTCATTACCATTTTTAATTAAAGCCAGTCCTCCATATCCATGGGTTTTGCATCCATGGATTCACAAAATACAGATTTGAAAGATTTTTTTAAGAATTTGTGTCAGGCTGGGGTTGAGGCTCAGTGATAGGGCACTTGCCTACCACACATGAGGCACTGGGTTCAATTCTCAGCACCATATAAAAATAAATAAATAAAATAAAGGTCTATTGACAACTAAAAGTTTAAAAAGAAAATTTGTGTGCATACCAAACATGTATAGACTTATTTCTTGTTGTTGTTCCCTAAACAAATAGTATAATAACTATTTACATAGCTTTTACATCAAATTAGGTATTATATGTAATCTAGAGATTTTTCTGAACTATATTGAGAGGATGTGCATAGGTTCTGTGCAAATTCTACACCATTATATATAAGGAACTTGAACATATTTTTGGTATCCATTCTATGGCGATGTGTTCTAAAATCAGTCTCCAAGAGTTGACTGTACATGTTCATTGTGTATTTGCTTATTTAGCACTCATCTCTCCTATGATAAGTAAGCTTCATGAGGTCCTGAGGACAGGGGATGTTTTGTTTAATATTGTACTCTCGATGCCTATCATAATGCCTGGCACATAGTTGATGCTCAATAAATATTTGTTGAGTGAATGGATAAAATGGTGGAATTCTGTACCAATCCATTCTGTAGAAATTTAAAAAGGAGGCCTATTGTTTCCACAGGTCTCTTCCTAGAAACTTCCTACAGTTGACTCTGTTGCAACTTGTCTGTCTGGCCTATTCCCAACTATTTTCATTTCTTATTCACCCCCTTCTTTTTATTTGGTCCATGATATCTAGTATCTGGGTACCAGGGCCAGGCAGGTTCTGGCCAGAGGCAGTTAGTCCTGGGGATTTGCCAAACAGAACTGGCTCTACTACTAGTGTGTTGAAGTATCATCCCTTGGGGGGACAAATCATTATTCTTAATACACAAATTTACTTTCCCTTTCCTTTAAGAGCTATTTTTAAGAGAGTATTTGATTCCCTACCTGAAAACAATAGCCAATCTTCTCAACTACAAGTTGCTATAATGTCTGAAAATTTCCCTCTTTTTCCCTTCCCAGAGCCTCTCAAAAGGCTGTCTGCTGTATGAAATGACAGCTGCTGCCATCCAGCTGCTCCAGCACTCCAACCCAACTCATGTACTCATGTACTCAGTGGTAGAGGTCTTGCCTAGCATGTGTGAGGCACTGGGTTTGATCTTCAACACCACATAAAAATAAATAAATAAAAGATAAAGATTAAAAAAAATTTAAAATAAATAAATTTTTAAAAATAAAAAGGGCTGAGAATGTAGCTCAGTGATAGAGCATTTGCCTAGCATGTGTGAGACTATGGGTTCCATTCCCAATAGCACAAAAGGGTGGGGGGAGTAAGATGCATTATCATGGGAAGTTTTGCATGGTGTCCTAAATGAAAAAAAAGTATAGTCAGGCCCAGCAGGGTCCCATATGTCTTTCCTGGCTGTCATTTCCTGGTTCTGGCTATTTCACAGAGCCTTCTCTGTGTCTGGGAATTAAGGGAGATGTGGCTTTGAGGGCAAATTCCACTACTGACTAGTTGTTTCACTTCATGAAAGTGACTTAACCTCTCTGAGCTTCAGTTTCCTCATAAGTACCTATGTTACTACCGTAGGATTAAATAAGGAAGAAAGGAGAACAGAAGAAAACCATGTAAAGAGCTCACTCAGCATGGTGTCTAGAACATAGTGCTCAAGAAATGGTAGCTGTTATTGATACTGGAATTATAAGGATTAAACCAGGAATCAGTTTATTGGAAGCTCTTTGAGAAATTCTTTGTGACTTTATAAATCCTTCCAGAATAACAACATTTGCACATTGCCTTTATATTTACTTGATATCTTGTACCCACTGTGTGCGGTAATATTGCCCTTTTTGTCTCTTTTTCTTGAAATGTACTGAAAATGGCTCTCTCTCGGGGGCTGGGGTTGTGGCTCAGTGGTAGAGCACCCAACTTGCACTTGTGAGGCACTGGGTTCGATCCTCAGCACCACATATAAATAAATAAAATATTGTGTACAACTACAACTAAAAAATTTTTTTTTAAAAAAGATGGCTCTTTCTCTCTTGGAGTCCAAAATCTGACTGACAATCTAAGTCCCCATGACCTTTAAGGAGTTTCTCTACAGACTTTGATCATATGGCATCTCTTCGATGCCTTCATCTTCCCCAACTAGTTTGCTTTAATCTTTCCTGTCTGGCCTTGCTAGGCAGCCTCCCCATGCCCTTGACCCTTTTCTGACTTCATTAAGACTTTTTTTTTCTTTGTGGCTGCCTGTTTTGTGTTTCTCTTTTGGATCAGGTGACTACTTTACTCCACGAATTCTTTAAAGCAGAAAGAACTGTTAGCTATTTGCTGTGAAAGGGCATGCCAGGTTTTTATTTTTTTAATAGTTCTAATTTTATACCTGTATTGCAAAAGAGGAATAATGTTTTCTACATTCCATTCTGATCTCTGCCTCTTTCATTTAGTGGGCTTCCAGAGTGGAATAATAATAATAATAATAATAATAATAATAGGGGGATGCTGGGAATTTTGAACTCAGGGGCTCTGGACCACTGAGCCACATCCCCAGCCCTATTTTGTATTTTATTTAGAGACAGGGTCTCACTGAGTTGCTTAGCACCTTGCTTTTGCTGAGGCTGGCTTTGAACTCATGATCCTCCTGCCTCAGCCTCCCAAATCACCCCCAGCTGTAATAATAATACTAATTTTTTTAAAGGTACAGCTTGCAGGTCCACTGAGGGATGAATTCCCTGTATGACCTTGGGCACATCTAATCAACTCCTGTGTCTGATTCCTCATTATCACAGTGAGAGCATGGGACTGTGTTTCCCCGTGTGTCTTTCAGCTCTGATGCTAGTTGGTTTATGGTGTGGACTGGGTCCTGAAGGCACATTATGGCTAAAGTTTTCTCAATGTACTCATCCCAGTACCAGGGTGGGATACTTCAAATTGTAACTAAATATTCTGTGGGACAGTTTAATATATTTGTAAGAGCTCATCTTTTTCCTTTTTTGGTACTGGGGATTGAACCCAAGGGCACTTAACTAGTGAGCTACATCCCCAACTCTTTTTACTTTTATTTTTGAGACAAAGTCTCACTAATTTGCTGAGGCTGGCCTCAATCATGTAACCCTCCTGCCTCAGTGTCTCAAGTCATTCAAATTACAGGTATGCACCACTATGCTCAGCTCCAAGAGCTCATCTTTTGAAAATTCTTGTAATGTATATTAAACATCAAAAGAATTGAGTTTTCCTTTTTTTTTTTTTTTTTGCCAGCTCACCTCAGCTGCAAGTTCCAAATCCCTCTTATGCTTAGAAAAACTCTCCATGTTGAGCTCCATGGAGAGTTTTGATGGCAAAAATCATTTCTGTCCATTACCACCCTCACTCTTAGTAATTTCCATCCTTACCCATTCTCATCCCTTGATGTCTTACAGGCAAATGTTGACTGATTGATTATTTGCACTGATGATTATAGCATGCCCTTGCATGGATTTTGCCTCCAGAGTCTTTTTATTGAGAGTTTTTGTATTAAACATACACTAAGTCCCAAGCTTGATTTTTAACTGATCCCACATGAAGGAATGATTTTCAACTCATAACACATGAGGAACACATGTTCTGCTTATTTGAATTCAGGTGATATCATTCTTCTTCTTCTAGAAGCTGACTGTTGAGTATCAATATCTGTCACTTTCAGTTCCATTCAACTTTCCCAAATGCCACTCTCATTCATGGGTCTTTTAAACATAGATCCCTTTTCTCAAGTTTTGCCACAGAACTTGAGTCAGGACCTTGGTAACTCTTGCATACACAGTTGGGACATGAGAGTCCCTATCAGATGCAGCCAGAGTTACTGTTCAAAAGTCTAGACGTGAGGTGCACAGCTTTTAAGGCTGTCTCATGAAGGCCACTCCAGACCTTCAATCCTGGGGCAAGGGGGAGCTTGACAAAGCTGGGCATTCACCTGCACACTGGAACCAACTGGGCAGAGTTAGACACCTCTAAAGTTTCACATGTGCTTGGATCAGAGGTTCTTATCTTTAATATCAACTAGTGTCTGAGAAATCAGTTATTGTTTTCAATAGCCACATATAAAGCTAGCAAATGATTTACTTTGAAAAGTAAATCTGTGCGGATTCAAGGATTTCTCTATAAATATCATATCTCCCACTAATGTTCCCATATGCTCTGATGAGTGGGAGAGAAAGGGGATGCAGTTACATTTCCAGGAACAAAGGAAAATTCTGGATGTGCCCAATGACATTGAACACTAAGGGGCACTCATGCCAGACTCCTACTCCTGGCAACACATGGGTATTTTCCCAAGAGCCTGATGAGGTCATTCCCTTGCCTATTGGGTCTGTCACAGTAGGGATTTAAGGGGGCTCAGATGTGGCAAGCAGCACATTTCATGAAGGCAGTATGTGGCATCTAAGTAAGCAGATTGGCTCTAAGTAGGGCTAAATACATGATGCATAATGGAAGGACTTAAGCTGGAATCTTAACTGCTAGGGCAACCTTGGCCTAGTTACTCAATTTCTCTGAGCCTTAGCCACTCATCTTTGAAATAAAGACATTACTATTACTTCAGAGAACTGCAAGGATTCAACAGGATGGTGCAAAGAAATCAATCAGCATGTACCTTGAGGGAGTGAAGAACTCCAAATATTACAGCAGCTGTTACTAGCTTAGGTGCTGTTGAGGCTGAACCTTCATGCCTACCTCAATGACTAGCACACAGTAGATATTATTAACAATCAGATTCGATGATAAAGACCATATAGTGTATGATTCTACTTCTAAGAAACATTCAAAATAGGCAAATCCAGAGTCGGAGAATAGAGTAGTGGTTTCTGGGACTGGTGGTAGATGGGGAATGACTGCTTAAAGGATATGGAGGTCTTTTTTGGGGCAATGAATATGTTGTAGAAGTAGTTAGAAATCACAGTAACACAACAGTGGGAAAATACTAAATGCTACTGAGTTTTCAGTACACTTGAAAACAGTTAAAATGGTAAATTTTATGTGATTTGCATATTACCACCAGCACAACAAAAATCACTGGCTTGGTGTAAGCACTTTTCTCTCTTCCATGTTTCTCTAATTCACAGATAGCTCCTATATACAGGGCTGAGCTTGGGGTACCTCTTATACCCCAAGGCTTGCTGAAAGGTGCAATGGGGTGCTCACACTCTAGGCAAGCATCCAGCAAATTCCCTAGGCCCTCAGCCCTCATCTCATTTTACCTGGTGGTATCTCGGCTCTGTTGTTCTTGCTCTTGACCTGAGCCCATGTAGGAGAAGTGAGAACAGTAAGAATGGAAAGGTGCCAGCAAGAATCAGAAGATTAGGCTTAGGCCCAGAAGAACTAGTGATGTCCAACTCAAAGCCAGTTGTTTTTCAGGTCACTCCAACTTGACCAGAAGAAGCCCTGGACACCCTTGCTCTTAGAAAGGGCCAGTCTGTACATTACTGCAAACAACCTAAGGAGGCCCATGTTATTAAGTCCCCACTGTACCCTCCTTGAGCAATCACCCAGCACTCCAAATTCCAAGATTCTTGAACTGCAACTAGGAATGTCCCTGGAGTGAATTACTTTTTTTTGGGCGGGGGGAGATTGAGCAACGGCTCCAATCTAGGGTCTAGAGAGTGACTGGAGCATTTGAAATTTGTTACCCAATAAAAATCTCTGCTAAGGCCCAAGACTGAAATAACTCAGCTGGGCTCTGGCCTCAGCAGGGCCCATTCATTAGCTAACACTTCTCATCTGTGATGGTTACAGACAGGTTTTTTCATGCCCCCTGAAATGGGCTTCAACGTTGCAGCTGGCAGACAGCTGTGGCCTCACAGTGTTTACATTACCCAGACTAATGCAGTCTGTGCAGGAGACACAGAATGAATCTGATTTAGCTTTTGGAAAATGGGATTTTGAAAAGTTCCGTGTTTTTCTCTTACCCCTCCCTTCCTGAGCAGCAGAAAGACCGAAGGTGGAACGAAATAGGCATGGCTAAGAAAAGGAGACTCTTGTTTCTGGGGCTGACACTATTCTTTGTTTGGAGCTTCTTTGTGTGACACCTCCAGGTGGTGAGAGCTGCATTGAGAGCATAGGATTAAGACAGCCATAGCGGTTCATCACTCCTGAGCTGGGTCTTACTGGTCCGCACAGGCTCTCTGGGGAGTCAGCACAGCTGGCACAGACAGCTGGGCAAAGGCCCATCGGCAATGGTGTCTGGTCCATCCCTTTCACCTTTAGACATAAAAAAGACAGAAGAGCCAGGCTCACCCACAGACAGCTGGGACCATGACCAATTTGTTCACAAAATAGAAGCAGGATGGATTAATCCTATTGGGGTCTGTAGGACCTACTACACTGCCTCATGGGGAACGTGGTCCACTTCTATAGCCATTTGTTTTATTTCCTCAGGTCAGTGTTAATCAAGGTTCCTAAGGCCCGTCCACTTTTCCTGCAAAATGCATCTGATATCTTCCTTCTACTCTGTCACCATTGCTACTGCTTTAGGTCAGGGCCATATTTCTTCCTATCAATACCAGGGCTGTATCTTTCTGACTAATCTCTTCGGCCTTCCTTTTCTTCCAGGTGGGTCTCCGAAAACCTTAAAACAGACCCCACCCCATTCTGTCCCATGGCATCAACAAACATTTCTAAAGTGCCAACCATATGTTAAGCCCTTTGCCAGGCATTAGGGATATATGCTTATGCAGATATAAGCTCTCTCCACAAGGACATCTGTTGGAGAGGAAGAAGTGCCAGGAAGCAGCAAGTTATAGGAAAATGTGAAAAGTGCTATGATAAGGCCCAGGAGGTTGTGGGATCCCAGAGGACAACATCTAACCCAATGCTGAAGGAAGGGTAAAGAGAAAACTCCCCCAGTGTGGTTTTCATCTGGCCACTCACCTCCTGAAAATGCTACAATGCCTCCACAATTTGTCTCTGACTTTTTTTTTAAATCACACACTTTTAACATATTTAAACAACTTTTAATTCATTTTTAATGTGGCGCTGGGGATGGAACCCAAGGTCTCATGCATGCCAGGCAAGCACTCTGCCACTGAGCTATAGCCCTAGCCCTCCTATTGTCTTTTTCAACCAAATATCCCACTGACTGCCTTAAAAGAAATCTCTGTTCAAGAAAGACGAGTCCCTTTACTGTTATTCAACATATACAAACTCTCCTGCCTCTTCAACTTTGCTTTTGCCTTTTACCCTTGAACTTCATAGTGGTCTGCCTTATTCTGGAGGTATATGGCTCCTGGATAGGCATCATGTCTGCCCTCTCTCCTGTCTTCTTCCACACCACCATGGTGCCTGGCATATAGTGTCTGCTGAATGATGACCTACTAAGCACATTTTCTTTTCACTGTGGGACTAATCTGGCTCCACCAAGCATGAAAATTGGTTTCACTACTGTTAGATAGGACTATCAGAAAAATCTGTGAATGCAGATGAAGGAGTTGGGAAAATTGCTGTCTCGGTCAAACTGTCCCTAGCTTTGTCCTGACCTCCTGGAAAGAGGATGTTGTCGATAATCAAGTGGAGATTAGCAGTTTCAAGAACTTCAGTAGGCGTACAGTTGGATATATTTTCCATTCTGATTTAAATATTTAGCCTGATTTGTTTTTGGCTTTATTATTTTTTGTTTTGTTTTGTTTTGGTCCCAGGCCTGTTGGTCAGGACTAATTTGTACAGCTGCTTTTTCGTTTGGTTTCTTCCAAGAAAGCAAGAGGAAATAAGGTTGCCAGCAAATTTGCAGTTACCAAGGTTTTTCCTAAGATGAATATTATTTTTCTCTTCTAATACTGCCAAATACAGTATAAAGAGAAGCATGTGATTATTCCACAAATTCAGTTGTACCAGGGGTCAAATCCTGTACTCTGTCCACATCCTGATGTTGAGAGACCTATAACGCAGATTTCCTGACCTGATATTTAGGAAAGTTGTATCATAGTTGGTAAATTCACCCTGATTTTGAGCTTGGATTCTTAGACTTGACTCTTCCTGGATTTCGGCAGGAAGGGCCAGAGGGGCTGATTTGAGTTGGACAGGAGAAAGGGAGGCAATGGAGAAGTCAGTGTGGCAGAAACTGCACTGGAGTGGGAGTTTGGAGCATCAGGTTTTGGTCCATGTTCTGCTACTAACTAGCTTGTGTGATGCAAGTGAGTCACTTCCTCTTCCTGAGCATCTATGGGGACAGGGATTGCAGTAGGATAAGCACTAAAGCCCCTTCTAATCAAATATTATTGGATCCTGTGACTTTAGGTTGAAGGTTTCTATAAAGGCTAGTCGAGAAAACCCCTCCCAGCAGCTCAGGAGGCTGAGGCAGGAGGATCGCAAGTTCAAAGCCAGCCTCAGCAAAAGTGAGGCACTAAGCAACTCAGTGAGACCCTGTCTCTAAATAAAATACAAAATAGGGCTAGGGATGTGGCTCAGTGGTCAAGTGGCCCTGAGTCCAATTCCCAGTACCCCCTCATAAAAGAAAGAAAGAAAAAAGAAAACCCTAAAGGCTTATGGATATTAATAAGCCTTCTTCCCATTGGGCTGTCCTCATGGGGTCAAGTTTGTGCTTGGTCTTTTTGAAACCTGAGGCATTCTATCTAAAGAAGTAAGGACCTAGCCCAGGTAGCTCCAACTTAGGCCTGGAAGTCACATTTTCCCTGGTTTTATTGAGATTTAATTACATACCATAAAATTCACCCCTTAAAGTATGCAATTCAGTGTTTTTAGTGTATTCACAGAGTTGTTCAACCATCACCACAATAAATTTTAGAATACTTATAACACCTGTCCTCTTTAGCTGTCACTTCTCCCAAACCTAAACTCCATCCACCCAGTCCTAAGGTGGCCACTAACCTAAATTTTATTTCTATGACTTTGCCTATACTGGACCTTTCATAGGAATGGAACCATAAGGTGTTTCTTGTGATGGCTTCTTTCATTTAGTACCATGTCTTCAAGGTTCATCCATCTTGTAGCAGGTGTTGGTACTTCATTCCTTTTTGTGACTGAATAATATTCTGTTATATGAATACACCACATTGTTTATCCACACATCAGGTGATAGGCATTTGAGTTGTTTCTACTTTTTGTCTATTATGAATAATACTGTCATGGACATTCCCTGGGGTAGCTTGACCATTTAAAGCTAAGTTTTCAAGGAAATAATTTTTATGAGCAGATCATCTCAAATTTTGGAATATAGTGGTTGGATCCTGAGGAAAGGTAAACTGGGGGAAGCCAACACTGGCCTTTGAGACCTATAGGAGTTCAGTAGAAACATCCCTAGGATGTCTGATTTTAAGACTTATGCCAATTTGCTAGTGGACTCTTATAAGTTTTAACTCTTTCAAGTCTACTTTCATCTAGCATTAGATCATTTCTAGTGTACAGGGAGTTGAGGGACTTTTGGTATATCTGTCTTTTCAGTCCTTGGTATTGATCAGTCCTGCCTGAGAATCGGGATAGAAACAAAAGAAATAGAGAAGGAACCCAGAACTTTAGGTAGGATAAACATACATGTTGGCTTGCCTAGGGTGGTAGCAATTTATACCTGCTAAACTAGTGTCATAATTAATAACATTGCCCTTTACTCTCAAAAGTGTCTTAATATGGACGATAAATTGTATGGTCACCTTAGCTTCAGGCAGCAAACTTATAATGCTGAGCATTGCAATTAAATCTATACAGGCTACAGAGTTTTGCATCTTGTTGAGCTTATATCTCACTGGGATAAAAAACAGACCTCTCAAACTTGCTGAAGGACCGACGGCTCCAAAATGGCAGTGTGAGCCAGGACTGTACACAATGAAAATCAAATGCTGATGAGATTCTGTATGGGAAAGTGCATTTTAGAGAAGAGGTGAGGTGGAGGGTGGGGATAGAATTTTCTGCAGGGAAGGCTTACTGCGGATGAGGTGAAGCTTAAAGACAACCTTGAATGAAGTACGGGATTTAGGTGCTCCAAGTTCTTTGACAGACCAAGGTCCCGAATGGCCTTCATCCTTGTTCTAATTAAAAGGCATCGTGCTCCCTTGTGCTTGGGCAGACAATTCACATGACCTCCCAGCTCATTTGGCAGCACTTGGGAGAAATCTGGCCTTGCAATCAGACTAAATGATGTGTTACCCTACACTTAATCTCCACCATCCATCAAAATCCAGGGGCCTTGGCCTCAGCCCCTGAACGAGAGGCCCACAGTACCTGGGTAGGATTTCATTCAGGGAATGAATGCAAAGCCCCTAATTCTCCATCCATCTCAGCCCTCTGTAAACAGTTAAAGACTGCAGCCAACAGCAAAAGAACTGCCAACCCAAATGAAAGTAGTGAGTCAGCAAAATAAAGACAGATGGCAATGGATTAACTGTAGCATAGACAGCAAGAAGCAGACCCTCCTTAGTTCTGACCAGATTGCCTCCCCTCAATTTCAGGCAACCTAGTGCTCACATGGAGCCCCTGGCAAGCTGTGCTGGGGGGTGGGGGAAAAGCTTTTGCTGCATCTAGGGTGTGCGTAGCGACAGCAGTGCAGGGGAACACTGCTCAAATCCACCGTCTCCAGCTGGTTCAGGAATGGGGAAGGGACAGAGAGCACAGGAATGATGAAAAAAGACATTGATCAGCCTTTGACCCCAGCTGTCTCACCTCCCTGTCACAGTGCCATTTCCTTCGATGGTCCTATTTTCAAGAATCCTACTCTGTTGCCCCTTAACTTACTGGTCCACATATCGGATCACCATAACTTGTCCTGTTCTTGCCCATTGGTTTACTGGAACTCAAAGTTAGAAATGTTAAGAGGTTGAAATTATGTCTAAAAGAAGTTTGGGGGTTAGATTTGAGTTTCTATGCCTATGATAATGAATGCTGAGCATTTTATTTCCTAGATCATAAATAAAGGGACAAATAAAACGTCTTATACAACATGGCCTGAAGACCATAAAAAAGAAAGGGGTGACATCTTTGTTTAAATGTTGTTATTTATTCTTTTTGTAAAACATTTTAGTTGTAGATGGACACAATACCTTTTTATTTATTTATTTATATGTGGTGCTGAGGATGGAACCCAGTGCCTCACACATGTGAGGTAAGCACTCTACCACTGAGCTACAGCCCTAGCCCCAAATGTTACTTATTCTATTAAGGAATCAGTTGATCAGCAAGCATTTCCTAGCATTCCTCAGGTACCAAACACCTTGCATCCTCCATCACCAGCCTCCTATTTTCTCAAGACTATCAAAAGGCCATCTTCTCAATATGACCTATGTCTTTATGCTGGCTACTTGTATTTTTAAAAACTATTTTTAGTTGCAGATGGAAAAATACCTTTATTTTATTTATTTGCTTTTAATGTGGTGCTGAGGATTAAACCCAGTGCCTCACACATGCTAGACAAGCACTCTCCCACTGAGTCACAACCCCAGCCCTGGATACCTATATTCTTAAAATCTTTGGGATTTCTTGGAAGGGGTCCCAACAAATAACTCCTGGCTTTTTCTTTTTCCTTCTCTCTCTCTCTCTCTCTCTTGCTCTTTCTTTCTATTTCTCTCTCTCTCTTTTTTGTACCAGGGATTAAACCCAGGGGCACCTAACCACTGAGCCATATCCCTGGTCCTTTTTATTTTGAGACAGGGTCTCACTAAGTTGCTGAGGCTGCTCTAAACTTGAGATCCTCCGGCCTCAGCCTCCTGAGCTGCTGGAATTACAAGTGTGGGCCACCACACCTGGCGTGCGCGCATGTGCGTGCATGTGTGTGTGTGTCTGTGTGGTGCTGGGGATTGAACCCAAGGCCTTGTGCATGTAAGGCAAGTACTCTACCAACTGAGCTATATCCCCAGCACACACATGACTTTTTTTTGATAAACAATCCTTAGAGAAATGGAGTATTCTTAACTATAATTCCAGATGATTCTTGGATATGGCAGGAGTGGAGATAGAAATAAACACTTAACCTAGCTGAGGAAAGGGATAATCACTGGGGCACACTGGAGTGGGGGATGGGTGCAGAAGAAAATAGTTGCTGCTCTATATTCACCTATTGTACCACTTCCCACAATAGATTTCTCTACCCTGACTGTTCCTAAGGTTACCTTAATATTATTATTTCTAAAATAATCTGTTGAGGTGGAAGTCATGTGAAATTAATAATTTTAAACTAAAAAGTCCAATGGCACTTAGTATATTCACATACTGTGTAATCAACACCTCTATCTAGTCCCGAAACATTTCCATCACTCCAAATTAAAATCCTTTACCATTAAGCAGATTGCCCCCCGTGTCCCCCAGATCCTGGAAATTACTGATCTGTTCTGTGCTCTATTTCTATAGATTCACATAGTCTGGATATTTCATATAAATCGAGTAATAATATCTAGGCTTTGAGTCGGACTTCTTCACTTAGCACAATGCTTTCAAGGTTCATCCTCATTCAATGTGTATCAGTATTTCATTCCTTTTTATGGTCGAATAACATTCCACTGCATAGATATACCACATTTTGTTTATACATTCATCAGCTGATGAACATTTGGGCTATTTTTACCTTTTGGCTATTGTGAGTGGTGGTGCTATAGATATGTGTGGACATGTACTAGTTTGAGTTCCTGTTTTCAATTTTTGGGGAGAGATATACCTATGAGTGGAATTGTGGGGTCATTTGGTAATTCTACATTTAACTTTTTGAGAAAATATCAAGTCTTTTTCCTACTCTACTTTTTTTTTCAGTACTGTGGATTGTGGATGGAAGTCAGGGACACCTCCACTGAGCTATACCCACAGTGTTTTTTATTTTTTATTCTGAAACAGGGTCTCACTAAGTTGCCCAGGCTGGCCTCACACTTGCTATCCTCCTGCCTCAGCCTCCTAAGTTTCTGAGATTACATGTGTGCACCACTGCACCTGGCTCCTACCTATTATTTTAATACCTTCAAGGATGAGTAAATACAACAATAAATGTGATCAATTCAAAGTCACCATGTACAGCTGACCTGGGTATTCTTGGTCATGGGGGCTACCTCAGCTAGAATTCTACTAACTTCAGAGATTGTCAATTGGTATTATAGTTTTTGAGGTATCCAGCTCACGATCATCAGGGACTCATGCATTCCCCTGAGACGTGCTCCTATGAATGTTATCAGACATTATCTCTAGTCAATATGAAGCATTTCTGGGACACCTCATCTAATTCTCTTTTCTTTCCTCCTTCCCTCTCCTCTTTTTCTCCTTCATTCATATAATAACTGCCATATTTTAAGTAGTGTAATAGATAGTGGGGGATTCAGAGATAAATGAGATGTAATTCCTGTCTTTGGGGCCACTGCAATTGTTGAAATAGTGCATATTTAAGTCAAGGTACCAGAAAGCATAGTAGCCAGGAGAATTCCAAATGTGGCCACTGCGTCCCACATATATATCAGAGTACAAGCTCCTAAAGCGTAGTAACTACCCTGTTCTTTCCTGTATCCCTACAGTTTAACCCGGAATATATCTGTTGTCAGAAAAGCAACCTCAGGAAGGTCTGGTAGACTGCCTGGAAGCATCAGCTCAATACCCCTTCCCAGCATCCCTAGGACCCAAAAGGGTTCTGCACGGATCATCTCTCTTCTCTTAGTTCCATCTTAGGTAAAGAACACAGAATGTTTTTGGTCCTACATCCTCCAATCTCCCTTTAATTTCAGAATGAATTCTCTCTCAAAAATGTTTTTTTAAATATATTTTTAGTTTCATGACCCCTTTCTCAAAGAGGAACCCAGATTATGTGAGGAAGTGAAACCATCTTTCCTAGGATGTAAATTTTATGGCGAATCGGAAAACCCTCAGTCACCAGTTTGATGTTTGTCTCTAGAAATAGTCTTCTATCAGACCATAGCTTAGGGTGGAGGTGGAGGCTGAGAAGTGGGCAGGAGCCTGCCTTAATGCGGATGGTATTCCATGATTTTGGTATGCCTCTTTTTCAGTTCAGCTTGCTTTCTGCTTTCCTTGGACCTGATTACTAACCACAGAAGTTTCCAGAAGAAAACCTAGGGCAGTAATTCATGGGTGTTGCCAATTTCATAAACTACCATTTCAGTTCACATTCTCAAAACACCTCCTGGACACAAGTTATAAAAACCTACAGGGTCAATAGTGAATAAGAGGGGGGAATTGAGGGGAGAGATGAATATACAAGAAAGGTGTTTCAGATGTGGTGGAAAACAAGAGGAGTGGAAGGAGGGAATGTGATCCCCTCACCCTCCCTGCAGAGAAGGAAAGGGCCCCCAAGTGCAGGAACACTGCTTTAACATGGAGAAACTCTGGGGGAGTCTGTAGATTCTTTAACTCCACTTAGTGTCAGATCACCTAGGGCTAACTCTTGGCCATGTGCACTTTGGATCTCAAATCTCTGGTTCATGTTGAAGTGCAAGGATGAAAGGGATAACCAATGGAATGGCATATTTGAAGTACTTTGATTATTGTAAAACTTAGGAAAAGGAAGTCTACCCACGGTAATTATTATTTTCCTTTCTTTTAAAGACCCCAAACCTATGGCAACAGACTGTGGTGGGTGCTTCCTTGGATCTGCCTTCTAGCTCAGAGTTGGCCTGCTACCTCCTATAATATTTCTATCTGAATTCTTACTGGGGATGCCAGGTAATATGTTAGGTGCTTGCAGATACCATTATGAAGCAGACACGGTCCCTGCCCTCAAGGAATTTATAGTCCAATAGAGAAGAGAAACAAACAGATCACTAATTATAACATGGAATTATAAGGGCTAGAAGTTACTGGAGGAGGACAGAGGATGAGCATTGTGAGCATTGAAATCATTCTGGGATTGGGGTTGTGGCTCAGTGGGAGAGCACTTGCCTCGCATGTGTGAGGCCCTGGGTTGGATCCTCAGCACCACGTATAAACAAACAAACAAATAAATAAAGGTATTGTGTCTGTCTACAACTAAAGAGATTTTTTTTAAAAAAAAGAAAAAAAATGATTCTGGAGGGTTAGGGAAGGCTTCCTGAAAGACATGATGCATAAACTGAAAAATGAGTAGGAGCTGGCCTACAAGAGGAGGAAAGATATTCCACACATATGGGCTTTGGAGGAGTAAGGTTTGCTGATAGGGATTAAAGCAAAGGTTCATAAAATACACAATCAAAAATAGAAAGTTGAGGGGGCTGGAGTTGTGGCTCAGTGGTAGAGCGCTTGCCCAGCATGTGTAGGGCTCTGGGTTCCATCGTCAGCACCACATAAAAATAAATAAATGAAATAAAGGTATTGTGTCCAACTACAACTAAAAAATAAATATTAAAAAAATAGAAAGTTGGTCAATACAAGCAATAGCTAGCTCTTTGGAAAGACAATTAACATAGGCAAAAGTTAGCAAGTTTATTTTAAAAAATAAAGAAAAAGAAACCCACTAAGGAGAGAGAGATAGATAGAAAGAGAGAGAGACAGAGAGAGAGAGAGAGACAGAGAGAGAGAAAAGGAGATGGATAGAGAGAGGAACAGAAGAAAAACAGAGAACTACAGCTAGGTGTAGTGGTGCATGGCTGT
Source organism: Callospermophilus lateralis (assembly GCF_048772815.1). NCBI lineage: Eukaryota > Metazoa > Chordata > Mammalia > Rodentia > Sciuridae > Callospermophilus > Callospermophilus lateralis. The sequence goes on from NC_135325.1 coordinate 109,535,965, forward strand.
AATCCCAGCAATTTTGGAGGCTGAGGCAGGAGGAATGCAAGTTCAAAGTTAGCCTCAGCAACTCAGCAGGAACATATCTCAAAATCAAAGATAAAAAGGGCTGTAGATGTGTCTCAATGGTTAAGTGCTCCTGAGTTCAAACCCCAGTACCAAATGAGAGAGAGAAAGAGGGAGAGAGAGAGAACTACACTTAGAATATATTAAAAAGTACAGGAGAATATTCAATATTCTTAGTAATTATGTAAGTCCTGGTATAAGTATAAAATAAGTAATTGGTATTTTATATTAATATGTATGACAATAAATTTGGAACTTGGCTGAAACAAAGTTTTCTAGGGGATCATAAGTTACCAAAATTGATTTGAAAACAAGGTCCAAAATCTGCACCAAAAAAACTAGAGAAGAAATTGAAATAGAATTGACTATGTATACACCCAAATTCCCTTAACACATAATCAAAGTTTTAAAGGGTAAATTCTGTAAAACCATTAAGGAACAGATAATCTCCTTATCAAACTGTCTCAGAACATTATAAAGATGGGAAGCTTTCACCTTATTTTCCAAAGCTATCATCATAATAATAGAAAATTGTATGAGGACAGGAAAATAACTATATCAAACCCTAAATAAATTAGTAACAAATCAAATCATGCACTTTCAAAAAAGAAGAATAAAACATGGCCAAGTAGGTTTTATCCCAGAAACACAAGGCTGGTTCACCATTAGAAAGCATATCAATGTAAATAGACATGTAGACCAATGGAACAGAACAGAGGACACATAGACAAACCCACATAAATACAGTTATCTCATACTAGACAAAGGTGCCATAAACATATATTGGAGGAAAAGATAGCCTCTTCAACAATGGTGCTGGGAAAACTGGAAATCCATATGTAGCAAAATGAAATTTACCTCCTGTCTCTCATCCTGCACAAAACTCAAAGTGGATCAAGGACTTAGGCATTACACCAGAAACCCTAAAGCCTACTGTGAAAAATTTAAGTGATCATGTCGATGCTTGATCATGTCGATTCAGGAACTGACTTCCTTAACAACACTCCTAAAGCACAAGAAGTCAAATCAAGAATCAATAAATGGGATGGTATGGCATCAAACTAAAAAAAAACTTCTTTACAGCAAAGGAAACAATCAAGAGCATGCAAGAGAGCCTACAGAATGGGAGAAAATCTTTACCACATGCGCTTCAGACACAGCATTAATCTCCAGGATATACAAAAAACTTAACACCCAAAAAAATCAATAAATGGGCAAAGGAACTAAACAGACCCTTCACAGAAGAAGAAATATAAATGGTCAATAGATATATGAAAAAAGTTCAACATCTCTAGCAATTAGAGAAATGCAAATTAAAACCACACTGGGATTTCATCTCACTCCAGTCAGAATGATAATTATCAAGAATACAAGTAACAATAAATGTTGGCAAGAATGTGGGGAAAACTTGTACACTCATACATTGCTGATAGGACTGAAAATTGATGCAATCCCTCTGGAAAGCAGTATGGAATTCCTCAGAAAACTTGAAATGGAACCACTATTTGCCCCTGTCATCCCACTCCTCGGTCTATACCCAAAGGACTTAAAATCGGCACACTACAATGATGCAGCCACATCAATGTTTATACCACCTCAATTCATAACAGCTAAACTATGAAACCAACCTAGGTTTCCTTCAACAGATGAATGGATAAAGAAACTATGGTGTGTGTGTGTGTGTGTATATATATATATATATATACACACACACAGCCATTAAGAAGAATGACTTTATGAAATTTCTAGTAAATGGATGGATCTGGAGGCTCTCATGCTAACCGAAATAAGCCAATCCCCCAAAACCAAAGGTTGGATATTCTCTCTGATATGTGGATGCTAACACACAACAAGGAGGAGAGGGAAGAATAGAAGTTCATTGGATTAGACAAAGAGGAATGAAAGGAAAGGAAGAGGTAGGAATAGAAAAGACAGTGGAGTGAAATTGGACATAACTGTCCTATATTCATATGTGAATACGTGACCAGTGAAACTCCACATCACGTACAACCACAAGAATGGGATCCTAATTAGACTAAGCTACACTCCATGTAGGTATAATATGCTAAAATACACTCTACCATCATGTATATCTAAAAATACCAAATTTAAAAATAGAAAATATTAATAGCACGAGAGAGGAAGGGAAAAAACTGTCAATATTTGTAGATAACATAATCATCAATGAGGTCTGCCCCTATCAGAGAGGAAGTAAAAGCAGGAAATCTTACTGTTTAGGATACTTGGGTATAAGTATTTCCTTCTACAAACTGAATACTGAATCCATCATCATCCCTCTGTGTCTACTGCTCCTCTTGACCCTCATTTTTCTGTCAATGGCACTGGCAATTTCCAAGTACCTAGACTCAAAACTTTGGAACCCTCTCGGACCCTTCCTTCTCTTTCATCTTCCATATCCAATTACCAATTCTGTCCAGTTAGATTTTCCTCCAAAATATTTTTCAAATTTTATTCTTACTCTTGTATTTCTAGTCCAAGCCCACATCAACTCATGCCTGAAACAACTAGATATCCCTTATCCCCTTCCAAGCTTCCAAGAATACCACAGACCAAGAGTTTTTTCTATTAGTGCATTAAAGTTAAATATAATACTGGGGTTCATTTTCAGGCCAATATTATTCTAAGATCACTACCATTAACTCACTGTCCGGCTTACAAGTCTAACAGCTTACAAGCCTAACTATTAGGCACTCAGCCTAACAGTTTATTTTCTTCTGCCCCCTTAACATGTAACCTCTGCTTTAGTAAAGACTAGTATCCTCAATATCTTCACACATCTCCTTTCCTCTTAAATTCAGTGCCTTTGCTTACTTCAACAACTTGTATTATCCTATTTCTCTTCTGGAGTGTCTTCCAATCTTTCCTATTCTTCAATGGTCAGCTTCAATAGCATGTTAACAAAACCATGTATGGAATACTTAATTGTATGCCAGGTACTGTGCTTCTTTAATCTGCTCAAGAATATTATGTGTTAAGTACTTATTAATTTTCACCCCATGTTATAGATGAAGTTCAGGGATTTGCTCAAGGTTCACATTGCTAGTAATGGTGAATCTAGAATCTGAAGTCTCATTTGCTGCTCAACTCCAGAGCCCATGCTTTTAACCATCCCTCTGTGCTGACTCTCTGGGCTGCTTTCACTGGCCCTCTCCCAGGCTTCTACATTCTGTATTAGCTGCTACTCCTTGTCATGTAGTGTGTAAATGTTTTTACAGTAGAACTGTAAGCTCTTGGAGGTTGGGGCCATATCTCCTACTTCTCTGCACCATCCTCCCCCAGAGCCATTATGGGCACTTGATTAACTCGTAAGATGGATCAAATACAACTACATATAGGAAATTGGCCTTTGTATTCAGTCTTCAAGAAATGTTTGCCAGGCACAGTGGCACAGACCTATAATCCCAGTGGCTCAGGAGGCTGAGGCAGGAGGATCACGAGTTCAAAGCCAGCGTCAGCAAAAGCGAGACACTAAGCAACTCAGTGAGACCCTGTCTCTAAATAGTACAAAATAGGGATGGGGATGTGGCTCAGTGTTTGAGTGCCCCTGAATTCAATCCCTGGTACACACACACACACACACACACACACACACACAGAGAGAGAGAGAGAGAGAGAGAGAGAGAGAGAAAGGTTTGAGTAGCTTGAAGATAACATAAGCCCTCCACATTTAAAAGCCCGGGTTTTTGCTTCAGGAAGGGAAAGGAGAAGTAGAATTAGTAAATTTCCTACCATGTCCCCTATCACCCCTGCTGATCAGGCTCTTCTCTGCCTAGCTTAGATCAATGTTGCATGACAGATCTTCCCTTTACATGAAGATTGGTTCAGGCCATGTTTTCTTAGCATGTTAAAATGAAGCCAACCCAATCAATTCACAATTATGCAAAATCCTGACCCCTGTGAATCTTCTGGAAGTGAGTCAAGGGAAAACTAATAGGTATCCTACCTATCTCACAGGATCATGGTGAGAAAGGATCAAGTGAGATAGCCTACTTTGGAAAGTAGCAATAAAAAACAGCTTGGTTCCTGAGCCCAGGTTGGAACATAGGAGCTGTTCAGTGATATCAAGGCCTTGGCCAAGTGATGGGTAGGGATTCTTCTGAAATTCACCGACAGGTCGCAAGAGTTGCTTTCTAGCAGTTATTGAGAAAACACATTTTATCATGAGACTTCTGCAGCTACATCTGAATTTATCCTTGACTTCCCTTTTCCTCTTTTTAATTACACTTACTCAGCTAGTTCAAAATACTCTGGAGGCTTCTAAAAGATAAGCTAACTTTCCCTCCTTTGGGTTCATTGAAAAGATGGTATTTTGCTGGTGGCTTACATTTAGATTTCAAACTTCTCTCCAGGGTCAGGTGATGTAGGAAAAGTATAGTTCTTTGCTTCATGGCCTATGTGGATGATCTATAAATGATAGCAGCCATTGAGTGTTACTAAACAAACAAGGAGTGCCTTTCTGCTTTTCCTGGAGAGACCAAAGTTCCCCAGAATTCAAATGCTTGAAAATTCAAGAGAATTTAGGAGTCAAGGTTGGAAGAAAGTTAAGACATTAGAGTTAGAGAAGAGATTTTCATCAGAGAAAGTTTTGGTTCAAAAGATTCCGATTTTGAGAGTAAAGTACTTTGGAGAAGCCAGGGGAGAGTGAGCTCAGCTTGGACAGAAAAGAGGAAAGAGTGCCGACTGTGCAGGGATCTTGGCCAAGGGGCCTTGGATCAAGAATAGACTGGGCTTGCAGAGGTAGCCAAAGGTATTTAGACTAGGGAATTGAGCAAGATTTATTGCCTAAGTTGGCCTAGACTGCACAGAGCTTGGCTTTGGGTCTGTTTTATGTGTTGGGCATGGATAACGTACCTCCTTACAGTTAGAGCCTTTAGAAGGTGGGCCATCAGTCTCAGCAAAATGGGGACAAGGAGAGGTTACCTTTGGTGTCAGGAGTATGCAAAAAAAAAAAAACAAACAAACCAGGAAGTAAAGCTATGGAGAGAACTCCCAGGCATCTGGAGGTTGCCATGTAGGCAGGGAATAGCCCCCTTGTCTGTCCTAGACCACTGACTATCCTTTCTGCATTTGAACAGTATGTGTCCAGCAAACTTGACAGCTGGCCAGGAATCTCCCTATTGAGCTCCATCCCATGGCCTCCTAGACCACCAGTTTCCATGTTCCACTGTTCTATATTTCACTGTTCCACTTTGGGTTCCAGAAGACTGACTTTCATGAGCTGCTACATTGAACTGAAGGAACCTTATGGGTCTGTCTCTCCCTCCTTCTGTGTGTGTGTGGGGTGGGAGTCCTGAGTGGCCCCAGCCTTAACCTCTCTGCCTCTCTAGCTGCAGAATTCTGGGGAAGCTGTGCCTATGAACTTTGCTCGACAAGTCTGTAAGACAGAGAGATGAGACTAACCCCTGCTGCTTCTGTCCCACACTCCCCGTTATGATAGGCAGTGAAGCAAATCATTTGGGCAATTGCCTGGTCTTAATGGGATAGAAAGGGCTCCTCTCTTGCTTGAAAGGAACATCCAAGTATGTGCTTACTGTTTAGTTTTCCTGGAAAAATAATTTTTCTGGCAGGCTAAAGAGGGCGAATTTGCCTTCAGAAAAGGATTGTGTCATACTCATAACCCTTGTGTCCTCTTTACCATTTCCATGGCTGAAAAGCTTGTATTCTGTGGAAGAATAACTAAATATCTGCTAGGAAAAAGTTTTAGTTTTTATTCAAGAAAAACCATATTATATAAGGAAAAATAGAAATAGATATACTACTAGGCAACCCATTTAGGGGGTAACCCAGCAATCCTTCAAAACCCAGAGATTTTTGAAGGAAAATGCAAAATAGAAATCAAGCCTGACTGCTCACCCAATTTTAAGGGTACCTTGTGAAGTAAGTCATTCCCCCACTTATTGGAATGCTGTTTTTAAAAATCCATCCTTTTGTATGTATAAGACCTTGTGAATCTTATGGAGTCATGTGTTCAAAGAGTAATATATGCCTCCCAAGAAACTCATTTTAGACTATGCCCATTGATAAGAGCCATCTCTTTAATGAAGATGGAGATCCTTGGGATGTGACAGAAAGATCTCTGGAAATAGTGGGAAGGGGATTCTTGAGTGACAAAAGGGGACTAGTGAATGAAAGGGAAAATGGGAGGATACCAAAACATGGCTAAAAAGATATCCTAAATGGGAGGGAGCCTCAAAGACCATCTATACCAGTACTTTTCAAAAAGACATTTAAAAAATATTGGAACTCTTCATTCAAACACATAAAACAAACACAATTGTAGCTGCTCTGGCTAAAGGAGAGGTGATTGACAGCCCTGGGACCTTATCTATTCAGCCTCTCTTCTTACTGCTCAGGCTAAGAGAAAAGTGAGATAATACATACTCAGCCAGATAGTGGGAACCAGTGGTTCAACATGAGTTTTGTGAGCTAGTCTGTTAAACACAGCCATTATTGAAAATTAAATTATATAAATTTGCAATTAAGTTATATTAAAGACAAAGCTAATGATTTCTCAAAACTCATCACCTCCTAATTATTTTACCACACTTCACTATTCTCAAGGCTCCTGAGGTTGTTGACATCTATTGTAGCTGTGTGGTGGAAACACTCTACAATGGAGTGCTGTCGCACATTTCTTCCCAACTCCTTGTCCAGTGACGTCCTATTGGAAGATTGAAACTGGCCCTGGTGGGAGTACTTACCATAGAAATCTGCAAATGCTATAAATCAGGATTCTCCACCCCCCGCCCAAACTGAGAGAACCAGTCCTTAAACATTCACCAACACGGCACTAACTACACTGCAAATCCTCACTTTTCTGGAAGCTTTCCTTTCAGCAATCTCAACCATAAGGAACGCTACTTAGAACTCACAGGAAGAGGAAGTGCATTGGAATGATCAACCATTATCACAGAACACACACACTTCACTCTGTGGGAGAAATGCCACTGTAGGGCCCCCTTTCCAGACAAATACGTGTTGAATAACATGATGAATGAAACCAACATGGTGACAGCAGCATGACATGATAGCTGGCATTGGGAATTCCCAGCATCACAATCCTGAGCCTTGCATTATAAGGATAAACAGCCCAATAAAAGGCCTTACTGAGCCGGGATCAGTGGCACAGGCCTATAATCCCAGCAACTCGGGAGGACTGCAAGTTCAAAGGCAGCCTCAGCAATTTAACAAGGCCCTAGGCAACTCAGTGAGACCCTGTCTCTAAATAAAATATTTTTTAAAAATATCTTTTAGTTGTCAATGGACCTTTATTTTTTTTTAAATCTATTTATATGCGGTGCTGAGAATCAAACCCAGTTCCTCACACATGCTAGGAAAGCGCTCTACCACTGAGCCACAACCCCAGCCCTCTAAATAAAATATTTTAAAAAGGGCTGAGGATGTGGCTCAGTGGTTAAGTGCCCCTGGGTGCAATCCTTGGTACCAGAAGGGAAAAAAAATGCCTTACTGTATCATACCTAGCACAGTTCAGGGAGTGGAGGTGTCCATCCTATGATGCATTCAAAATGAGCTAAATTACAGGAACACCAAGCTCAATAAAGAGACTCCAGGTTTGTTGCGTCCATTGCTGTATCAACAGCACCTAACACAGTGCTTGGCATATTTAAGGCCCTTAATAAACAAATACCTACTTAAACAATGAAACCAATTTTCATAAACAAACTTCTAGCCTGTTTTCCCACTGTTTTCAGAGAAAGCACTCAGGATATTTAGTTTCAGAAACCAATGGAGTGAATCCATTTTGAAAAGTGAACTATCCAAAACTGACTTCCAAAATTATTGATACTTAAAGAGGGCATATGTCCAGTATTGGGTAAATCAGTGGAGTGAGACCTCTAATGCCCCACTGATAGCTGATAAACAGTCAATGACTTTTCCAGACACGGAGCTGTCAGGGGTAGACTCCTCCCTCCATGCATCCCTCTTCTTCCTCCTGCTCCTGCTCCCTTCACTTTCTAGTCTGTCACTCCCCTTGCCTTCTGCCTCTTTTTTCCTCTGTCTTCTTCATGCCTTCAGCCCGCTAGTCATCCTCCCTATCCTTCAAACACCCACCAGGTCATGTCTTGCCTAAGGACCCTCAGGCTGGAGAGATCACTCCCTCCACACCCAAACAAAGTGTCTTTAGTATACAAGTCCCTTTGTCTCCAATATTTACAAAAGGGAAACTCACCTAGAGCCAAATACCTCCCTTTTCTCATTTTTCAATTTCTACTGGTATGTGTCTGTGTGTGTGCACACGCATGTGTGTGGATATCCCAAAGGACTATCCATGCCTAAAGCCTCTTTTATGCCTATAGTCCTTACAACCTAATTTGACATATCTAGAACTTTATAGCATTGCAGAAGAGGATCTCAAGTATATTTTCCAATTTTAATTAAGCCTTTTGGGTTACAGTGACCCAGATGCAACCAGCTAGCTAGTTCAGGCAGAGTCTGAAAAGAGCTTAGGCCGGAACTTCTGGGTTAACAGAAAGATTTTGTCAGACAACTAAATTGGCAGGTCATGTAGCTCAAATTGGACAGGTGGATGGCTGTATCACTCATGAGGTCTCTGGTGGTATGGTCACTGACCTGACCATTGTTATTCAGGGGCCTTTTGGAGTCCTTCTAAAGGATTCTGTAGTTTGTGGCCTGCCCTAGTGAATTTGTGATTTCTGTTCAATGACTCCATAGACAAGTGCCCCCAAGTGAGTGACCAGCCTGGATCCTGGTCAGGCTGACTCCACAACAGAGCTATCCCAGGGAACCTCATCTGCAGACAAATTTCTTGCCAAGAGAGTGGAATCAAGAGAGAGACAAGGCAAACTGTGTTTGGTTAGGAAAAGTAATCCAAAGGATGCTATTGGGCCACCTGACTTCCAGGAGCTCTGATACAAAATAGGTAACCACTGCTGGCCAAGTTACTTAACACATCTCTGTGCCTCAGTTTCCACATATGGAAAATGAAGTTAATGAAAACACTTCCCTTCCAGGGGCATTGTAAGGATTAATTAAATGTTATATCTAGTACATTTCAGCACCTGGCACACTGTACATGCTTTTAAAAGTAGGTGGGGGCACTTAAAAGTAAAAAGTAAAAACTAAAACAAAATTGTGAGCTGAGTGGGGTGGCACATGCCTGTACTCCTAGAGGTTCAGGAGGTGGAGGCAGGAGGATCGCAAGTCCAAAGCCAGCCTCAGCAACTTAGTGAGGCCCTGAGCAACTTAGCAAGACCCTTTCTCTAAATAAAATTAAAAGGCTGGGAATGTGGTTCAGTGGTTAAGCACTCCTGGGTTCAAACCTTAGTAACCCTCCCACCAAAAAATGGCATGGCAGATTTGGAAGAAACTATAATGCAAGACCTTCAGGCCTGATTCCTGAGATGTGAGACCTGCAGCTACCCTCTGCCATCATAGGCCATCAGTTTGTGACACCAAATAATGGGGCACACAGAAGTTACTCAGACTAGTAGGCTCGCTGGAAATTCAAAGTACACACACTCAGCATGGTTGGGGTAATAACAGTGTTAGGGAATTGTAAACAATGGTGATGGCCTCCCAAGTCCACAAAGATTATGTCAGTGTGCCTGCAGAGACCCAGGCCAGGCCCTTCATGCACTTGCTAAATTCTTCACCTTTTTTCAGGCCCCAAGGCTCACCTCCTTCATTCCTGAATGTTCTACCAGTGACTTACAGGCCAGGTTGTCAGGCCCTGGCCTTCTTGGCACCCATTCCTCTCCCTCCATCTTGCTCACTCTCCAGATCACACTAAAACTCATAGCGCTGCCTGCTACGTCTCCAGTTTTTTACTTTAAGTGCAAAGCTGATGTCCTTAAAAGACTGGTGATCCTATCTCTACACCTGAGACACTTTTTATGCTTTTATTTTTTAATTTTTTATTTATTTTGGGGGGTACCAGGGGTTGAACTCAGGGGTACTTGATCACTGAGCCACATCCCCAGCCCTATTTTGTATTTTATTAGAGATAGGGTCTCACTGAGTTGCTTAGAACCTCACTTTTGCTGAGGCTGGCTTTGAACTCACAATTCTCCTGTCTCAGCCTCCTGAGCTGCTGGGATTACAGGCATGAACCCCTGCACCGGGCCTCTCTAAGACACTTTTGTTTAGAGAAGACAGGGGACTTCAGTGCTTCACTGAATGACAAGGCAAGGCTTCTGGTACTTTGATGTTTCTCAAATGGCATCAAGACTTACTCCACCCAGTCCCAATTCCAAGGGTGATTCACATAGAGTAGGGTTTCTAGGACTCCCAAAATGACATACTTGGGGTCAGTACATAGCTTCATGGCTGTGTGGCTCTCAAGGCCCCACAGAGCTCAGGCTCATACCTGAGAATTGTTCTTAAAATATTATAACTAGGAGCCAGGCATGGTGGCACATACCTGTAATCCCAGCAGTTCAGGAGGCTGAGGCAGGAGGATCCTGAGTTCAAAGCCAGCCTCAGCAACAGTGAGGCACTAAGCAACTCAGTGAGGCCCTGTCTCTGAATAAAATATAAAATAGGGCTGGGGATGTGGCTCAGTGGTTGAGTGCCCCTGAGTTCAATCCCTGTACAAAAAATACATATCATAACTAGGATGATAATGAGAAAGAGAGAGAAAGAGGGAGGGATTTCTTAGAAATTCAAATCCATGTCAAGAATGATAACGGGATGGCTGCCTCCTAAGGTTTGCAAGTTATGTGGTATTTAGCTGCCAAATACAAATATATATATGAATACTTATATAATATATTATGAACCCCAATCCCCTTTTGTTAATGGTGCCAAGGCTTTCCTTTTTTTTCTTCAGGAAATTTCAGTTCCATTCCAGATCTGGTTTCTGGAATTACATTTTCCCCAATCAATTCCTCCCATTTGCAGGGAGGAGTCTGAAGTCCAAGTGTAGGATTTGAATTTGCCCTGGTGCTAGCATTTGGGAAAGGGCTTCATATTCAGAGTAGCACATGCTTTGGAAATGTGACCCTCATGATTGCAACAGGAGGCAATCATCTTTAGTGTGGGGGGGGCTTGTTGGAAGCTCTTCTGGGAGTTTGTGGGCTCCGTCCTTGAACTTCAGTATTTCCCTGGCATCTTGCCTTCTCTATCTATTCTCGGGCCTTAACTAGCACCATTGCTGCAACTTCTACCCCTTCCCTCCAAGCAGTCTTGTCACTAGAGCCACAACACTTTTTTTTTCTCCAGATGCTTATGGCAACATCACCCAAGTTTAGGAACTGGTTAGAAAAATAACTGAATGATTCTTATGATCAGGCAAGTTCAGGAAGCCCAGGCAATTATTTCTGTCCAGATGTCTCCCCACCACCCAGAGCATGATATGATTAAAACCATACTCATCCTCAAAGCCGCTCATCCTAAAAACTGTGCTGAAAGAATGAGGCAGATCTACATGTGGTCAGAGGGAACAATCTCCAAGAAGGCTCAGGAAGTGAAAAAAAACAGCAAGCTGCCAACATTACAGTAGAAGCTCATTTACTGTGGAACCAACCCTCAGGATAAGGAGATGCTCTCCATTTCCTCTTGGGAAGTACACTGACTGATGCCCACAGAACGCAGAATGGGCCCAGGAGCTTCTACATTAAGTGCCGTTAGTTAACTGGCCAACTATTCCCCCAATGGTATGGGTAAGAGAGTCCAGCTGGGTGCCATGTAATCCCAGAGGCTCCAGAGGCTGAGGCAGGAGGATGGCAAGTTCAAAACCAGCCTCATCAACTTAGCAAGACCCTAAGCAATTCAGTGAGACCCTGTCTCTAAAAGGGCTTGGGATGTGGCTCAGTGGTTAAGTGCCCCTGGGTTCAATCTCCAGAAGCAAGAGAGAAAGCGAGAGAGAGAGTCAGTCAGTCAGTCTATTGTAGCTAACAAAACCATTTACAGGGCTGGGGTGTAGTCTAGTATTAGAATGCTTGCCTAGTATGCATGAGGTCCTGGGTCTAATCCCCGGTAATGGAAAAAAAATATTGCATGAACCCATCTATTTACAAAATAAGATCTACAACTACATATATAGGCTTATAAATGTAGATAAATCTTCAAGAAATGTGAATAGTAGCTGCTTCTGGGAAAGAGTACTGGGTGTCTGGGGCAGGAAGGTTCCCTCTGTACACTTTGAGAATTATTTTAATTTTTTTGCAGCGTTTTCTGCATTATTTTCCCCAGATTTTTATTTTCAAAATTCCAAACAAAGAGATCAAAAAGTAGCACAACAATAATGCAGATCCCAATATTCTATAATAAACATGTCAACATATTTGCTCTATAGTTCCACTTCTATTAGCAAATATAAATGGCTTTGTATATGTATTTCTTTGCAATTTTCTTGAAAGTCACAGGCATAACTCACTATCCCTAAATTTTTCATAATGACTCCCTTAAGAATAAGGCAGTTCTCCCTCTTCACCCTGAACCATTATCACACCTAAGAAAATAAATAATAATAATCTATTCTATTTTCCAATCCATATTCAAATTGTTCCTTAAATTATCCCTCAAATGTTTCTTGTTTTTCAAAATCCAGAATCCAAAACCAAGTTTTGTGTATAGCATTTATTTGTGTTTCTTTAGTATTGTTTAGTCTAGAACAGTGTGCCCTCTCCCAATTTCTTTTGTGTGTACAACATTACTTTTCTGAAGAGTTCAGGCTAGTTGTCTTAAAGGATATCTCATATTTTGAATTTGTTTCCTCATGGAATACAGTATTTTTGTTTAATAAAAAGATATACTAGCAGGACTGGGGTTGTGGCTCAGCAGTAGAGCACTCACCTAGCATGCATGAGGCACTGGGTTCGATGCTCAGCACCACATAAATGTAAAATAAAGATATTGTGTCCAACTAAAACTTAATAATAAATATTTTTGAAAAAGATATACTAGCAGTGGTAATAAAGGAAATCAGGTCCTATTTTATATAACCAGCAACCCTAAAATGAGCTCATTTCTTTTGTACTGTGGGTACAAAAGAAACACAAGCTCCGCCATGTCACTCCTTCTGAAAAGCTGCCCATGTATATTCCTTTGTTTTAGGCACAAGTCTGCATTTCTTCAGTGGGGCCCCTCTTTGAACTCAGCCCTCTTAAAACCAGGCTGAGACGAATCTCTACATAAATTACCTGCCAAGAGATTTCCATATTTTTATCTGTAAACTGGAAATAACAGTCATGCCTCCTTTTCAAGATTGACCAGCATTTGCCTACATGGACTCCCATTACTTCTAAGGACTCCTTCAAATCTCACCCTTTTATTAAGTATCAGCTCCAGTCCTACCTCCTCCAGGAAGACTTCCCAGGCACAGCAGCCTTCTTTCTCTGAAATTCCATAGCATCCGTTCTCTACAGGGGCTAATTTTGAGACTAGTTGTATTGGCCAGTCACATTCACATTCATCATATCTGTACTTTAGGATGGCTGGGGCCCTTTGAGAGCAGGAGTCATCTACCAGATGTTTTCCCTGAGCACCCCTCACTTCCCAAGCTAGTATGAGGCAAAGCACTCAGGGCTCAGAACTGTCACTTGACTGAATGTAATAGCTTTGCTGAATCCTTAGAATCCCCCTTTTATTTTATTTGTTGTTTCTAGATATACATGACAGAGTATATTTTGACATATTATACATATATGGATTACAACTTATTCTAAGTAGGATCGCATTCTTGTGGTTGTACATGATGCGGAGTTTCACTGTTTGTGTACTCATATATGAACACAGGAAAGTTATGTCTGATTCATTCCACTGTCTTTCCTATTCCCATTCCCTTCCCTTCCCTTCATTCCCATTTGTCTAATCCAATGAACTTCTATTCCCACTCGCCATTGTGTGTTAGTATCCACACATCAGAGAAAACACTGGGCCTTTGTTTTTTGGGATTGGCTTATTTCACTTAGCATGATAGTCTCCAGTTCCATCATTTATTGACAAATGCCATGATTTCTTGTTTATGGCTGAGTAATTAGAATCCCCTCTTAAATAAAAGATTTTTTAATCATTTCTGTGCTGAGACCATTGTCCAAACAATCATAAGAATTATTCCTCTCAGAATCAAGGCCCAGGGACAGCCTTCTCTGTGGCCGTGAGAGAATGAAGGAAAGCAGCTTGTACTGGAAATATACTTAGGGTCCCTGTCTCTTTCTCAAAGGCCCTAAATGAACCATGGGGTGAATTGGAACTTCCAGAGGGTTCAAAGCAGTGATAAGGAAATGAACAGGAGAACAAAAGAAGTGAGAATGATGAGATGGCAAATAAACAGGGAAATGGATAGGAGATTACATTAGAAAATAGATATTTGGGGGCTGGGGATGTGGCTCAAGCGGTAGCGCGCTCGCCTGGCATGAGTGCAGCCCAGGTTTGATCCTCAGCACCACATACAAACAAAGATGTTGTGTCCGCCGAAAACTAAAAAAAAATATATATTAAAAATTCTCTCTCCTTGAAATTTTCAATTAGGGTATAGTACTTTCCTGGCATGAGCAAGGCCCTGGATTTGATCCTCAGCACTAAAAAAAAAAAAAAGAAGAAGAAGAAGAAGAAAAGAAAGAAAATTTTAAAAAATCAAGGCTGACACACTAAGGAAAATATTAATAACACCGTGCAACATTGTGTTAATACAATAATAAAGAAGTTTATGTAAGTTTTTTTTAAGTCTATTAGAAAAAAATGGGTAAAAGTCACGAACAAGTAAATTAAAAATGTAAATGGGATTTAAACATGGAAAAGCTTCAATTCACTAATGCTCAGAAAGACAAATTAAAGCAATAATGAAATAATTTTCACCTTCCAGACTGGCAAAGATTTTAAAAAGTTGATCAAACTCCTGCATTGTCAAGGATGAAAGAAATTCACTATCTGTACTTTTCCTGTGACTATGTAAAATGGCCCAACCTTTCTCCTCCGCAAAGGGCTATCTGACAATAAAGTAACACAGCGATATTAAAAAAAAAAAAAAAAAAAAAATCTCTCTCTCTCTCTCTCTCTCTCTCTCTCTCTCTCTCTCTCTCTCTCTTTAAAAAAAATAGAAAATAGATATTTGGAAATCCCATATGAATTCCTAAAGAGCACCCCATGCAATTGGGGAGCGGTGTGTTTGTGCATGATACTAATTGTGTGTGTGTGTGTGTGTGTGTGTGTGTGTGTGTGTGTTTTCAATCTCTGGATTTAAATAAAAAACAGACCCTATGAGGAGTCAAACTGCCTCCTTCTCAGCAGCCACTTTATCACACCCTGCATCACATTTCCCAGCTGGAGGGCGATCATTGCAGGGCCCAATCTGGCCCCATCTGGGAAACACCAGGGTCTTCCTAAATCGTCATACACCATGCTGGCTGCCAAGGCGTAAGGTGACCTAAGCAAAGCCTTCACACAGGCCATGTGCACAGAGTCATAAAACCCCAAGAAAATGTGGCAACAGAGACAGAGCTGCTGTGCCTGCCAAATTTCCAAAGGGAAGAAGGAACTTGCTGCATCTGTATTTGCCCCCAGGATTGGAAAAATGTATCTCAGTCACTGGAACTGAAGGGGGAGGGTGGCCTTTACCTTCACAGGAGAGGCACTGTTTATACAAACACTGCTGATGGCTTGATAGATGTGTGTGTCTTTATATAAATAGAGTTATACACTTTCTTTGCCAGATTGCATCAGCTACCTGCTGACCATTTTGCTCTGAAAAACACCAGTCTGAAAGTCAGAATAATGTGTGGCATCTGTAGTATTTCCCAGTTTCGGAGTTCGCTTAGAGGGTGAAATAAGTCCACATGTGGTGCTCAGTCCTGAGATAGTCACCGATTGAATTCCACCCACTTTTTTTTTGTTTGGTACTGGGGATTAAATCCAGGGATGCTTAACCACTGAGCCTTATCCCCAGGCCTTTTTAATTTTTAATTTTGAGACAGGGTCTGGCTGAGTTGCTTAGGGCCTCACTAAGTTGTTGAAGCTGTCCTTGAACTTGCGATCCTCCTGCCTCAGCCTCCTGAGCCACTGCGATTACAGTCATGGGCCACCACACCAGGTCATGTTACATTTTTAAAAATTTAAATATATAGTAGAGATTAAAAGTGAGAAGAAACACATTGTAGTGGCAGAAATGAAGAGGGAGCTCAAAGGCACAATGGTGAGAAGAGTTGCAGATACACAGTCCCCAAAGGAATCTAAACTGGGGTTGCATCCTGTATGCAGGGCTCTAGTGGCAGACTGGGGATGGGAATGAGATCTGAGCTCTTACAGAAAGGCAGCAGTGGGAAGAGGTGGCTCATAGGTGGTGACGGGGAAAACATAGTTCAGAAGTGTATTAGCCACTTTGAACTGAGAGTGGGCAGTCACCTAATACAAGGTAAAACAATTCCTGCTTGTTAATACAAGTACTGCAACAACATCACTAAGCAAGTGCTTAATTATGTGCTACACTAAGGGCTTTGCTTCTATTAGGTCATTCTTAGACTAGCCCTATTTTATAAATAATGAAACTAAAGATCAGAGAGATTAAGTAATTTATTTAAGGTCACATAGGTACTAAGCAGTACAGTATAAGGGTCTATGTTTGTAACTATAACTCTGAAGACTAACATAGATAAAATTTGCTGTGTCCACAAGGAATAAATCACCATGAATCTAGTGCAATAAATGAGAGGATCCATAACTTAGAAACTATGGCCTGCCAGGTACAGTAACATATAGCTATAATAGCAGTGATTTGGGAGAGTGAGACAGAAGGATCACAAGTTCAAGACTAGCCTCAGCAACTTAGCTGTCTCAAATTTTTTTAAAAAAGGGGGCTGAGGATGTGGCTCAATGGTTAAACACCCCTGGGTTCAATCCCTGGTACCATAAAAAACAAACAAACAAAAAAAAAAAACCAAAAAAAACGCAGAAATAAAGAAAAAAATAAAGAAACTATAGCTAACAGAGAAACCTGAAAGTAACTTTAAAACAAATATTCTTGGTGGTATAATGTGTGCTTACCATGTGTGAGGCCCTGGGTTCCATCTCTAACACCTAAGATAAAATAAAATAAGTATGCTTCAAATGTTCAAAGACATTTGATAAAAGGAATAGGAAGTATAATGCAAAAATGGTTTGAAAAATATATGTGGACTTGGAAAAGGCCCAAAATATGGGCATTGAAATGGCAGAAAGTATTCTCAGTAGAGGGATCAAAAAATAAACCAGTCACATTGATGACAAGATCAAGGAATTTTTAAAAAATAAATGAATCAGGATAGATGAGAGGAAATTAGCCAGAATGCACAACAGAAGACTAGAGATGGAAAATACAAAAGAGTAGTTAAGTAGAAGGTATAAGAAGAGGTTCCAAGTGCCAGTAGGAGTTCCAAAAGGAAAGAATAGAGAGAGTAAGAAAGAGGCAGCATTTGAAAGATAATGGAAGAAAATTTACAGAGTTGTTGAAAACCAGGAATCCTCTCACTTTTTGTCTTAATAGCAGGCTTTGACTTTGCACGTCTATAATCTGTCCTCCTGAGAGGAAGGAGGTCAGCATCTTAGCTGTGCCATTGCTACTATACAAGCACCAATTTCTTTACATAGACCAATGTTCTTCAACTTTTTTTCACTATTAACATCATCTGCCATCCTCCCAAGAGCCTTTTGGGACATTTTCTCCTAACTTCTTCTCCCGTAATAATAATAATAATTATTATTATAATTATTATAATTAATTATTATTATTATTATTTTGGTAATGGGGATTGAACCCAAGGGTGCTTAACCACTGAGCCACGTTCTCAGCCAATTTTGTAATTTATTTAGAGTCAGGGTCTCACGTAGTTACTGGGGGCCTCACTAAATTGCTGAGGCTGGCTTTGAACTCACAATCTTCCTGCTTCAGCCTCCCGAGCTGCTGGGATTATAGGCGTGGACCACTATGCCCATTTCCCATGAAATTTTAATACCAAAGATACATTGTTTTTCTAGTTATATACTCTATGTATACCTCTGCTTTATATAAACATCATACAGGTTGTTCCTATAGCCTGGGAGGAAGGCTGTTTGACTTCCTTCTGTCTCCTTTGTTACTTGGCTTTCTACTCCTTCTTTAGGTTTCAGGTTGAATTCCACATCCTGAATCCCCAGAGCAGGTCAGCCCCCTATGTCTCCTTTAAGGAACTTATGAAATGTGTAAGGAAATAATGATCTGTGTAATTGTTTATTCAGCAGGGACCAGGTCTCTCTTGCATTCTGATGTGTCCCCAGGGCTCAGCACACTGGCCAGCAGATGGTAGATGCTCAAATAGCTGAATAAATGAATGAGGACAATGAGTTAGTGGCATTACCTGAGCAGATGAGAGGAAAATCACAGCCTTGGGAGGGACCTTGGGAAGCTATTTTAACTCTTCCCCAGTTTATGAGCAGAACTATTGTGTAACTACTTCTGAAAGAGCAAACTATGTGCTTTTCTTCAAACCATACTACAGTAGTTCCTTTTTCCTTTAAATAGTTCTCATTATTTGGAAGCAAAAGGTGGTCAGGAAGCTGTTGAGAATAGAGACAGACCTCTTTTTGAAAATATGTAAAAATAACATCTAAAATCATTTCCTATTTTAGAAGAGCCAGGGAAACTCCCAGCTTCAAAGCAGCCCTGTTGTAAATCCTTTTGTTACAGGGAAGAATGCAGCAAATTGAGGGAAGATTCTCTTTTCATCCCTCCACCCCATACCCCCCCCCAAAAAAAAAACCAGATTGAAATTTGGTGAGGACACAGTGGTGTGTTTACAGCAATGCATGAGAGCCATTTGTTAACTTTGAGAACTGGTTGTTAAATAAGGCCATTGTTAAAAATCAAATTATATAAACTTACAATTAAATAAACATATTAGGGGCTGGAGTAGTGGCTCCATGGGGGAGCGCTTACCTATCAAGTTTGAGGCACTGGGTTTGATCTCAGTACCACATAAAAATAAATAAGTAAATAAATAAGTAAATAAAATAGTTGTAGTTGTGTCCATCTATAAGTAAAAAAATCTTTTTAAAAGGCATGCAGCTGTGGTGGTGAATGCCTGTAATCCTAGTGACTCGGGAGGCTGAGGCAGGAGGATCACAAGTTCAAGGCCAGCCTTAGCAACTTAGTGAGACCCTTTTTCAAAAAGTAAAAGGGGCTGGGGCTATATCTCAGTGGTATAGTGCTTGCATAGCATGTGTGAGGCACTGGGTTTGAACCTCAGCACCACATATAAATTAACAAATAAAATAAACATATTGTGTCCATCCACAACTAAAAATATTTTTTAAAAAAATCATACTAATAACAAAGCAAATAAATACTCAAAACTCATTTTATCCTAATTATTTTAGTCCCTTTCCTATCATCCATGCTCTTGGGGTTAGTTACTCCTTCAGTAATGTGAAGTTGGTAGTTTGAAACCAGCCATGGGAGGAATATTTACATGATGGAAATTGGCAAACTGTACAAATCAGACCTTAAATCTATTGTTTTGTTGATTGTTTTGACCAGGGGTTGTGAAACTTCCACCCACAGCCCATTTTTGAGGGCCCATAAGCTAAGAACAGTTTTTATAATCTTTAGGGGTTATAAAAAAATGAGAGAGTACATAGCCACAAAGCCTAAAATATTTACTATCTAGCTCTTAACAGAAAATGTTTATCAAACCCTGCTCTAGGCTTAAGAATCCAATGAAGATGTTAATAACACAGACAGAACTTAAAATTGTGTTGTCTCTATAACTGTTATGTTGTAAACAGCAGCAAAGTAATCAAGGAAACATTTTTTCAGTATTTAAAAATTATTATCTGATTCAGCAAAGAAGTCTAAATTTATATCACCATTGTCAACCAATGCTGATGTCAGACCCACGTATCTTTATTAATCGTCACTTTAGGTTGTGTATGGATACAAGAGTTAGGCAAAAATCAAGTAACATGCTGGGTTTGGTGGTGTATACCTGTAATCTCAACAGCTTGGGAGGCTGAGGCAGGAGGATTTAAAGTTCAAAACCAGCTTGGCAACTTAGTGAGGCCCTAAGCAGCTCAGCGAGACCCTGTCTCTAAATGAAAATTAAAAGGGCTGGGGATATGGTTCAGTGGTTAAATGTCCCTGAGTTCAATCCCTGGTAGAAAAAAAAAATCAAATAATACATTTTATGAGAGTTAACTGACCATCTGAAATTTATAATATTGTACATATTATTATTTGTAAATCACACACTACATATTTATAATAAATATATGTATATATATTTTTTCAGAGAGCAGGTTATTAAGTATTTCCCAGCATGCACTGGTCATATTTTAAGGAAAGATGAAGATCTGTGGGGATTCTTTGCAGTTTTGAACAGGTTCATAGTCTCCTTTCTTCAGCTGGGTTTGAGCAAATCTCTTAACCTGAAAACACAGGCAACATTTGAGCTGTCTTAAATCATGTGAGTTATGGCTATAAGCTCTAACCCTCTTCATCTGATCATGGGGAGTGGGAGGACGTCTAGTCCTTGAGGCCTCAAGTTGCCTGGGAAAGTCCTCAAGAAAAGATAACATTTCACTTTGGTGACAAATTTGTTGATTTTACAGATAACATCCACATCTTGCCTTCAAGAAGGAGCATTCAACAAGGACATTGTTTTTTATGTTTTTCTCTGAACATTCATTAGTACAAATTAATAAATCTTTTTGTTGGGGGAACATTGGGCTATATTTTATCTTTTTTCAGCTAGCAAGAAAAATAATGGAATGTATTTCCTTGGGTTGAGGATAGAAAGAACAAGAAACTTTGAAGTTATATGGACCTGGCACATGCTCCTAAGTTGTACTAAGGACACAGAGTACCAGTTATATGCTTTCTGGCCATGGAATTTAGAAACCTCTAGAATAGAGATTCTTAAACATGATGGTACATCAGAATTACCTAGAGGGTCTATTAAAGTACAGATGACTGGGTCCAAGCCCAGAGTTTCTGAGGTACTAGGTATAAGATGGGGCCTGAGAATTTGCATTTCTAACCAGTTCCTGGGAGATAATGATGCTGATGCTTCTGGTCTGGGGGCTTCACTTTAAGAACCAGATGTCTAGGATGAAAGCCCCAATGTTTCAGCTGCTGGTTTTCATTATAATCAAAGATGATATACCTACAGGGTCACTTCAATAGTTTGTGGTCATCTAAGCAAATTGGAAAATAGTTTTCTCCCATAATTCACACAAAATCAGGCAAAAATCTTGGCTGCACTGAACCTGGTCTATATCAGGGGAAACTTAGGTACATGCCCATCAGAAAGTTCTTTGGAGATTGAGATAGCATTTCAGCTCCTATAAAGGCAGAAGATCCAGTGACCCTGTTCAGAGAGGGAACCAGAGGCCCAGAAGTGCTAGGTACAGTGTGAGGTGATGTACAGATGAGGATGTTGACATTTAGCTTGAGGTTGTATCTGAAGCAAGAAATAAAAGAGGGGCTAGAAGCACTAGTTCCAAGAAGGTAGAAATGATGATGGAAATGCCTTTCTCCTTGAGCCAAAGTGGGACCATAGAGTGGTAGAGCAGAAAGAGGAGTGGAGACTGTACTGCAATATCTAAAATGTCTGTTGGTTCTCTCTGGAGGGTGAGACCCCAGGAATTTCTCTTTTTTCTATTTTACTCCATGTTCTAAACTTGAATAAAAACACCTCCATGTGTAAATATGCTAATGAGTAGTAACAAACTCCCCACTATTTCCTCTTTTTAAAAAATAGAGGCATACATAAAGGAGAATGAAATTATGGCATATACCAGTAAATGGATGGAGCTGGAGAGTATAATGCTAAGTGAAATAAGCTGATCCTAAAAAGCAAAGGCTGAATGTTCTCTCTGATATGAGGACACTAACACACAATAAGGGGCAGGGGAAGAATAGAAGTTCATTGGATTAAACAAAGGGGAATGAAGGGAAGGGAGGGGAATGGGAAAAGGAAAGAGTAGACTGAATTGGACAGAAATTTCCTGTGTTCATATATGAAAACACCACAGTGAAACTCCACATCATGTACAACCATAAGAATGGGATCATACTTAGAATAAATTATACTCCATGTATGTATGATATGTGAGAATAAATTCTACTGTCATGTATATCTAAAAAGAACAATATAAAAAATACTCTGAAGAAGTAATGAAGACGATGACGGGGCAGAGGATATAAGAATGCATCCATTAGAGGGGCTGGGGATCTAGCTCATTTGGTACAGTGCTTGCATCACAAGCACAAGGCCCTGGTTTCAATCCCCAGCACCAAAAAAAAAAAAAAAAAGAATTCATTCATTATAGAGAAATGCAAATATCCAATAATTATATTTAAATTATTATCTCACTGATAATTGCATAAATAAAAAATAAAAGGATATACTCATAATGCAAATATAACAAAATTTCATTGAAATCTGGAAATTCAATTTTATACATGACTGGTGACAATTACAAAATGAATCAAAATGATAACTTTCTATACTTTATGACTTAGGAATTGTAGTTTTGATATTTATTATAGGAAGTAATCATAGATGTTCAAAAAGACATTTCCTATAATAAATAATAAATATGCTACCTTAGTTTATGATAATGACAAGTTGAGAAAATATCTCTAAGTTTCCAATAGCGGAGAATTGTTATATACCTCATGTCATATACATTATTATTAATAGATTATTAAACTTGTGTGCAAATTAAAAAAAGGAAGCATAAAATACGAGGGCCTAACAAACATAGCTAAGAACATAAAGACCATTAACCTTAAGTGTAAGCTTCACAATTTTTTGTGTCTGTGTGTTCCCATGTAACCACAATCAAGAACAAGATAGAGAATATTTCTAGCTCCTCATGAGACTCCTTCATGCTCCCAATCAGTGCCTCCTGCTATAGTTTGGATCTGCAGTGTTTCCCTAAGTCTCACATTTTAAGGTTTGGTGTTCAGCTTAGCACTGCTAGAAGGTAACAGAGCCTCTAAGAGGTGGACCCAGTTAGGAGGTCTTCCTGTCATTAGTGCATGTTCTTGACGGGGATAATGATATCGCAGCCCCTTGCTCTCTTTTGTATCTGGGCCTTGAGGTGAGCCACTTTACTCCACCACACACTCTCTGCAATGATGTGCTGATGCACCATAGGCCAAAGCCACAGGGCCAACAGACCACAGAATGAAACTCTGAAACTGGGAGAAAAAATAAACCTTTCTAAGTTGATTCTCTCAGATGCTCATTACAGTGGCAGAGAGCTAACACACCCTCTAATGATAACCCTTAAGTCACTTATCTCTACCTTAACCCATTAGTTCACCAATTCTTGAACTTCAGAGAAATGGAATCATATGTTTTTTGTGAGTCTGATTACTTTAGCCTGATCTCATGCTTATAAGATTTGCTGATGGGCTGGGGTTGTGGCTCAGAGGTAAGTGTTTGCCTACCATGCATGAGGCACTGGGTTTGATCCTTAGCACCATATAAAAATAAAAGATATTGTGTCCACCTATAACTAAAAAATAAATATTAAAAAAGATTTGCTGAAATTGTTGTATCAGTAGTCCATTCCAGGGGCTGGGGTTATGGCTCAGCAGTAGAGCCCTCGCCTAACATGTGTGAGGCCCTGGGTTCAATCCTCAGCAACACATAAAAATAAACAAAATAAAGGTATAAAAAAGTAAATAACAAGCATTGGTGAGAATCAGAAAATGGACTCTCATATATTGCCAGTGGTATTGTGACATCATGCAAGTACTTTTTTTTTTTTTTTTTGGTGGTGCTGGGGGCATTGAACCCAGGGCCCTGTGCACATAAGGTAAGTATTCTACCAACTGAGCTATATCCCCAACCCATCATACAAGCATTTTAAAAAACAGTTTAATTCTTCCTCAAAAAGTTACAGAATAAGTTACCCTATAACCAAGAAACTCCCAGGAGATTCGAAAACATGACCACACAAAAGCTTGGACATGGACATTTATAGCAGCATTTTTCACAACAGCACAGAACTGGAAACAATGCAATTAACCATTAATAGACAAATAACAGTGGTATATCCACACGATGGAATATTATTCAACCACAAACAGAAATGAAATACTAATACATACTACAAGAGGGATGAACCTTGAAAACATGCTGCTACGTGAAAGCAGTCAGTCACAAAGGTCAGTGATTATAAGAAATGTCCACATTAGTCATAGCCATATAGATAGAAAGAAAATTAGTGGTTGCTGGGGGCTGAAGGGAGAGGAGATTTAGAGCGGCTGTTGAATGAGTATAGAGTTTCTTTCTGGAGTGATGAGAACATTCTGGAATTAGTGATGATGGTTGTACAAGTTTGAATGTACTATGGTAGGTGACTCATATCTCCATAAAACTACTATTAAAAAGGATTGTGAATCCCTAACCACGTGGCACTCACACCCTTGGCTTCCAGTGGAACTGCCCTGAACGGGTGGTCAGTTTTATTCAATTCTAAATTCCTGGGACTGCAAAATTAGTCAGAAGTTAGGAATTGAGGTTGGAGCTGCTTTAGTCTTTTCCTCCCAAGTAACATTTTTCTAAAAGATGTTAGCACAGTACAGCTTTTCTCCTAAAACAGCCACTATTACAAGGCCAACTCAGAAATGTGTCCCTTGGATTTTTTTTTTATCCTAAATGGTAGTGCCTACTGTACAGGCTGTCCTAGGGAGGGCTTCCTTCCCAAAGAACTACATTTGGTTAGTCAAAGATAAACTGCAGCTGGGCATGGTGACACACTCCTATAATCCCAGTGGCTTGGGAGGCTGAGGCAGGAGGATCACAAGTTCAAAGCCAGCCTCGCAACTTAGCGAAACTGTAAGTAACTTACTGAGACCCTGTCCCAAAATAAAAAATAAAATAAAAAGGGCTGGGGATGTGCTCAGTGTTTGGGTGTCCTTAGGTGCAATCCCTGGTACCAAAAAAAAAAAAAAAAGATAAAGTGCAATGACACTCATGTGCTACCATGCCTATGGCAACACAGATAAACCCATAGTCAAGAACACACAAAAAAAGGTGTAAAATAAGACAGACTGGCAATACTTAGTGCTAGAAAGGACATTTAGCAAGTGGGGCTTTCATAGTTTGCTGATGGAATAAAACCACTTATGTAATGATTTGGTAATATCTACTAATGCTAAACAGTTGCATCCCAATGACCCAGCAATTTAATTCCTGGGTATATACTCAAGAGAAATGCACAGTATTTTCACCAAAAAAGATGAGTATGGAATGTACACAATATCACTGTTCATAATAGCCTCAAACTAGGAACAACTCAAATGCCCATCACCTGGATGAAGAATAAATTATAGCTACAATGAATTACTACTTGGCAATTTAGAAGAAAGCTACTGGTACACAGAACAATGCAGATACATCTTGGAGAAATGATGTTAAGCAAAAGTCAGACAAAGCATACACCATGATTTCCTTTTTTTTTGGGGGGGGGGCAAGGACACATTTTTAAACATTTGTTCTTTTTAGATATACATGACAGTAGAGTATATTTTGACATCTCATACCTACATGGAGTCTAACTTCCCATTCTTGTAGTTGTACACAATGTGGAGTTTCAGTGGTCGTGTATTCATATATGAACACAGGAAAGTTATGTCTGATTCATTCCACTGTTTTTCCTGTTCCTCTCCCTCTCCCTTCCTTTCATCCCCACTGTCCAATCCAGTGAACTATCCCCCCCACACTTATTGTTCATGTTGTATTCAGAAAACTTGGAATACAACATGATTTTATAGCTCTATTTATAAAAAGCAAGAGAGGCAGAACTAATCTATGGTGATGGATGTCAGAATAGTGGTTCTCTTTGAGTGAAGGGTAGGAGCATTGCCTGAAAAGTTGCCTCAGGAAGCCTATGATTTGCTGGAATTATTCTAGATCTTGATCTAGGTGGTGTATGCAGATATATGCAAGCACAGGTACACACATATGTAACGATTCACAGAGCTGCATCATGACATTTGAACACTGCATGAATGTAAATCATATCTCAAAGGAAAATAAAATATAATCTAAGGTAGAAAAAATGTTGCTTTAGAAAGTGAGAACTGGAAGGGATCCTGGGGACCAGGTCCAACCCCTTCTTTCACAGATGAGAAAAATGAAAAGACAAAAGACTGTACAAGGCCACGAGCCAATTGGTGTAAGAACCAAGACTAATGATAACGGTTTGCCATCTTTTAATATTTATTACGTGCCAGGAGCTGTTTTCAGTATGATTTAATATTCACATTAACCCTATGATGTAAGTGTTATTTTCATCCCTATTTCAGAGTTGAGAAATGTGAGGCCAACAATTATCAAGGGATGGGGCCCACATGCTAGGTTAGAAATTCCTACTCCAGCCATGCACATGCTTGGAATCCCAGCGCCTTGGGAGGCTGACACAGAAGGACCATGAGTTCAAAGCCAGCCTCAGCAACTTAGCTAAGCAATGCAGTGAAACTCTGTCTCTAATAAAATACAAGATAGGGCTGGGGATGTGGCTCAGTGGTAGAGTGCCCCTGAGTTCAATCCCTGGTACTCACCCTCTGCCCCGCCAAAAAAAGTCTCACACCAGTCAATGCCCAAACCCATGTCCAATCTGTCTGGAGTCAGATGTTCAGACTCAGTTCCATGCTCTGGATCCTGGGCATCATGTACCATTTTGATTTTTTTTTCAGGGATATTTGTTTTTATCCACAAAAGGGCCTCTGAGGACCCTGGGGAGGAGTGGTGGAAAATCCAGTCATAATAGCCAGCTCACACTTTTCTATGGGAATTCCACAAGGGAAAGCCTTCATGTGAAGGTGTCAAGACATCAAGTTCTAAGATCAGGAAAGATTTCCTCCTGGCTCTTCCAAATTTCCCTGGGATCAGGGCAGGATGGGCTTAGTGTAAACCCTCCAAACAAAGAAGCCAAGCCCTCTCCCACCCCACCCAATTCCCCCAGTGTGCAAGAACATTGTTTTTAACCAAAACCAAATGAGCAGCTGTGGCTACACTGGGTGGCAAGAGGCAGTCTGACCTTGGGAATTGGCCTTCCAGAAACTGCCTCCCAAGGTGAGGCCTAAGGTATCATTCTGGCTTTCATGCTCCCAGGGTGGGAGGAAGCTCACCCACAGAGGGGTCTGCTAGGCCTAAACCTGTCCACAGGGACAGGTGGGAAAAGTATGTCAGTAGGGACTTCTTGTTTTCTGGCCCCTCCCATCTTTTCAAGATCTTCCCCATGAGCTTAGGGGTCTTGTGTGGTTCCACGAATTCCAGTCAACTTCTTTGGAGGGCCTGCTCTGAGAATTCAGAGATGATGTGACTCATCTGCTCTCAATGAGTTCATTTTTCAAGAAGACAGATTCCAGAGCCAGACAGCTTAGGTTCAAATCCAGTCCTTGCCACTCCCTAGCTGTGTGATATTGGACAAGTTACTTAACCTCTCAGTTTCTCAGTTCTCTTATCAATAAAATCAGGCTACCAATAGCATTGTGAAGTTGTGAGGACTAAAGTTTGACACTTGTAAAGGACATGAGACAGTGACTAGTGCCTTATAGGCTAGAGGTAAGTAGAAGCTATTGTTCTCTAGTGTGAGACATGGTATGACCAGAGAAAATGTAATGCTTGTGGGCTCACACAGAAGGCAGAGAAAGTAAGGAAGGCTTTCTGAGGGAGATGACACCAGAGGGGAGACTTGAAGTAAGAGTTAGGATGGAGAAATACTGGAGAAGGAGCTTTCTGGAAACAGGAGCAATAGCACAGAGGCTGGAAAGGGCTCAGTGTGAGCCGGGTGCTGGAACAGCCTGGTGGGACTGGAGAAGAGCTGTGGAACATAAGGCTGAGGAGGTCGGTGGGCACTGACTCTAAACGGGCCTTCACAGCCTGGCTACTCTCCCTGAAATCTCCTCTCCTCCCTCTGAGTCAGGCCAGCCTGCTCTTGGCTATGGGGCTTGCCCTGGAACTCGCTAGAACCTTGGCCAGGGTTCACAGGAGGCTGCAACCATCTCCAGGAAATGCCGAGGTGATGAGGATGGCCCTGCATACGGCTAATGTAAATGTCACTCCAGTATCCCCACCCCACCCCCATCCTGAGAAACACATTTTTGTCTCTGTCTCTGGAAAACATGTGTGCAGGCAAAGTTTGGCTGGCTGGCAGATGAAACTTTTTTTGGTCAACAGAAAGGCACCAACAGTCCAGCTCTTGCTACCAGGGAGCCCCCAGTCTAGTCTCATGTGTTCACCTGAAAAACACTTTTTCTTAGTATTTATTTTTTAGTTCTATTCTAGGTGGATACAATAACTTTGATTTATTTTTATGTGATCCTGAGGATCAAACCCAGTGCCTCACATGTGCTAGGCAAGCACTCTACCACTAAGCTACAGCCCCAGCCCACCTGAAAAACATATCTGAAAAGCCCAAGTCCCCTGGGTGGTCCCATTCTACCCTGGGAATGCTTGATGCCTCTGTCCCCCCCACCCACCCCCACTGACCTTCCAGCCAAGATCCGGAAGGCAAAGGGACCTAACTGCCTCATGCTTAAGGAATGCCTCCGGAGCCCCCTCCTACCTCCAGCCTCCTGGCTTCCAGAACTCAACAGCTCGCCTCTTGTAGGCCAATGTTTGCAGAAAATGTTTGCAGACTTCATAGCATGCCATTTCCAGGAATAATTAGCAGTCAGGCAGCCCATCTTTCACTCAGGTCTGTTGAAGGCAAACCTCAAAAAGGGGGGCTGACTGGGGGGAAAGGGGGGTTGAGGAGTTTAGGGATGGTAGCCTAAGGGAAGCTTGCTAGCCTGCTTAGCTGGCTGAGTTCAGTGCCACTGAATCCCAGGTTCCAAGCACATCACCAAGGAACCTGCTCCGACTGGCCTCCACAGAACAGAGAGTCATTGACTAGTCTGTTTTCCCACAGAACGCCAAGCCACAGGATAGCCCCCAGCCCTGCCATGCAAACTCACAGAGTTCAGCCCAGGAGCTAGCGGTCCCCCGCACCTTTTCCAATCATGTCCAAGTGCCTTGAGGATTTGGCAGCTGAAAATTCCCCTCCCCCATTCTCACCTAACAAAGACACAGCTGCATTTCAAGTTCACAAGACTCTACTCAAGCACATGGTGAGCAGTTGGGGATCTCTCTGGGAAGGCTGTGATCTATGTTATGCTTTGGAGTTCTCTGCACTATTTTACTGAACCAAAGCATTATATGATTGCCCTGCTTCCTTTTTTGTTGTTGCTGTTTTTTTGATTGAACCCCATGGAGTGAAACTCCTGTGACACATTGGTTTTGTCAGGCCTCCAGTTTCTGGCTATGATAACCTAGCATTGTCAGATTATATATATATATATATATATATATATATATATATATATATACACACACACACACACACACACACACCCAGAGTGAATTTTGCAAAGGGGTTTCTGTCCCACTGAACTGCAAACTAGCTCAATAGACTAGAATGACAGGGTATTTTAGCAAAATAAAATTTAATAGAAATAATGTGAGGTCTTAGAATTCAGTCCAAAGACTCAATTGTAGCAATATAGAAAAAATATAGAAAACTGGTTTAATGGCAAAACATACAAAAAAAGGGGTGGTGTGTGTGTGTGGGGGGGGGGCTTAGGGTTTTCTGTTGAGAGTCAGCCCACTTTAAGTCAATGTGTCATTTGGCCCGTGAACCAAAAGGCAAAAGTGGTCTCAGGTTACATTCATAAAACTCTAGTTTTCAGAATGAAGAAGCTCTGCCCTGACCCCATACATTAAGCAAAACTCTCCCAAGTTATTAGGTTACATTTGGGGCACCAAAAACTGGGGCTTTGAGGATAGAGAGTGATAGAACTAGGTGGGGGTTCTGCTTCTTTATGATCTACCTCCTTACTGGACTGTCAACTGTATGAGGGCAGGAATTCCATTTGTTTCATCTACTGCTGCATCCTCAGGATGTTGTGCAGCACCTTTAAGATAGTATGTGCTCAGTAAACAGAATTGAGAGACTGAAGAGATGAAAAGGAAATCTTTTTCCATTAGAGCCACCTAAGAGTTAAAAAATCTTCTCTAATAGTGTCATCCCTTCTACTGGAGAAGTATAAGGAGAGGATAGATAGTCATTTGGTATGGGGACTCTAGAGGGGGTTCAGGCATCATTAGATGATCTCAATAGCTCCCCCTTACCTGCAAGTTGCAAGGGATAATAGTAACGCCCACTGTGGGAAGTGCAGGGGTTGACAAGGTGTCTCTAAATGGTCCAGTACTGAAAGGAGCTGTGTCCTCAGAGGCACCTGAGACGTACAATCTCTCGCGTGCTTCCTCTTCACCCTCTTGCTCTCATTTCCCTTCTATTTTCCTGTAAAATGGCATCTGTGGCAGGTGTACTAAAAACAGAATTCAGTTGTCTTACTCAGTGATGGAGGGTTGGTGCTGCTTGTCTAACCAGCTGCTGAGAGGCACATCTCTGCTTTCTGATCCACATATCCTTACTAAATCTGAACCTCAATAAAAACTTATTATTCTGCTAGAACAGAGAAAGGAATGCTTTCATGAGCCACGAGTGCTACTTGTTTTACAATGCCCTGTAACAGGCATCTTGCCTGGTGGCTTGGAGAGAGACTAGGCTCCAGACTGCAGAGACTTGGAGCTGGTGAGTTGCTGCTCTTTATTGAATATACCAGAAATCTTGTCATTTCAGAGGCTCCTTCAGCTATAGTATTAGGCTAACTTGAGACTTCCTGGGGGCTCCGGTGAGGCTTAAAGTTCCTTGTATAAGTCATGAGAAGGAGGATTCCCCCCACCCCCCACCCTGTGCTCACTCTGTTTATGCTGAAATGACACTTTTAGAGAATCTAGTCGGTGCTGAGAAGGAAAAGGGTAAGAGGGAGAGAGAAACAACCCAGGCTTGTGAACTTGCTGGAATAATACTGGGTGAGCCTCTGTAGGGGTCCTTTTTATTTTATTTTTTCTACAAAAGAAAAAGGGAAAAGAATAAGAAAGGAAAGAAGAAAGAGAGAGAGGAAGAGCAGGGAGGGAGAGAGGAAGGAAGGAAGGAAGGGGGAAAAGACCAAATGTTGAGTGAACTTGTGAGACAGAATTGAGAAAGGAAATGGCCCATTGTTCTGAAGCTATTTCTTTCCAGCCTAAAACTATCGTGGGCTGGGGCTGGGGCTGGGGCTCAGAGGTAAAGCACTTGCCTAGCATGTGTGAGGCACTAGGTTTAATCCTCAGCACCACATAAAAATAAATAAAATAACGTTATTGTATCTATCTACAACTTAAAGTACTCAAAAAAAAAACACTTTGGGACTGGGGCTGTGGCTCATTGTCTGCAATGTGTGAAGTACTGGGTTTGGTTCTCAGCACGGCATATAAATAAAATAAAAGTCCATCAACAACTAAAAAAATATATATAAAAAAAACAACTTCTATCACACTGGGCATGGTAGCACATGCCTGTAATCCCAGAGGCTTGGGAGGCTGAGGCAGGAGGATGGCGAGTTCAAAGCCAATCTCAGCAAAAGTGAGATACTAAGCAACTCAGTGAGACCCTGTCTTTAAATAAAATACAAAATAGGCCTGGGGATGTGGATCAGTGGTTGAGTGACTCTGAGTTCAATCCCTGGTACTTCCCCCCAAAAACAAAAACACAAACAAAAAATACCTCTATCATGTGAAAGCCTCCTCATAGCCCTAAAATTTAAAATTTACAGATGGAGAGGTTTAGTGGACCAAATGGTCCCAAATGAGAAGTAACATAGGATGCAGAGCCCACACTAGCCCCTAAATCCTCTGACTCAAGAAGGCTATTTCAGCTTATGCCCCCCATAGCAGAGAGATGACATTTATTGATAGTGAGTGTCCAATGCTAGGCACATCTGGATGGTTGGGCTGACACTGCCTTGTGGTCCCCATCTGTAGAGGGAGAAATGGGATTGCTGTGTTCTCTGACATAACTTAATCCAAGAATGGGAGCCCAAAGAGTTTCAAACAACCTGACCTAGGTACTATGGGCCAGTCCTCAAATGTTCCTCATTTGTCTTTACTTTCCCATTAATGAGGAGAAACTGTATTCCAGTGCAGAGCTAGGCGGCATCTTTCACATAGTCTCTCTCTCTCCTGGAGATGAAAGAAAAAATGTTCAACAGAATACTATTTCCAAAGGCTACCACCCTTGCCTCTCTGAAGCTCCACATCTGTTGGTTATGATTACAATCCCTACAGGGGTGAAACGCAAGACACTTGCCATGGTTGCCAAAATCTTGGCCCCACAGCCTAATGAGGAGTCATTTAAGATATGGCCCCTTTGTGATGTTTCACAAGTTTAAGGAAGACTCCAAGGATGCCCAAAGGGACCTGATATCATGGCTCTTCCCCAGGAATTCTAGCTTCAGGATAACATGTTGTAGGAAACTATTCCAAATCCTAAAACTCATTTTCTTAGCCTCATTCCTATGAGTCTCTTGGGAAGCTGAAGGTCTTCAGACAAATCATGTGGCCATCAATGGAGGAGATGTTTTCAATCCTTGCAATGCCAACAGGGACCCTATCAATGAGGCTATCCAAGAATGAAATGGAAGGGGCTAGGTGTGTAGCTCATCTGTGAGGTCCCAAGTTCAATCCTCAGCACTGCAAATGAATGAATAAACAAACAAATAAATAAATAAAAGGGTTGGAGGTGTTTCTATGTCTTCAGGAGATCCAAACAAGAAAACCCGCCCTACCTAGCCAATAAAAGATGGTCAAAGTGAGAAAGAACCCAAGACAAAATAAACTTGATTGCTACACTATTCATCCCATAACCTCCATTGCATGCACGGTGACCCACAAGCTTCTGTGGTGCACAGAAATGGTAATTTTGAATTGTAAAAAATAAACACCAACAGCCTCTCCAAGAGTGGTTGACTGGGTTCTCCGCTTTCCTACTGGCTGTATTGGTTTCATGTAGATGTGGCTCAAGATAGACCACAGTGAATGCTTCAGTCCTTCCAGGTTGTGGAAAAAACTATTTTGGAGCATTCAAGGAAAACCAGAAAATGAGTTTCCTCATTGGTTTCTCATTCCATCCTCTCCCTGTCTTTCTAGCTGGCAATACAGATCAGACTCAGTCTTCCACAGAATGGGGGAAAAGAACTTGGCAATGGCTCTGCTCCCATGAAAAGATACACAGGACAGGAGTTTGGGAGCACTTGGGAAGATAAAAAAAAACAATTAAGGAAACACTGTTTACTGTCAATTCCTAGCTGAGGGTCTTTAGACAAATCATGTAGCCATCAAGACCTCAATTCCCCCAACATCCAGTACTGACAGCAAAAACATTTCTAGACAACCTCTTCTGACTATGTGGTATGTGGAGAGCAGTGATATTAATCTATCTGAGGCAAGGGAGATGAATCATCCATGGCCTGGAACATAATCCAACTCTGAGATCTAGGACCAGCAGGCTTTGTTCTGAGCCCATAGACAGTCCGATTGTCTCTGAACTATATTCATGGCTTCGTTGGCTTATAATCAAGAAGAAGAAATAAGGAAATCATATCTGGGCAGAATGCTACGCTGCCATCCAGCCTCTTGCTCCTTTCCTATGCTAGGATTCTAGAAAAAGGGAAGTCCAAGTCAGAAATCAGTGAGGTTTGCTTGTATCTCTATAGGCTTCCCCAAATATCTCCTCTAACTGTGGTCTGGATAGAAATAAAAATGGTCTCCCTCCTCCCCCTACAACTGTCTATGTTCCCAGAAGATGGGAGCACAGTTGGAATGCACAGGGTGGGCCACCAAGACACACAATCTGAGCTCACAAGATTCTTTTTGGAGAAGACATGGAGAGTGTGAATACCCGGATGGACAAGGTCAATAAAATATTGCTTGCCCCTCTGGTTCTGAGCCAGCCATGCCTGGTCCTCTTGCATGTCTCTCCCAAAGACAGAACATAGGCTCGCAGAGGCAGGAGTAAAGGGGAGGAGAGAACAAAGGAGTCTTTCTTTGGCAGAGTGACCTTCCATAAGTCACTTAACCCTTCCAATGCCCCTTGCTGCCATGGGACTGAAGTCATATTTTATTGGTTAGAAACATTAAGTTGCTCAATGAAAAGTAATGGAAAAAGGGTGAACTTGCACAGTCATTCTACTAAGGAAACTTTGTTCATTGAAAGTCAGGTTACAGAGTGGCCTTTATATTAATTAAAAAGCATCTGGAAATTGAAAATCCTATTTAGCCCATGGAGAGTAACTGAGGCATGTCATCTGACTGGGCCATCCCGTGGCTCTCTCAGTGGCGGCTGGTGGGGGTGGGGGTGGGAGTGCTACTGAGGCCCTGGCACAAGCACTACTCCCTTGGCTGAAGTCAGAGAGGCTGCTCTTATGCCATCCTCAACTACTCTGGATTTCTCACCAGTGGCTTTGCTAACTGAGCTCTGAGGGAAGGGCGATCTCTGACTCTAAGCTCGGATGCCCCCAAAGATGATTAGACAATCCAATGCCAGAATGTATCCCTGCATCCCCTGATGCCAACTGCCAAAGCAAAAACTTTTCTAGACAACATCTTGGGCCTAGGTTTCTTTGTGGGCAACATGTTTCCTGGACCTGTCCTCACAGAGCCCAAAGTGACTGTTCCAAATGAAATGCTCATGAGATGAAAGACACGAAACCTGTCTTAACCTTTCAAAGAGGTCCATTGTTTTGTCTGGGCTTTGGTGTCCTCACTGGAGACAATGTAGCTGTAGGTCCTAAACACAACTGATCAAAGAATCAACTGGGCTGAAGCAGCACCCAATAGTGGTTAAGAGAATAGACTGCCTGGGTACAAATTTCAACTTCACTACTTCCTACTGGGTGGACCTTGGGCCAAATGAAGAAAACCTCCCTGTGCTTCAGTTTACTCATCAGTAAAATGGGAATATTAAAATGATTAAAATGAGGAGTAAATGGCTTAATATTTACCAAAAATTAGAAAAGTAGCAGTTAGTGCTATATAAATGTATGTTATTAGCTGAACTTGTTCAAAAAGCAGATTTCTGAACCCTGACCTAAGAGGTTTTTTATTTCATAGATCTGGAAGAGGTCTTGGCCATGTGTATTATTATTATTATTATTTACAGTGTTGGGGATCAAACCCAGGGTCTCACACATGCTAGGCAAGTGTACTACCACTAAGCATTTTAAAATTTCCTCTTCTCCTTCCTTCATCCCTATGCAAGTAATGAGATATAATAACTCTTATGTTTGTTCAAAAATCTAGAGATTTTTCTATTACATAAAAGCATATATACACATTTATAGAAAGATGGCCAAAGAATGGGTAGGCAGAAAGATGGTAGGTAATCTAGGTAATACAGATTTTTACAAAGCACTCCAAGTGATTCAAATGTTCAGTGATCAGATGGTCCTTAAGGTCTTATCCAGTCTTGTACTGGGACAGAATTTCATTCACTCCACAAATATTAACTAAGGAAGTACTATGTGCCAAGTACTGTTCTAGATGCTGATAATACAGCAGTGAACAAGTCAGACATGAGCCCTGCCTCAAAAATCTTGACTTTTAGAAAAGACAGATATTAAACAAGCAGCTTATAAACACAAAAATTAATTAAACAAGTATGTGATATAATTCCAGAGAGTAATAAATGTTCTGAAGAAAATAAAATAGGGTGACTGTCAGGGTCTACTTTCATCAGGGTGATCAGGGAGGCCTCTTAAGGCTAGAAGACAATACAACTTAAAAAAAAAAGAACACACTGGGTGCGGTGGCACACACCATGTAATCCCAGTGACTCGGGAGGCTAAGGCAGGAGGATTGCAAGTTCAAAGCCAGCCTCAGCAAAAGTTGAGGCCCTTAGCAACTCAGTGAGACCCTGTCTCTAAATAAAAGACAAAATAGGGCTGGGAATGTGGCTCAGTGGCCGAGTGCCCTGAGTTCAATGCCTGGTACCAAAAAAGAAAAAGAAAAAAAAAACACCCATACTC
Source organism: Callospermophilus lateralis (assembly GCF_048772815.1). Taxonomy (NCBI): domain Eukaryota; kingdom Metazoa; phylum Chordata; class Mammalia; order Rodentia; family Sciuridae; genus Callospermophilus; species Callospermophilus lateralis. The sequence goes on from NC_135325.1 coordinate 109,571,945, forward strand.
CATATTAATACCTATGGGAAGAGCTAGAAGAGCAAAGGTCCTGAGTTAGAAACAAACTGAAGGGGTTCAAGGGACAGAACAAAGGCCACAACAGCTAGAATGTAGTATGTACAGGTGAGAATAGGAGGAAATGGGACTCAAAGGGTAGGTGGGAGTCAGAGGATGGGGACCATGGTAGGGTACTTGAATTTTATTTTAAGTACCCTGGAAAAACATCAAGGGTTTGCTGTCAGGGGATATTATGCTCCATTTTAGGCTTTAAAAAGACTGAGTTGGGAAAAAAAAAAAAGACTGAGTTGGGGCTGAGACTGCAGCTCAGTGTTAGAGCACTTGCCTAGCATGTGTGAGGCACTGGGTTCTATTCTCAGCACCACATATAAATAAATAAATAAATAAATAAATGTCCATCAATAACTAATAAAAATATTTTTAAAGTGTTAAAAAAAGACAGACTTGGCTACTGCATTGGGAATAGACTGAGGAGGCAAGGGTTGAGGTAGGGAAATCATTTAGGAGGATGTGATGGTGGTCTAATTCAGATATGATGGTGGCTTGGATGAGGATGGCAGTGGTGGAGGTGGTGAGAAGTGATCAGATTCTGGGTATATTTTGAAAAGGAAGCCAACAGAATTTTCCAATAGATTTGATGTGGGGAATAAAGGAAAGAGAAATCCAGAAGGACTCCCAGGTTTTAGGCCCAAGCAACTGGAGGAGAGGCACAGAAAGATGAGTATTGCATGTTTTCTCTCATATGTGAAAGCTAAAACAGTTGATATCAAAGTAGAAAAGAAGAGAAGAGAAATTACTAGAGGCCAAGAAGGGTTGGGGGAGTTGGAGTAGAGGGAGATTGGATAGTGGGCACCAAAATACAGCTAGGAAGAATAAGTTCTAGTGTTTTACAGCACAGACAGTGACTACAGTTCACAATAAGCTATCATATATTTTAAGCAAATTAGAAGATAACAGCTTGAAGACTCCAAACAAACACATGTTTAAAGAGATTAAAATGTAAATTACCCTGACTTGGTCAATACATTATATACTTGTACTGAAATATTGCACCCATAAATATATACAATTATATGTTAGTTAACAAGAACAACCAAAATTTCAAAAAGTATATTACTGTAAGTGCACAAACCAGTAACAAGGTCATTTATTATCATTCTCAGATATTATGTACTGCACATAATTATGTGTGTTAAATTGTTATGTAGCGGGAAGCACAGTAGGTTTGTTTATATGCATCACCATGAACGCATGGGTCATGGTGATGTGTTGTGCTAACAGCTAATGATGGCTTTGATGTTACTAGGCAATAGGAATTTTTCAGCTCAATTACTATCATATGAGATCACTGTCATACATGTAACTGTATTCCCTCTTTCAGATAAGGAACTAAGGATCACAGGTTAAAGTAAATTGCCTAAGGTCACGCAACCAATGAGTGAATGACAGAGCTGGGATTAAGCCCCGGGTGTGCCCAATACCAGAGCACACCATTTTAGCTGCTCCATCTCACTGGCTTTCATATCCTATGTCAATGAGCCCTATGCCTATTGCAAAAAGGAGGGGTGGGTGCAGGAGGAGTAGAGGGTCCTGTCTGAAATGCTGGCCATTTCTTTGTCTCTGGAAGGATTTCTGTACAAACAAGTATTGTGAAGAAAGAAAACACCTTCCTTTTCCCATCCCTGCGGCAATGGCCTCTTGAGAAAAGTACTCAATTCAGAGTTTGGAAAATCAGTTCTATATGTGGGGCATTTGCTGTAATCCTAGACTTTTCCTTTGGCTGCCTTAATTAAAACCAAAATCCAAGTGTCTGTGTACTGCACTTTTAATTAGGGCAGGGCAGACATGGCGGTGCTAACCGCCATTTGAGAAGGCGCTGTACTTTCTCAAATGTCCTAGCTGTTTCCTCCCTGCCTGAAGCCAGGAGGAGTCAAGCCTAACAGATAGAAAACTGCAAAGGATCTCAGTGTCCAGAGGTCAATCCCTTTGTTATACAGGTGAACACGCTGCAAGTCGAGGGCCTAAGACTTTCCTGGAATCATACAGGCAGGTTCTGATCACACTTGTGCCACCAGGCCTGGAAGAATCTCATATGTCATGGTCCCTATCACAGAAGGGATGGAGAAACATTTTCTTTTCTCAGGCCTAAAATTGCTTTGGTTGCTTTTGTGTTAGGGTGCCATTATTTCCATAGGTCCCTGGGAAACTGGAAATTATTTTACCTTGAAAGAACCTACCCAAATTCTTCAGTGGCCATTAACAGAGTTAAATAATCAAACTACAGTTTCCAAGCTTTCACAATATTGTGTGTGATGAAAATCAAATGAGTGGTAAGTGCTTTGGTTGTTGAGAGGAGATCCTCTTGGGAAACTGTTATTGAGAAAATGAGGCTACCTTAAAGGATAATCACAGAGAAGTAAGATACTCTTCCAAGCAGGGAATAGATTGAGGTAAAGTGTAGATGTGGACTGGTGTTGTACACAGTCATCTCTTTCTGTCTGCCCCCCTCTGTCTCTCTCTCTGTCTCTCTCTCTGCCTCTCTGCCCCCCCACTCATACACACACACATTCATTAATTCAGCAACTATTTACTAAGTACCTCAGCTGTGTTAGGTCCTAAATATACCTATTTAGGAATCTTCCTGAAAATTTAAGAGAAATTCAAGGATGAAGATAGGGATGAAAAAGGCAGAGATATAAAGATAAATGAAGAATATAAGCACCATGAAAGCAGAGGTCTTTTGTTTTATTCACTGATGACTACTGAGAGCCTAGCACCATTCCTAGCCCATAGTAGGAACTCAGAAAATACTGGTTGAATAAAATGAATTTACCATCATCATCAACAATATTGTGAAACAAGAAGCCATGGGGAAAAGATGCAAATCCCAGTATTTAAATGCAGTTGCATCTCTAGCAATTAGAAAAAATGAAAATTAAAACTACACTGAGATTTCATCTCACTCCAGTCAGAATGGCAATTATTAAGAATTCAAGCAACAATAAATGTTGGAAAGGATATGGAGAAAAGGGTTCACTCATACATTGCTGGTGGGACTGCAAATTAGTGTAAACACTATGTAAAGCAGTATGGAGATTCCTCAGAAAACTTGGAATGGAACCACCATTTGGCCCAGCTATCCCATTCCTTTGGCATTTACCCAAAGGACTTAAAATCAGCAGACTACAGTGATAAAGCCACATCACAGTTTATAGCAGTTCAATTCACAATAGCTAAGCTATGGAACCAACCTAGGTGCCCTTCAACTGATGAATGGATTAAGAAAATGTGGTATATATACACAAAGGAGTATTACTCAGCCATTAAGAAGAATGAAATGATGGCATTTGCCGGTAAATGGATAGAACTGGAGACTATCATGGTAAGTGAAATAAGCCAATCCCAAACAACCAAAGGCTGAATTTTATCTCTGATATGCAGATGCTGACACACAATAAGTTGGGGGTGGGGTTAGAAGTTCATTGGATTAGACAAAGAGGAATTAAGGGAGGGGAGGGAGATGGGAACAGGAAAGACAGTGGAATGAATAAGACATAACTTTCCTGTGTTCATATATGAATACACAAACAGTGAAACTCCACATCATGTACAACCACAAGAATGGGATCCTAATTAGTCAATCTGATTTAATTTATCTGGTAATAGGCACTTTGGAAAGGAGGGCCTTTGGCAAATGATACTCTTTGTAGGGGAGCTAGAAGTGGTATGGAGCCCAGGCTGTAGGTCATGTCAGGGAGACAAGCAAGCTTGAATGAGTTCTGAGAGGCACAAAGGTATAGGGCAGAGGAGCCCTTTGACCTAAAGGCATCTCCTCCCTTGTTTAGGGTTACTGGATCCTGGTCTTGCCATAGGTGATTCGAGTGCCTCCTTTCCTGCTTTAGACTAGAGAATGTACGTTAATCAGATGGCCTGGGTGAAATGTCCCATTAAAGCCAATCTCAGCAGTAGGTGCAGTTAAAAAAGAGCAGATGAACTCTTTAATTATTAAACCAAGATGCCATTTCATCCTTGTCCAGTCACAAGTAGTAGAGATAAGCCCAGGAACTATGTGCATTATTACTTTGTGTGATTTATTTGCTAAATTTCAATGATTTCTTCACCACCCACTCCATCTCCTGAATTTTCTATGAAGCCTCAGTATATAAAGAAAAAACTATAGGGGTACAGAGCCTCAAACTTTTCAGTTTTTTAGTATGATTAAAGCTGACAGTTGATTTGCGGGGTGAGAGTTGAAGAGTAAAGTGGAATTTGGCTTAGACCCATGTGCTCTAGAATTATCTCAGACCTTCCATGGCCTTCATCTGCAGAGTTCTAGAGATGTTAGCTATAGCACCTATCTCCATCTTTGTGGGCCTACCCCCACCCTCCACTGTGAACAGCAGAAATAGAAGAATTTCACAAACTGTTTTAGAAGGGCTCACTAAGGAGCCTAGAAGCTGGGAAAAGATTCTGGTCAGCTCTTACCACGTGATGACACAAAGATCACAAATCTTTTCTGCCACAGATTGCCGGAGGTTTGCAAACAGTGGCCTTGTATCAGTTGTCTCTCTCTAGCTAATTCAGCTCAGATTGAAAACAGATGAAGAAGCTGGCCTTTGCTTAAGTTGGGGATAAGATTCTTCCAGAGTCCTATCCATAACAGTGAGCCCAAATGGAGTGCGTATGTGGCTTGAAAAACACTGTAAAGCCATGCACGCTAGCTATTGTGGCTAAAGGCTTGGAAGGAGCACACTCTTCTATGAAATGCTTTTTGCTTCTGGAGCTTCCATAAAGTCAACACTGGCTTTGTGCCCTACCTTACTTGATGCCCATGTCAATCTGTGTGGGTACTGTGTACAAAGCCAGAAAACTGAGCCGGGCATCTGCAATCATGTTGACCTACATATGAAGGAAATGCTAAGTTGGCATGCCCACTACAGGCAAGAACACACTGCCTGGCTGGAGTGACCTGGGTTGGAATGCCCGGTCAGAAAAAGAAAGGATAATCTCCTTGTGGGCCTAATGTCACAAGTGATGATCAAGCAATGATCAATCTTGGATTATACTTGAGTACAGGAGTGACAGGAGAGAGGAATGAGGATGGGACTTTCCTAACATGTGTAAGAGACTGGTAGACTTACCAATAGTTGAAATCAAGTTCCAAGTAAAATGAGCCCATTTGGTACTAAAAATTCTCCCTATCAGTCTCAACAGAAGGATCCCCTTTAGACCAGTACAGCCTGACACCAACTACATAAAGGAAAATGAACATCCCTTTAAAACTTCTAGGAGAACCTCAGAACAGAAACTAAGGGAGCTCCAGGGGTTGAATGTCAATATCTCAACAGCCAGAATATTATCAAATGCTCTGCCATTTAAAGAAACCCTTGGAAGACTAGACATTCATAGGAATAGACAAAGGGTAATGAGGGAAGGGAGGGGAATTGGGATAGGAAAGACTGGAATGAATGAACTGGACATAACTTTCCTGCATTCATGTGTGAATACACAACCAGTGAAACTCCACATCATGTACAACCACAAGAATGGGATCCTAATCAGAATAAGTTATACTCCATGTATGTATGATATGTCAGAATACACTCTACTGTCATGTATATCTAAAAAGAACAAATAAATAAATAAAACACTCTCATTGGTCTCTCTCTGCTTTGATTTAGTGTCTATTCATTTATACTTCTGTTGCCAACAAACTGAAAACTCTCTGTATTTTCCACTTGAATCCTAAGAAGACAGGTGCTAAGTCCTAGCTATTTTGCAATGGCTTATAGAGTACAGTCTTTCTTACTTATGCCACTTCATACAAAGGTTATTGCTCAGCTGATGGATTGACTGTGCTTGGATCAGGTGCTCATCTGTGACCATTTTCTTCATCTTGGGACTGTTGGCCATGCTGTTGCCCTCAGAAGGAAATGATGGAAATGGCAGTGTCTGTGAGTGACATGTCTGGTCTGGAATTTTGGACAGCATAATGGCTGGGGAGGAGAGATCCTTAGAGCCCTATTGGATAATGCATACATAAGAATGTGTAGATGAGGGACTGGGGCTGCGGCCTAGCAGTAGCACATTTGCCTGGCATGTGTGAGGCACTGGGTTCGATTCTCAGCACCACATAAAAATAAATGAACAAAATTAACGCCCATCAATGTCTTAAAAATATTTTTTTAAAAAATAAAAGAATGTGAAGATGGTCACCAAGATCAGCTTTGCTCAAATTTGGCACTAGTAGCATAGCTCTCAAATCCTACAGAGTGCATATAGGGCCTTGTGCGATTTGGACTACACACCAGGATAGACTTGCCCCAAGTTTCTCTATTGGTAGAAAAAGGTGATGGTGGAGAATAGATGGCTTTTCCCTATCTTGGAAGGCTGCCCTGCCCCTCTACAGGGCCTCAACAGAGCAGCTGTCAGCTTCTACAGAGGAGTACCTTTGTCCCTGCTGAGTGAATGGCTGTGTTTGTCATGTGCACTTCCTGAAGAACATGTTCTGACTTGTGTCCCCTGCTATATTTGAGTTGTTGAAAGTGGCTCCAGAAGGAATGAGACATCTGCAGCATTAGGTGGCAACACCAGACTGTTACTTTTACTGGGCAGAAGCTTAAAGTGAAATGGGAGCTGAGCCTAGTGCCAGATATATAGGAACCCCTTCTCAAATTCCTCAGCTCAATGCTACTGTCTTTCTGCTTAGGTTAGCTCCTAAAATAGCACCCACCCTGGGCCACAGGTTGATGGGCAAGAGGAGGTGAAGCATGGAAATATATGGAATACAACAGATTGGACAAAATGGTGTTCCATCCTTGGTAAAGGCTGTGGAAATATTGGTTATTTCATGTGATTGGAAAAATCTGTGTCTGGAGTCTAATGCCTGTGAAGATTGTGACTTGGGTTATAAAGCCCCTTAAAAAAACACAAAGCCAGACACACTGGCACACACCTGTAATCCCAGCAACTTGAGAGGCTGGGGCAGAAGGATCGTAAGTTCAAAGCCAGTGTCAGCAAAAGCGAGGTGCTAAGTGACTCAGGGAGACCCTGTCTCTAAATAGAATACAAAATACAGTTGGGGATGTTACTCAGTGGTTAAGCACTCCTGGGTTCAATCCTTGGTACAAAACATACACACACACACACACACACACACACACACACACACGACTGTTTCAAGTCAGGGACTCTATATGCATCTACTTTGAAAAAAGAAAATTCAGTGTTTTGTACATTTAGTTCTATGAGAGAGAGAGAGAGAGAGAGAGAGAGAGAGAGAGAGAGAGAAAGTTAGTTAGGCAACAACTAGCTCTCTTTTGTATTCTAAATGCTTCTGTGCACTTAATGTGGCTTGTAACTGATATGTTTCCCTGCCCAGTGTCTAAGGACACATTTGAGACAGACATCTGTTTAGCAATCTGAGAGTCCCAGACAGAAGACAGAGACATTCATTTTCCTTTACTCATACTGCAGAGGCCAGGGAAGACTGATTTTGTGGCAATGTCCCATCCTGGCCTGGATTGTAGCTGATCTGGGGAGAATGATCCAGGATGACAGTTAGGCACTATCCAAAGAGCCTTGGATTACCAAATGAGTCCTTAAAGCCAGTGAGAACAATACTTTGGAACCTGAAATATATATAAGCCAAGAAGCCCTTAATTAGAGGTCTGCTGTTGATGAGGTTACAATGTGGTGGCTTGGAAGAGGGCTCATCCGGGAATCAGGACATCCGGGTTCTAGCCCACAACTAAGTCACTGTGTGACCTTGAGTAAATCCATTCCTTCTCAGGGCCTTTCTGTATCCCATCTATGAAAATAAGGGTGGGACTAAATGAATTCAGAGTACCCTCCCAGCTCTGGTGTTCTACAGTTTTTTTACTTTCACAGGGTAAAATAACAAAACCAGGGTACAGCATGCAGAGCAGAATTACTCGTTTTACTCTTATATGGGCTGATTAGTTTTATCAAAAAGTAAATAAAAAAATGAAAATATTCTTTTTCCTGGCTAGACACCCTTCTCATGCCAGCCAGCCATCTTGTTTGGCACTGTGAGGACTACGTGAAAGAATATGAAGTGCTCAGTCTAATCTCTGTCTATTGCTGGATAAGCACCTTGAAACTCAGCCTCACTTAGGGAGGGTTGGCCATGGTAAACTTCCTCCAGGTAGGACAGTACTTGTATAATTATCATTTTTAAAAGATTCTCCTTCAACCACTTGTGAATAACAGGCAGAAGATCGTAAGTCTTACTTTAGGCATTACATTAGTCAGCCATATAGACAGCCATGTGCTGAGGGCCAGAAATGACCCTTGAGGAATTTGAAAATGAAGCTGGGTTTCTCTTGGGTTCATCCTTCCAGAGCCCAAGTTGTAGCTTGGCTCTTATCCTTTTTCTTCTTCCAGTGTAACCAAGAATCATGGTTTTCAGCCTTCATTTTGAAATCACTGGGACTTGGGCATGGTGGCCCACACCTGTAATCCTAGGGGTCAGGAGCTTCAGCAATTCAGTGAGGTCCTAAGCAACTCAGCGAGACCCTGTCTCTAAATAAATTATAAAAAATGGCTGAGGATGTGGCTCAGCAGTTAAGTAACCCTGAATTCAATCCCCAGTGTGCCCCCCCAAAGAAGAAATCACTGGGATGAACTGATGGCAATAAGGCATGAGGTGATAATTCAAGAAAAATGATAGCATACCCTTTCAGGAGACTTGAAATTTGACAGGAGGTAAGCACAAATCATTGTCCCTTAAATCTTGTACCATTCTTATATCTGATGATGTATTAGTAGAAAGGAATCATGAAAGGGATGTTGGCATCCGGGCTCTGTCACAAACCAGTCATGGCAGGGGCTAGATAGCATCAAAGTCCAAATACTAAAAAATTTTTCTCTGATCTGAAAGCATCTAAAAAGTGACTGGTAGGTGGGGGGCTTGGGTTGTCACTCAGAAGTAGAGCACTTGCCTACCACGTGGGTGGCCCTGGGTTTGATCCTCAGCACCACATAAAAATAAGTAAATAAATAAAATAAAGGTATTGTGTCTATCTACAACTAAAAAAATAAATATTTTTTTAAAAAGTGACTGTGGGGACTGGAGCTATAGCTCAGCAGTAAAGCACTTGACTGGAATGTGTGAGGTGCTGGGTTCAATCCTCAGCACCACATAAAAACAAATAGTTTAATTATTTAATTAATTAAAGGTATCATGTCCATCTACATCTAAAATTTTTTTAATTGAAAAAAAGTGAGGGACTGGGGTTGTGGCTCAGTGGTAGAGTGCTTGCTTGCCTAGCATGTGTAAGGCCCTGGGTTTAATTCTCAGCACCACATATTAAATAAATAAAAAATAAAGCTCTATTGACAAGTAAAAAATATTTTTAAAAAAAGTGAATATGAACTTCTTGTAAAAACTCTCCCTTTACCCAAGTCAAGGGGAGAAAATGTCTTTCCAATTTCCTTTTAGGTCATCAGTGGAGTCTGCCTGAGGGGATAGATTTAAGAGTTTTTAAGAAGCTCACTACTCAAAGACTTGATGTGAGAGTGTTGGTTGCTTAGGTTGATCTGGCTGCTGAGTGGCCACATATTAGCCCTTTCCTGTCACTCTGTGGCAAAGGGTGATGTGGTAGAAAGGGCACTGGATTTGGGTTTTGCCTTAGTAGAATTAACTTTACCTACTGAAGCCTCAGTTTTCTAACCTGTACAACAAAGGGAAAAATAGTATTTACCACATAAATTTGTTTTATATATGTGCTATCTCATTTAGTCATAAAACACCTAACACAACATGGGATACATTGTCAATTTCAGTTCAGAGTGGTTGTTATTAGTTTTAGTGAGGCCTCACAGTGGGGTCCTAGCACTGTGTGACAGTTTTTGGAACTTGGAGGTAAGGATATAGACTATTGTTGTGAGGAGAAAGAAGACAGAACGAGAAGTGGAAAGGCTAAGAGAAACTTCACCATTTCCCAGCCCTGACTCAATGAAGCAGGTTTAGAAGCAGATTCCCCACAATCCCTTCCTCTGAGAATGTGTCCAGAGCAAACCGTTCTCCCTCGTTCTCCCTCCTGCTATAAGAGCGCATGGGAACCTCTGCAAAACCTGCTGTTCTCTCCAACTCGGACAGTCACTAACCACTTGACTCACAGAAATCCAAGATGAAATTGTTGGCTTGAGCAAATCCAAAAGTTTTGCCGGTCATGCTTAAGGGGATATAGCCTTTCGTTCACTGAGCGAGTATATAACAGATGAGGCACTGAACAGCATCAACCCTCCCTTTCTGACTTTGTGAAATTATGTGGTGTTATGTGATATCCTGATATGAGTCATTCAGGCAGCTGTCATACTGCATTAATTGCAGAGAAGCTGGATTCCATACAAGGTGTTGCCAAAGGTCCATTGCTAAATACTCATCCAACAGTTCTTTGAAAGGTTGCATTGGGTGACAAGGACACTAAATCCTTCTATGCATTAGAGTTCCAAGAAAAAAAAAAACAACTGGAAATTACACCATGGTTTTACTCTCTTTTATTTCCAGAAGAGAAAATTTATAATTACTCACTTGGGCCATTGCCACCCTTTCCTTGATGTTTTCTGGCTTTGAAGGCACTTACTTAAATGCTTACTCTCTTGCGTTCAAAGTCTTACACCACAATTTCTTTATGAAAACAATATGTCTTTTAAATTAACACTAAAAAAATGAGAATGTCACTGGAAGACCATTCTGTGTAAAGTATGCAGATTTAAAATGAGACTTTAATGACCTCTGACCTCTACCCCAAGCTCCATTCTCATATTTCCAGCTGCTTGGAAATGATCTCTATTTGAATGTTCCACTATAAACTCCAATTCCTTATGTACTAAACCAAATGTTTCACATTTGCCACAGACCATCTTCTTTCCCCATGATTTTCATTTCAGTTGAGGGCACTACCATGACCCATCACCCAGGTCTAGAAGCCCTAATCATCTGCCATTTCATAGATGTCTGAGATTTGGTTGTACTGCCCTTCACTTGACTTTGAATTAGTCTTTGAGTTGCCTCCGTCTCATTATTCTCATCACCACCATCCCAGTTCTGCTCCTTATCACACCATGGTTGTATTCCTAGGAAGTCTGCTCACTAGTCTGCTTCCATTCTATCCATCCTTTCGGTCACTACCAAATTAATCTTCCTACACATCTGCTTTCAGCATCTCACTCCTCTGCTCAAAATTCTACAACAGCTGCTTGTTAGCCAGGGATGATGGCACATGCCTGTAATCCCAGAGGCTCTGGAGGCTGAAGCAGGAAGTTTGCAAGTTCAAAGACAGCCTCAGCAACTCAGTGAGGCACTACATAATTTATCAAGACCCTTCTCAAAATGAAATATAAAAAGATCTAGGGATGTGGCTCAGTGGTTAAGTGCCCTTGGGTTCAATCCCTGGTAACAAAACAAAAAAACAAACAAAAAAAAAAAACCAAAAAAACATTTTCTATGCTTTCTTGTTTAAATACATATATTTAAATTTGTATATTTCGGGGCTGGGGATGTGGCTCAAGTGGTAGCGTGCTCGCCTGGCATGTGTGCGGCCCGGGTTCGATCCTCAGCACCACATACAAACAAAGATGTTGTGTCCGCCGAAAACTGAAAAAGAAATATTAAAATTCTCTCTCTCTCTCTGTCTCTCTCTCTCTAAAAAAATTATATATTTCAACAAAGTTTTATATATATACATATATATAACATATAATATATATGTATATATGTAACATAACATATATATATATATATATATGTTAACATTTTAAGCCCAGCTGTATTAAATCTATTCATATTGTGCAATTGTCACCACCATGCATCACCAGAACCCTTCTCATCTTCCCAAACTGAAACTCTGTCCCCATGAAACATAACTTCCCTTTTCTCGCTCTATGTGGCCCCTGTCAACCACCACTGTACTGTCTGTCTCTGTGAATTTGACTACTCTAGGTACCTCATATGAGTGGAATCATTCAGTATTTGTCGTCTTGTGTCTGACTTACTTCATTTAGCACAATGTCCTCAAGGTTTATCCAGTTCCAGCATGTAGCAGAATTAAGTACATTTTAATAAAGGAAAGTATCACATCTATAGAATCAGAGTTTTATAGAATATTTATAGGCCTTCTAATATGCACAGGATAGATATATAACAATATACAAATGCCCCCGCTCCACTAGTGCTATGCCTCCCACTTTTCTGGAAACATCTGACTACATCCTTTATATGAAAAGCTACAGATTCCTGGAGCAGTGGCTTTCAAACATGGATTATTATCAGAATTCCTCAGGAGCTTTGGGAAAACACCTGGACACTATCTCAGACCTAATGAGACAGAATCTCTGGGGATGGCCTGGAAGTCTGTCAGCAGGCTCCTGAGATATTTCTGAGGATCAACCAGATTTGGGGGTCACTGTTCCATGGCTGACTTGAAGGCAGGACTTCAGGTCTTTGTCTTTTTATACCTCCAACAGTACAGTGATGACATAGATATCAAACTCAAAAATATCATACTGACTTGATAAATTGAAAAATTCTATAAATAGAGGGGAGACAAGACTCAAAATCATTTTTCCTTACAGGTGTTGTTTTTTCTTCAGACGTTACTCTGTAAAATAGGGGTACTCAGATCAGATACATGTGGGAAAGCAATAGCTGATCCTATGAAAATTTCTTGTAACCCTCCTATGAACCCATGCCAGGAGCTGTGGGAGATTGACAAGAAGTTTAAAACATGATTACTGTTTTCAGATGATAACCTCCTCCTCACCCCCACCATCCAAGGAAAGACTTGTCTCTACTACCTGGGACAGATTCAGGGTCTCATTCTCCTCATTGTCCCCTATATAATATGATAGCTTAGTTGCTGAGCCATCATCAGACAGGGCTCTTAGTAGGAAGAAAACATCATAGACAAACACAGGAGGAGGTCAATGTCATGGTTCAGAAGAAATTTTGAAGCTTCATCCTTGTAGAGAGAGGGCTTAGAACTCCTGCCTTAGAAGGATGCTGATAATTGTTATAGTGGTCCAGGAATATTCCTAAAAGATCTTGTTCTAAATGGTTGGTCCTCAGGTTGCAGGTATTGGAAAACCTTTAAGGTGTGAGAACTAGTGGGAGGAATTAAGTTGTTGAGTGCATGCTCTTGAAAGGATTACAGGATGCCAATCTCTTCCTCTCTCTGTTAATTTTCTGGTCATTGTGAGATGAGCATCTTTGCTCCACCACATACTCCCAGCATGATATGGTGCCTTGCACAGGCCTAAAGCAACCAAGCCATATTATCATGGAGTAAAACATCTGAAAGTGGGAAGCAAAATAAAACTTTCTTCTTTATAAAAAAAAAAAAAAAACAAACAACAAAAAAAAACGTGATTACTGCTCTCATAGTGCTCAAGACCAGTCTGAAACCAAATTCATCCAGATGGAACAAGTGAGGTGCAATGACTTCTGAGTAGGATAGATATTTAAGCCAGGTGCTCTTTGGACAAGCTTCATGGGTAAGACCTGAGCTGGGCCCTGAAGGAAAAATAGGATTTGGAGAAAGAAACAGGAAATACTAGAACATTCCCAGAGAAAGGAATGGCATCAGTCATGGCTGAGGCAGTTACCTATGGGTATATTTGAGTTGGCCCAATGAGACTTGTCTCATCACACAATGCACTGAAAGAACTCTGGAAATTCGACTGTTTAGAATTCTGTTCCTTAGGATGGCTCTTTTGGGAACACACCTGGGCTACTTTGTGTTTGACCTTGCTTACACCTTAGTGTGCATTAAACGAGAATACTTTCTCCCTAACAGCTAGGTGGGATGGGTGGGCTGAGGGATAGAACTCTGAAAGAGGCCCAAGAATGGGTCATTTTATAGTTCCAGAAATATATGAGACTTTCATTTGGAATTCAGATAGTATCCTGGAGGCCCAGAGATGGTGGCAGGTAGCAGGGTTCCCAACTGTCAGCAGTGACATCATTTTGAACATACAAGCTCTCATTAATGTTCTCCTACACAGGATTCTCTGCTCACCCAATGTACTTCTGGTCTTTTGAGCATCCCTACCCATCTGTCCATGCCTTGGATCTCTCTGTACTTCCCCCTTCACTTCTTTCCTCCCCCTAGCTCTCCAGGGTTACACATTTCTCTCCAAGTTCAAAAGCCACTTCAACTTCCCTGCCAACCCACATCCAGTTATGTGCATTTCCTTCCCTTGAATTTCTACAACACATAAGGTGTCCTCTCACTTAAGGTGCACCACATATAAACCATTTGCTATAATAGTTGATCACTGTGCTGGGGCTGTAGCACAGTGTAGAGTGCTTGCCTAAGCATGCATGATGCCCTGGGTTTGATCCCCAGTACCATATATGCAAAAAGTTTAATAGTTAACAATTATTGAGGTTTTTATATGTTACCAGGCACTAGGCTAAGTGTTTTGCAAGCATCTTTATATTTGATCCACAGGACAATCCTGTAAGGAACTATTATCCTCGTTTTACAGATGATGGAATGGAGGTTTGGAGAAGTTCACTTGGCCAAGATCATACAATCAGTAGGTGGTGAAGCTCCCCTTTGCATAGCTTCTCCTATATGGAGAATCATACCATACGGATATATGAATGGGCCTATATAGAGATATCTAGATCTATATATGGAAAGAGGGAAAGAGAGGGGTGGGAGAGAAGAAGAAAATGAAGATGGAGGAGAAGAGGAGGAAGAGGAAGAATGGTAAAAGGGGAAGGAAGAGGAGGGAAGGAGAGGGGAGGGGAGGCAAGGCAATTGAAAAATCATGTAGGCAATTCTATCTTCTGCTCCACTCACTAAGCTTTGCCCTGAACTTTTGAGCTGGAGAGTGTGAAACTGCTGTTCATTCAGATGGGGTCAGTTCCCATGGGCCTCTCATCAGGTGATTCTCATGCTAAAATATATGTCCTTTAAAAAATTCAACAAAGCTCCTAAATGCAAGCCAAAAGGCTTGGTTCTCAGCCAAAGAAAAAATGATCTGGCATAATGTTGGAGGAAAAAAAAAACCCTATGTTTAACTTATCAAAAAAAATGATATGAACCAAAGCCCAAATGTTTTCTCTGATAAGTGGATGCTGATCCATAGTGGGGCAGGGGGATAGAGAAGAATGAAGGAACTTTGGTTTCTGCAGAGGGGAGTGAGTGGAGGGGTGGGGCTGTGGGGATGGCAAGGATGGTAGAATGAGACAGACATTATTATCCTATACACATGTACAATTACACTAGTGGAGTGACTCTGTACCGTGTTCAGCCAGACAGATGAGAAGTTATGTTCCATTTGTACACAATGTGTCAAAATGCATTCTACTGTCATGTATAACTAACTAATTAGAACAAATTTTAAAAATGGTATGTCTGTCTCCAATGTACCACCTTTCAAAGGAATTTTTGGGGGTACTGGGGATTGAATTCAGGGGCACTCAACCACTAAGCTACATCCCCAGCCCTATTTTGTATTTTATTTAGAGACAGGATCTCACTGAGTTCTTTAGTGCCTCGCCATTGCTGAGACTGGCTTTGAATTTATGATCCTCCTGCCTCAACCTCCTGAGCCGCTGGGATCACAGGCATGCACCACTGTGCCTAGCTTAAAGGAATTTTGAGGGGCATTTTGTCTATAAATGATTTTTTTTCATGAGGAACCTAACCATGTAAGACAAGACATTATCATACTTGTCTTGTTTCCCCAACTGGTGTGAAAATTTGGAGTAGTGCCTGTTTCTTAAACTTATTTGTATCCACCCACAGCACCTATAAAGTGACTTAAGAACAACAAGTTCATGTTGAATGTTATTTATTAGATATGTTCATTTCTGAAGCAAGTTTAAGTTTCCCAAGATACTCCCAATCTCTCCAGAAAATGGAAAGATTTACATGATAGCGTATGTCCCATGACTTGTTGGCATCCTCTATGCTATTTCTAGAAATGGAATCTATCTGTTCCTACCCCAAGCTGGATCAACTGAGCACCTGGCAATTTCTTATTGATGCCTGTTCAGCTGTCACCTTCAAACTTCTGGTTCTGTTTGCCCAATGTGTCTGCTTAAGCAGGCCTGGCTATTTTGAGTCTAAGCTACAGCTGTCAGCATTTCTGGCGTACCTCACGTATTTCTAGAATTAGTTGGAAATATTTGAAGCCTGAAAAAGTAACTACAGTGTTCAGAGTATGAAGGAAATATTTAAGCAAGTATCAAC
The DNA here is from genome assembly GCF_048772815.1 of Callospermophilus lateralis. Taxonomy (NCBI): domain Eukaryota; kingdom Metazoa; phylum Chordata; class Mammalia; order Rodentia; family Sciuridae; genus Callospermophilus; species Callospermophilus lateralis. The sequence continues at coordinate 109,588,186 of NC_135325.1, forward strand.
TGGCAACACATCCAGTAACTAAATAGAATCAAGTCCCTGGTGATAAAATGAGATGAGAATAATGATCAAGACATCTTGGGTTACTTGCATTTTAGTAGTATGGGTGAGTTACTAAACTATTTATATCGTTTTTTATTAGCACATGGTTAAGGAATTGACCAAATGTGAGATTGTTAATTATAAATGTCAAATGACAGACTGACTGGACATATTTGTTTTGCTCTATTAGAGAATGATCACAATTTCTCAATTTAAAAAATTTTCCCAGTTATACATATGTCCTAGTGATGCTTTGAAAGTCAAGTTGTACCTCTATGACTCGTTCTTTTAAAATTTTGATAAGAACTTCTGTTCTCCAATCTGATAGGGTACAGCACTGACCTGGAGCAGTTACACTGTGGCTATGAACCAAATTATAAAAATATGTTTTGTACTCTTGGAGTCAGGCCCAGGAAAAGAAGAGAGTAAATTTTATGGAATGGCAAGGCACCAATGTGAGATGAAGGTGATAGAGACTTCTTTAGCTTTCAAGATCAAGTTAAATGTGATGATTTAATAGAGGCCAGATCGATCATCTTTTCATTTACATTTAACAGTTCTTCTGGATTCCTTTACATGGGTGTGTGTTAGGAGGAGGTGTCAAATCCCTCTTAAATTTTGCCTTTGAATGAATTTTGTAATTTGAAATGAAAAACCTAAAAAATTACCAACAGACCCTCTGTTATTGAGACCTTCCAAATTAAATCTGTTAATCAAACTAAAGGCTGTGGAGATGGTCATGTCCACAGTCTAAAGAAAAGTAAAACCTTAATAGTCACTGTCTTTACATTCTTTTTAAAATTTACTTTTCATGCAAATATATGCTTTTATGATCATTCTAATCCTATTTTCTTCCAGCCAATAAATTATTAATAAAGAGATAATGTGTTGGAGAACTTGAAAGCTTAAATTTGTAGTCCTAGCACTGATTTGCAGTCTAATCCTGACTTAATAAGTTAGTTATTTTTCCCCCTTTTGTAAACTGAAAGTCCATCTAAGAAACATCTGGTAAATATTGGATGAAAAGTCCCAAGAAAAACGTGTGTATCACAAGATTTGTTTTTTCTACCTAAAGTTGCCAAATTTCGAGAGAGAGAAAAAGAAGATGTCCAGTTGAATTTGGATTTCAGATAAACAGCTACTAATTTTTTGGCCTAAGTGAGACCCATACAATATTTGAGATATACTAAACTTTTTTTAGTTATTTGAAATTTAGATTTAACTGGCTGTTCCATATTTTGTCTGGCAATCCTCTCTCTACCACCACCCTTTTCCTAGAACCTGCACTTTCTAAGATTTGGGCAACAAAAGAAAGTTTTGTAACTTAAGGCTAAGAAAGAAATGAGCACTCTCTTAGCAAAATACAGTAAAGGAGAAATGCTAGCAAGAAATTAGCCCTCCATGCTGGAGAAATCTAGGTAATTTCTGATAATGAGGAATGGCAGAGTAATGTGAGGGAACAAAAAGGAAACTAGACAATGATTGGACAAACACAAATATGGAATCCCAAAGAATGTGCTATCAGTTGCTCAAAGAACATAGTCCAACTTGTTATCCTTACAGCTTCAGGGAAAAAAATAGAGAACCAAAGACTTCTTCAAACAGAAGGCTGCCTTTATTTTCCACTGACACTACCAAATGGGGGGAAAAAAAGGAATTTCTATGCCAGAGTGCACAGTCTTGGAGTTATAATATGGCTCCTTTATTAACCCCTGTATCTATTTCACAATTGTGAGTCAAGAATTTAGATGGCAGAACTTACCACATTCTCTGGGTTCCACAGGCTCCTCTCCCCCCAGGTTAGGATTTGCAAGGAGTTCTTAACTTCTTGTGCTATCCTGCTATGCTTTGAAAAACCCAGTTCAATTCCATTCTTCCAAGGCTCAATTCATTCTTTCTCATAGTTCCTGTAGGTCTTTACCTCCCACTTCACTTTTCCTGCCTCCAAGAACCAACATCTCTCTCTGCTATCATTTTGATCTTCTTGCCCAAATATGGATTTTAAATGGCAAAGCAATTGGTTTGCTCTGGATTTGGCCAAATAGGGGTACTTGGAGGAAGGATATAGGTAAATTAACAAAGGTGAGAGTGTTTCAAAAATTAAATTTCTTCTTTATAAAAAGGAAGTAAAAAATTAAACAAAATATAAAAGAAAGGAAAATGAAATACTCCAAATCACAAAACCCAGAGATAATTACTCTTTTTTTTTTTTTTTTTTTTTGGTACCAGGGACTGAACCTAGAAGCACTTAACCACTGAGCCTCAATCCCAGCCCTTTTTTATATTTTGTTTAGAGACAGGGACTCACTGAGTTGCTTACAGCCTCTCTAAGTTGCTGAGGCTGGCTTTGAAGTCATGATCCTCCTGCCTCAGCCTCCTGAGCTACTGGGATTACAGGCATGCACCACCATGCCCAGTGAGATAATTATTCTGAACATTTTGGTTAAAATCATCTATTCATGCATCTATTCCTTCAACAAATATTTATTAATACCTACAATATACTAAACACTGTTTTAGATTCAAAGGTTACATCAGTAAACTAAGTAGGTAAACAAAACTCTTCCCCTCATGACTATTTACACACATACACAAACACATATGCACATATAATTTGACAGCAGGTTCATTATTACATATGCTATTTTGGAAGCTCCTCTTTCATGTAATAATGTATTGTGAACTTCTTTATATATTTAAAAATATTTGACTTAAGTTATAATTGTAATATCTGCATAATATGTTCTGCAGTTTATATGTACCATGATTTCTCTAATCACCTCCCTGTAGACAGTTATTTCTAATTTTCACTATTATAAAAAATGCAGTAGTACATATATACAATGGAATATTACTCAGCAATAAGGAAGAATGGAATTATGGCATTTGCTGGTAAATAGATGAATCTAGAGACTATCATGCTAAGTGAAATAAGCCAATCCCAAAAAACCAAAAGTCAAATTTTCTCTCTGATAATGGGGATGCTAACACAATAGGCAGGTGGAGGGGGGAGTAGAGTTGCACTACATTGGACGGTGGGCAGGAGAATGAAGGGAAGGGGCGTGGGTGGGAATGGGAAGGACAGTAAATTGGACATAACTTTTCTGTGTTCATACATGAATACACCACCAGTCTAACTCCACATCATGTACAACCACAGGAATGGGAAGTTAGACTCCATGTATGTATATCAAAATATACTCTACTGTCATGTGTATCTAAAAAGAACAAATACATAAAATATGGTAGGACCATAGGTCTCTGATAACTTCTTTTTTTCTAATATTCTGTAATATTTTAAATTGACACATATTTATGAGAAGCAGTGTGATAACTTGATTCACATATACAATGTGTCAGGATCAAATCAGGGTGATTAGTGTTTCCATCTATATAAATGTTTATTATTAACCTCTTTGAGGAAAGCTACCTATGGTTTGGGCTGAATGAAAGATAAATTTTTGTCACATTTAGGAAACAAAAACAGCCCAGTGTAGTGGCACATACCTCTAATCACAGCTACACTGGAGGTGGAGGAAGGAGGATTTCAAGTTTGAGGCCAACCTTAACAACTTAGTAAAACCCTGCCTCAAAATTGAAAAAAAAGGCCTGGGCTGGGCACAGTGGTACATGCCTATAATCCCAGCACCTCAGGAGGCTGAAGCAGGAGAATCACAAGTTTGAGGCCAGCGTCAGAAACTTGGACCCTATCTCAAAATAAAAAGTGGGGGGCTGTGGGTGTGGCTCTGAGGTAAAATGCCTCTGGGTTCAATCTCCAATACTGAAATTTTAAAAGTCTGAGGATGTAGTTTAGAGGTAGAGCACTTATGTAGAATGTGCAAGGCCTTGGGTTCAATCCCAAGTACCACGAAAATAAAAATTAAAAAAATACAGTCAGTACTTCATATCCACAGCTTCTGTATCTGCAGATTTAACCAATTTGCATATTCAACAAATTATGGATTCAAAATATCTGGAAAAAAGTTCTGTAGTTGATACTGTATACTATGTAGTTAGCCTATGATGGTTGAACAGGTCAGGATTTTTTCTTGTCATTATTCCCTAACAATGAAGTATAATAACTACTTACATAGCATTTACATTGTATTAAGTATGATCACTAATCCAGAGATGATTTAAAGCATAGGGAGCATGTGTACAGATTCTAGGTAAATATTACACCATTTTATATTAAGAACTTAAGCATCTGTGGATTTTGGTATCTGTAGAGGGATCCAATCAATTCTCTGGGGACAGTGAGGGATGACTATATTGTGCTAAGTATACTTGTACATTTATATTATTACATGCTTGGCCAATCACTTATTTTAATAAATTCCTAGGGTTTTTAAAATATATTTTTGTCAATGGACCTTTATGTATTTATTTTTATGTGGTGCTGAGAATTGAACCCAGTGCCTCACACATGCTAGGCAAGTGCTCTGCCACTGAGCCACAACCCCAGAACCTAAATTCCTGGTTTTAGTCTTCCTTGCTCACTGATTATTTTAATTCTCTTTTGATGTTTTCCCTTTCTTGCAAATGTTTAGGATCCAAAGTCAAGTCCTTGGTTCTCTTTTCTAGCTTCACTACAGCCCAGATGATCTCATACAATCCTGTGTCTTTAAACATTATCTATATGCTGATGACTACCAAATTTATATTCACAATCTATTTCCCCTTGAGCTCTTCACTCATATATCCTACTGTTTTCTTAAAATATATTCCTGGAGGACTGGGAATATAGCTCAGTTGGTAGAGTCCTTGCCTTGCATGCATAAGGCCCTGGGTTCAATTCCCAGCACCAAAAAACAAACAACAACAACAAAAAAAACTTCATGTAAACTCAAATGTGATGTAACCAAAAGGGAACACTTACTTCTGCTCCCAAAATATTCTCCCACCCTACTCTTTCATATTTAAAAAAAAATCATATCACCATCCTCACACTTAGCAGGCCCAGGACAAGGCACCAACCTGGTTCCACCTGTTTTTCTTACCCTCAGCTCCCATGAATTGAAATTTATCAAGTCTTTTCAAGTTTTTCTCCAAAATATACTTCAAATTTCTACTTTTCTCCCTATATCAACTGCTACATGCACTTCATCTAAGCTACTATGGTCTCTCACCCAGGCTACCATATTAGCCTCTGCTATGACTCAAATGCATATGTACCCTCCAAAATTCATTTGGAAACTTAACCCCCAGTGCACAACTATTAAGAGGTGGGACCTTTAAGTGATTGAATCCTGAGGTTGGAGTCTCACGAATGGGACTGAAAGCCCTCAAAGAAGAGCTTGATGGAGAGAGTGCATCACTTTTCACCTCTTCTGCCTTTTTTTTTTGGGGGGGCGGGTACTGGGGATTGAACTCAGGGGCACTCAACCACTGAGCCACCTCCCCAGCCCTATTTTGTATTTTATTTAGAGACAGGGTCTCACTGAGTTGCTTAGTGCCTCACTAAGTTGCTGAGGCTGGCTTTGAACTCATGATCCTCTTGTCTCAGCTTCCTGAGTCACTGGGATTATAGGCATGCACCACTGCAACTGGCTCTTCTGCCCTTCTGCCAAATAAGAACATAACCTTCTTTCTCTCTGGAGGGTGCCATAACAAAATGTCATCTTAGAAGGACACTGCACCTCACAAGACACCAAGCCTGCCAGAGCCTTGATTTTGGATATACCCAGCCTCCAGCCTGGGAAAATTAACTTCTGTACTTTATAAATGACTCAGTCTGTGATATTTTGTTATAATACAAACAGACTAAGCCCCTTGAGTGGTCACTTGGTTTCTCCCATTGCCCCTCTACAGTCCTTTCTCTACACAGTAGCCAAACTATCTTTTAAAGAGATGAATCTGATCTTGTTATCCCATGTTTAGATCTCTTCATTTCAAATCACACTTGAGATCAGATAAAAATCTATTACAAATATATAAAACCCTGTTTTGCTGGGCACAATGGTGTATGACAGGAGGATTGCAAGTTTGAGACCAGCTTCAGCAACTTGGCAAGATCCTGACTCAAAATACAAAATAAAAAGGGCTGGGGATGTGGCTCAGTGGTTAAGCACCCTGGATTCAATCCCCAGTACTAAAAAATAAAAAAAATAAAATAAAAGTTTCACCTAAGGCCTCATCTCATATATACTCCCTTTTGCTAACCACATATCAGCCATGGAGACCTTCTTTACTGAACACACTTAAGCTCATTCCTGCATCAGGTCAGAAATGATTCCCCTACCTAATACACTCTATTTTGGATTTAAAGTCTCCTTAGTTTTCAGATAGTAGCTCATATACCATGGACCAGAAAAGTCTTTATCTCATCCAAAGTAGCCTCCACCCCTTAGTAATCCTCTACTTCATTCTTCTGTCTTTTCCCCTTAATAATACTTGTAAATATCTGAAAATTATATCTTGTTTATTTATATTTTTACTTATTTATTCTCCCCTTACTCTATGAGAGCAAAATCTTTGTCCATCTTGTTCTCCCTAAATTGACACTTGGTCCACAGTAGGTGCAGAGTCCAGCAGTATATATCTTATCTAATCTCTTCTTTATTTACTCTCCTGATTAACTGAATCTTCCCATTCCTCCTACAAAATATATTGCATAACACCATGAATGCTTGGAGCTGGTTTATGCCAGTTGAGGTATATGATTGAAAAGAATATCCTCTAAACAGATGATAATAAGGCTGTGAAAATGAAGAGTCATTTTTATGAAAGTTGAGGGCTCTAGAAAAACTTTATAGAGAAGAATGCAACCAACCAAATCAAAAGAGGTATTGAATTATGTACAGATAAGACATCCATAAAAGATGAGGGAAAATAATAATGATTAGGTAGTTGGTTGAGTTAGTATCTTTAGATCCTGATGCACTTTTTAAACAATGGAAACATTATGCAAGACATAGTGACGCACACCTAAAATCCAGCAGCTCAGGAGGTTGAGAAAGGAGGATCACGAGTTCAAAGCCAGTCTCAGCAAGTTAGTGAGGCCCTTAAGCAACTCAGTGAGACCCTGTCTCTAAATAAAATATGAAAGTAGCTGGGAATGTGGCTCAGTGGTTAAGTGCCCCTAGATTCAATCCCCAGTACCAAAACAAAACAAAACAACAACAACAAAAAAAAAAACCCTGAAACATTAAACTGAAAACAATGTATTATGAGTATAGTTTCAGTAAGACAACAAGAACTCAGACTGAAGAAGACCAAATCCAAGACAAATAAAAATATAATAAACCTGGAAAGATCCGAGTGAAAGAAATAGAACATTTTTTTAAATAACCAGAAAAAAAGGAAGATTACATTTAACAACTGACTGATGTAAAAGATCTATCCTGACAAAAGATAATGATCAATAGATTTCTCATTAGGAATAACAGAATTCATGGGCTGGGGATGTGGCTCAAGCGGTAGCACGCTCGCCTGGCATGCATGTGGCCCGGGTTCGATCCTCAGCACCACATACAAACAAAGATGTTGTGTCCGCCAATAACTAAAAAATAAATATTAAAATTCTCTCTCTCTCTCTCTCTCTCTCTACCTCTCTCTCTTTAAAAAAAAGGAATAACAGAATTCAGAAGACAATGGAATAATATTAACCTAGAGTTATCATTCACAAACTAAGGGCAATGAAACCATTTTCACTAAAACAACTACATAAAAGCTGTACTTCCAGTTGAAGAAAATTGAATGCAGAATAAAAGGCTGAAATTCAAAAAACAATGGAGTGAAAAATTAGTTAAACACAGAAGCAAATTCAATTAACCCTCAATTGTAAAAATGTGTTTTCTTTTGGGATGTGATGATAATATTCTCAAGTCATAACAATTTTTATCTCAATAAAACTGTTTTTAAAATTCAAAACAAGGGGCTTGGGTTGTGGCTCAGTGGTAGAGCACTTGCCTAGCACAGGTGAGGCACTGGGTTTAATCCTCAGCACCACATAAAAATAAGTGAATAAAATAAAGGTATTGTGCCCATCTACAACTGGAATAGCTAAAGCAATCCTTAGCAAGAAAAGTGAAGCAGGAGGAATCACAATTCCAGACTCTACACTATACTACAGAGCAATAGTAACAAAAATGACATGGTATTGGCACCAAAATAGACTTGTAGACCAATGGTACAGAATACAGGACACAGAGACAAACCCACATAAATATGGTTATCTCATACTAGACAAAGGTGCCAAAAACATTCACTGGAGAAAAGATAGCCTCTTTAACAAATAGTGCTGGCAAAACTGGAAATCCATATGTAGCAAAATGAAATTAAACCTCTCTCTCACCCTGCACAAAAATCAACTCAAAGTGGATCAAAGACCTAGGCACTAGAACAGAGACCCTGCACCTAATAGAAGAAAAAATAGGCCCAAATCTCCACCATGTCAGCCTAGGATCTGACTTCCTCAACAAGATTCCTAAAGCACAAGAAGTAAAATCAAGAATCAATAAATGGGATGGAGGGGCTGGGGCTGTAGCTCAGTGGTTGAGTTTGCCTAGCATGCATGAGACACTGGATTCGGTCCTCAGCACCACATAAAAATAAATAAATTAAATAAAGGCATTATTTCCATCTACAACTACAAAAATAAAATAAAAATAAATGGGATGGATTCAAATTAAAAAGCTTCTTCTCAGCAAAGGAAATAATCAATACCATGAAGAGAGAGCCTACAGATTGGGAGAAAATCTTTACCACTTGCACCTCTGATAAAGCATTAATCTCTAGGATATATAAAGAACTCAAAAAAATTAACACCAAAAAAACAAATAACACAGTCAATAAATGGGCTAAGGAACTGAATGGACATTTCACAAAACAAGAACTACAATCAATCAACAAATATATGAAAAAGTGTTCAACATCTCTAGCAATTAAAGAAATGCAAAGCAAAAGTACTCCAAGATTTCATCTCATTCTTGTCAGAATGGCAAATTATCAAGAATACAGGAAACAATAAATGTTGGCAAAAATGTAGGGTAAAAAGTACACTCATACATTGCTGTTGGGGTTGCAAATTGGTACAACCACTATGGAAAGCATTATGGAGATTCCTCATAAAACTGGGAATGGAACCACTATTTGACCCAGTTATCCCACTCATTAGTTTACACCCAAAGGACTTAAAAATCAGCATACTACAGTAATGCAGCCATGTCAATGTTTATAGCAGCTCAATTCACAATAGCTAAACTATGGAACCAATCTAGGTGTCCCTCAGTAGATGAATGGATAAAGAAAATGTGGTATATATACTCAATGGAATATTACTCAGCTTTTAAAAAGAGTGAAATTATGGCATTCACCAGTAAATGCATGGAGTTGGAGAATATCATGCTAAGCGAAATAAGCCAATCCCAAAAAACCAAAGGCTGAATGTTTTCTCTAATATGCAGATGCTAAGTCACAATAAGGCAGGGGGCACTAGAGAAGAATAGTGTTACCTTAGATTAGGTAGAGGGAAGTGAAGGGAGGGGAGGGGAGAGGATGTGGAGACAGGAAAGATAGAATAAAACAGACATTATTCCTGTATGTATATGTGTGACTGCATGACCAATATGATTCTGCAACATGTACACTCAGAAAAGTGAGAAATTGTATCCCATCTATGTGTGATATGTAAAAGTGCATAAATGCATTCTACTATCATGCATAACTAATTAAAACAAATTAACAAATTTAAAATAAGTAAATAATTTCATGCTAATAAATTTGAAATAGATGAAATAACCTCTGTTTAATCCAGAGAATAATAGAAGAAAAATTCTCATACCCCTTTTATAGAACTACCATAATTTGATCTCAGAATCAGACAAGAACAGTACAAGAATAGAAAACACTGATTAAATCATCCTTTTAATGTACATGCAAATTTCTGAAATAAAATATGATATACACAAATCCACACATGTATGTGACCATGCAAGGTATGTTCCAGGAATGCAGGGGTGATTTTACATTAGAAAATATATTAATAAAAAAAGTTACCACCATTTGATCCAGCTATCCCTCTCCTCAGTTTATACCCAAAAGACTTAAAAGAGCATACTACAGGGACACAGCCACATCAATGTTTATAGCAGCACAATTTACAATAGCTAAACTGTGGAACCAACCTAGATGCCCTTCAGTAGATGAATGGATTAAAAAGGTAGCATATAGACACAATGGAATATTACTGAGCCATAAAAACAAATGCCAAATGTTTTCTCTGATATAAGGAGGCTGACTCATAGTGGGGTAGGGAGGGGGAGCATGGGAGGAATAGATGAACTCTAGATAAGGCAGAGGGGTGGGAGGGGCAGGGAGGGGGCAGGGGATTAGCATGGATGGTGGAATGTGATAGACATCATCCAAAATACATGTATGAAGACACAAATTGGTGTCAACATACTTTATATATAATCAGAGATATGAAAAATTGTGCTGTATACATATAATAAGAATTGTAAGGCATTCTGCTGTCATTTATATTTTTTAAAAATATCAATCAATCAATCAATTTTTAAAAAGTCAAGCATGGTGGAACCCACCTGTAATTCTAGCAAGGCAGGAGGCTGAGGCAAGAGGATCACAAGTTCAAAGCCAGCCTCAGCAGTTTAGCAAAGCCCTAAGCAACTTAGTGACAACTCTGTACATAAAAAGGGCTGGGGACATGGCTCAGTGATAAAATGCCCCTAGGTTCAATCCCCATTTCCTCCTCCCACAAAAAAGAAAGAAAAAATAAAAAGAAAATATATTAATATAATTCACTACATAAACAAGTTAGAGAAACCAAATGATCACCACAAATATGCAACAAAATTGATAAAACACCCATTTATGATTTTAAAAAATACTAGAAAACTAGCAATGAAAGGAAACATCTTCACTCTGATAAAAGATATCTATCTACGAGAAACCGACAACAAATGATAATGATAAAAGTGTACAAGCATTTACTTTAAAACTCAAAAAAGAGAGATAAGGATACCTGTCATTACCACTTCTGTTTGATATTGTAATTAAGACTCAGCAAACATAATAGTATCAGAATATAAATATAGATAGATAGAAAGATGATAGCAAGAAAAATTCATACTTGAAGATTATATAATTGCTTACAGAGAAAAATGCAAGACAGTTAGGCTTTGTGGCACATGTGTGTAATTCCAGCAGTTTGGGAAGCTGAGGCATGAGGATTGCAAGTTTGAGGCCAGTCTCAGCAATTTAGATATCCTGTCTCAAAATAAGAAGTAAAAAAGGACTGGGGATGTAGCTCAGTGGTAGCAATGTATGAAGTCCTGGGTTCCATCCCAGGAAAGAAAGTAAGAGAGAGAGGGTTGGGGAGGGAGGAAGAAAGAAAGACAAAGAAAGAAAAGAGCAAAAGAAAAAAGAAAATGCAATAGATACTATTAGAAGTAATAAGAGCATTCAACAGAATGCTGGGTAAATTAATATGAAAAAAATTGTATATGTATACTAGAAATAACCAATATGTAGTTTGGTCATTTAAAATTAGAAGATGTAATTTGTTAAAGGAATATTGTTTTGGTCAGCTCTTCTTTGCTGTGACCAAAAGTCCTGACAAGAAAAAGGTAGAGGAGGAAAAGTTTATTTTGTATTACATTTTCAGAGGTCTCAGTACCACAGATGGCCAACTCCATAGCTTTGTACTCCAGGTGAGACAGAACATGTCAGAAGGGCATGGTGGAGGAAAGCAACTCAGAATACCACACGGCAACCAGGAAGCAGAGATAGCTCTGCTCACCAGGGACAAAATCTATGCCCTAAAGGCAAGTCCCCAGTGACTTATCCCCTCCAGCCACACCTTATCTGTGTAGGTTACTACCAGGTTAATCCATATGGATTAATCTATATGGATTAATATAGATTACTACCAGGTTAATCCATATGGATTAATCTCCAATTAGGTTAAAGCTCTCACAACCCAATTATTTTCCCTCTGAACCTTCTTGCATTTTCTCACACATGACCTTTTTGAAGGATACCACATATTCAAACCATAACAAATGCTATTCAAAATATATGCTGAGGGTGGTAGTGCATACCTATAATCCCAGCAGTTTGGGAGGCTGAGGCAGGAGGATCATGAGTTCAAAGCCAGGCTTAGCAATTTATGGAGACCCTTAGCAACTTAGCAAGAGCCTGTCTCAAATTGAAAAATAAAAAGAGCTGGGATGTGGCTCAGTGGTTGAGGGCCCCTGGGTTTAATCTCTGGTATCAAAAATAAATAAATAAATCAAATTATTAACACACACACACACATTTAGTAGCAAGGAGCTAGGATAGCTTGTGCGTAGCATTCCAAGAAACATCCCTTGAACAAGTAGTTTTAGGTACTTTCTTACATGCATTACAGAGTTGTGTTCACATTCATTTACCCGATTACACAGTTAATGATATAGTCACATACAGAACAGTTGTATATGACCTTTATGGAGAAAATTATGAAAAATTTTAGAAGTCATAAAAGATGATCTTGTACTCCCAGTTCCAGGACAAGATGAAGCAGAAGTACTTTTCCCTATTCTTTCTGCCAAGTATGGCCAAAATCCCTGAATGCTATGTATAAAACAAACATAAGGAGCCTCTGACAGAGAAAAGAGGACAAACTACTAGGGACCTTGAGACCTTGAGAACTGAAGAAATATTGGTGAGTTACTTCTGTTTTCTCTTTTGCGTCATATGTCCTAGGATAGTTGCTAGAGAAGCCAGCAACTCAGGAACACCAACAAGCACAGAAAAAAAAAAAAAAAAAAAAACAAGTTCTAACAAAAGCCTGCTCTCTCTAGCCAAAGTACCAGAAGAGGAGAAAGCGAGTAGGACACAGCACTCTTAATAACTGTTGTCATCTCAAACCAGACACAGTGTTGAACACCCCTGCGTTAAATACCCTGAGAGAGAGAGAGAGAGAGAGAGAGAGAGACAGAAAGACAGACAGAAGGATAATAATAATAATAATAATAATAATAATAAGAAGAAGAAGAAGAAGAAGAAGAAGAAGAAGAAGAGAAGGAGGAGGAGGAGGAGGAGGAGAAAAGAAGGAAGGAAGGAAGGAAGGAAGGAAGGAAGGAAGGAAGGAAGGAAGAAAGAAAGAAAGATGGAACGAAAGAGAGAGGGAGGGAAGAAAAGAAAGAAAAAAGAGGAAGGAAAGAAAAGGAAGGAAGGAAGGAAAGGGCTGAAATTTTCTCAAATTTGGCTAAGGGCATAAACCTATAGATTCAAGAAACTGAGTAAACCCTAGATAAGATAAATCCAAATAAACTCAGGTCAAGACATGTCATAGTCAAACATCTGAAAACAAGAACAAAGGGAAAAAAAAAACCTTGACAAGCAGTCAGAGAGAAACTATATTGTATCTCTAAAGGAAGAATCATTCAAATGATTGTGGATTTCTCTTGGAGGTTACAAGGAAGCAGCAGAACATTTTTCAAGTGCTGAAAGAAAAACAATGCCAGCACAGAATTCCACATCCAGCAAAAATATCCTTCAAGAACGAAAGAGAAGTCAAGACATCCTCCAATGAAGGAAAATTAAAATTAAAAGACTGTATCGCCAGCAGACCCACCTATAAAAAATAGCTAAAGGAAGTTATCCAAACAGAAATTAATGAATCTTGGAGCATTAAGAAAGAAGGAAGAACAGGGCTGGGGCTATAGCTCAGTTGGGAGTGTGCTTGCCTCACATGCACAAGGCCCTGGGTTTGATCCCCAGCAACACACACACACACAAAAAAAAAAAAAAAAAAAAAAAAAAAGGAGGAGGAGGAAGATCAAAGAAAGTACCAAAATATGAGTAAGTACAATAGGCTTTTCTCTTCTCTGCAGTTTTCTAAATTATGTTTGACAGTCAAATCAAAAAGTATAATGTCATCTTATATGTTTCTCAATATTTAAGACAATTATATTAGAAACAAGGGAGGGAAGGAAAAGTTTTCACACTTCATTGTAACTGGTAAAATGACAGCAATGAAGTGTCATAAGTTATGAATGTATAATGTGAGCCCAAGAGCAACCACAAAAACTACACAAAGAGATGTGCTCAAAATTCTGTATAAATATGTCAAAATTGATTACACTGTCATTATAACTAAAAGAACAAATAAAAATAAGTTTTACTGTTTAAAAATTCCATTGATAAATCAAAGTGGAATATTCTAAAATAAATGTTCAAGTAACTCACAGAAAGGAAAGCTGAGAATAGAGGAAAAAAAGCAAAGGGGACAAATAGAAAACACCAAAAAGGGAAACAACCTAAATATCCCACAAATATAAAAGCTTGAACAAATTGTGGCACATCCATACTATACCATGGACTACTTACCACTTGGCAATAAAAAGAAGCAAACTATTCTCTCTCTCTCCTTTTTTTTTTTTTTTTTTGGCACCAGGGATTGAATTCAGGGGTACTTAACCACTGAGCCATATCCCCAGCCCTTTTCATTCATATAAATTTTAGAGACAGGGTCTCACTGAGTTGCTGAGACTGGCCTTGAATTCATGATCCTCCTGCCTTAGCCTCTTGAGCCACCAGGATTAGAGACGTGTACCGTCCTCCCCCAGGTGAAGCAAACTATTGACACACACACACAGATACACACACACACACACACACACACACACACACACAAAAGAGGAATTCTGCTGAATGAAAAAAGAAGATGTCAAAAACTTATATAATATATAATTCCTGTCATATTCTTGAAATCACAAAGTATACAGATTAGTGATTTCTGAGGGTTAGAGATGGGGTGAACTGGGTATAACTTATACAGGTAGCAAGAGGGACATTCCATGGTGACAGAATAATTCTCTGTCTTGACTGTGATGGTGGCTATACAAATCTACATGGGATAAAATGGCATAAAACTACATATACACACACACACATTGTACCTACGTTGAGTTCCTGGTTTTGATACTATACTCTAGTTACTCTAGTTATGTAAGATATTAAAGTGGAAGAAAGTGAAGAGTACAAGGAACCTCTCTGTACTGTATTTTCACCTCCCTGTGTATCTATAATTTTATTGAAATTAAAAGTTTAGAAAAAAGTATCTTCAAAAGTGAGAGCTTTCAACTCACAATAAACAAAATATAAAAGGGCTGGAGATATGGTTCAATGGTTAACCACAGCTGGGTTCAATCCTCAGTGTTTAAAAAAAAAAAAGTCAGGTATAATGGTGCATACCTGTAATCCCAGTGGCTCAGAAGGCTGAAACTGGAGGATTGCAAATTCAAAGCAGCCTCAGCAAAAGCCAGGCACTAAGCAACTCAGCTGTCTCTAAATAAAATTCAAAATAGGGCTGGGGATGTGGTTCAGTGGTTGAGTGCACCTGAGTTCAATCCCTAGTACCAAAAAAAAAAAAAAAGATGATAAAGTAAATGCAGTATTGTATTTCCACTCTGCATGGCAAATGTTTGCTATATTTTTCCCTGTAATTTTTGTAAAGTTCTGAATAGAAATGAGAGGTGGGCGCTGGGGTTGTACCTCAGTGATACAGCGCTTGCCTTGCATGCATGAGGCCCTGAGTTCGATCCTCAGCACCACATAAAAATAAATAATTAAATAAAGATATTGTGTCCATCTATGACTAAAAAAAAATTTTAAAAAAGAAATAAGAGGTATATTAAATACTCAGCTTGGGAAATCATCATAGTAAGGAACTAGTAACTTGATATGTTGTCCTTCCTTGAGTCATGTTCATAAAGACGGCTACAATATTGAATCCAAAAGTTGAGGCACAGTGATGTTTATCATTTATGAAGTATGGGTTTCTAAGGCAGAATTTCAAAGGGCATCATTTTCCTCCCAGTACTGGTTCTGCAATTTGGGTAGGTTGCCACCATTCTGACAGGACAATGGCTTCTCTTAGATTGGATAGCTCAGAGGGAGGGAACAAAGCATATTTCCCCATTCAGTTATACTTTCATTCTTCATAAATAAAACTGTATTTAAAACACCACCACATAAAATTTAGAGTAACACTTATAGAAACATGGACACCAAAGTGCAAATAAATCTCTTCAAATGATATCAAGTTTTATTCTATCTTGCTCATTGGGCCCAAGTATATTTAATACAATTTAAATATTTCATAGCTTGTCTGCAGAGTATCAAAGTTTGTCTGTGGCTTTGAGGCTCCTACTCCCTCACCCCAATCAACTCCACCAGTTGTTTAAACTGCTCAAATCTTTCTTCAGCCACGGTTTTCAAGTGAGAGTCTTTTTATTGCTTTGGGCATGTTCCGTCTCCTAGCCAGTGCTCAGAATTTTAACTATCTAACTCTTCAATTTCTCTCTGTCTCTTTACATGGGGGAGAAACTAAATTTCTGTTCCGCACAGTTTGGCAAAGGCTAGCAGGGAGTGAGAGATTACAGCCAGATGTACATCTGCATGTCAGCAACCAGGAGGTCTGGGATGGTGCTTTTTCAATCAGAAGGGAGTAGTCATTTTCCCTCTCTCAAAGGAGAGGGCCTCCTCCCTCCCATCAGATATGTGGCTGCTTAGATGTTCACTGATTAATTATGGAGGTTGAATCTTCATATAATTGGTCTCCTTAACAATAATTCTAGCAGGCTCCCAGCTCATTCCTGAAAGTGCTGCTTATTTTTAAAAGAATTATCCTCTTTTTTTCCCCAGGCACACACTGGAGAAAAGAAAAACAGTTCAACAGAACAAAGCTTAATTAGAAAGAGAGAGAGAGAGAGAGAGAGAGAGAGAGAGAGAGAGAGAGAGAGAGAGAGAGAGAGAGAAAGAAAGAAAGAAAGAAAGAAAGAAAGAAAGAAAGAAAGAAAGATTGATTCCACCACACTAATACAGTATCCGAAAATCAAGCGGGGAGATGATTTCAAGGACGCGGAAACATTTCTAGTACTCTTCCAATCAGGATGCCAAGTCAACCTGTTTGTATATAAGGTGTCCTACCTATTACTTTCCGGTCAACTCTAGAAATCTACTTTATATTTAAAAAGTAAGACAACAGAAGCTCCCCCTTCTCTGTCCTCCAACACCCCCACCGCATCCCATCTGGCTTCTTCACAGAGATAGTGTATCAAGTTCAATATTAGTAAGTCCCTTTTCTAGTTTGACTCATTGCCTGAAACCTAAGCTGGAAACTGCCCTTTGGATCACATACTCATTTCTAAGGAGCTCAACATGCCACACAGCTAGTCCTAGGAGAAGTTGATCAGGAGATCATATCTCTATACTTGGGGAAATACTGAAACCTGATAAACAAGCAGTAGCTCTGTGATGTCAATGACCATTAGCTCAGCAAAATTTGGGGGTCAATCCAGCCCAAAATGTGTTTACTTAAGTTCTAAAAAGCCACATCTACCCATCTTACCTTCCTAGGTTCCTCTTTCCACTCTCCATGTAACAGACCTTGTGAGACACTCCAACAATTCCAAATTGTGGTATTATTGATGACATTCACCTGCATACCATACTCCTACAAGTATACTTGGGGAATAGATTATTCTTAACATGCTAGGTATTAATCAGACCCTTTTCTCTAACTCTTAATAAAACATACTGAAATGTAAGCAACTGAGAGTAACACAATTATTGTCACGATAACCTTGAATCTCCCGCAACTCATAACCAAGTAAATCATTCAGCATCATCAGTACATTAACTATTATCATTTACAAATTAGTTTTGTCACACCTTATAACCAATTATGACACACCTATGGTTGATAACAGCTACCCTTTCATATCAGTGACCTATCATGCGATTTAATGCCTCTACATATGATTTCCCGTTTCAAAAAAGTTCTTAAATGGGCTGCAGACATACCTCAGATGGTAGAGTGCTTGCCTTGCATGCACAAAGCCCTGGGTTCAATCCCCAACAGCAGAAAAAAAAAAGAAAAGAAAAAAGTTCTTTAAAAAAGCACTATATAGTATATGCCCTCCCCCCAAAAAAAAGTTTGTTGATTGAATAAATGAATAAGGTACTTAAAACCCCAGATAAGCACACATCACATTTACAACATTCATGCATTGAACCGTACCATGCACCAACAAAAAAACAATATTCTGTTACAAATAGGAAATTCAAGTATGATTACAGGCAATTTTCTTGACCAGAAAGCATAGAGTAGTAAGATGTTTGCAGCTGTACGTTTTCATTAAAGGTTGTTTAAATAAACAAAGCATATTTGCCAGGAGAGAGTAAAAAGACAGATGCAAATTTCAGTCAGAAAATAGGGACATTCATTATTTTATTTTTGCATTTGCTTTAAAAATGTGCCCCCAAAATAGCAATTAGCCTGGGATGTCATTTTTGACCAGCGACAGGGAACAGAAACAGTGACTCAATTTGGCCAACGGTTCACTGGGACATAATATGGCTACTGTGCCTGGAGTCTTTCTTGGTCATAAAAGCCATAAGGAAGTATGACATAATGGTGTGATGGTAAATCACAGCCCATGCCATTTTAGTTGGCAGAATTTGAAAGATAAATAAACATTACTTCAGGAGCAGAGAAGACGTGCCTAATTACCTCCGTACCTATGCTAGGATCCCAGCAGCTTCTGTCGCTCCTGGGCTCGGGTGGGTCTATGCACAGGCTCCACGTGTGCAGGGACCGGAATGGTCTAGTGAAGAAGTTGGTCGGCTAGAGATGTGGACACTGACAGGCCCACCTCCGCAACCTTCTCTCCAAGGAGATCAGGCAGCCGGTTGAGTTAGAAGGGCAGCTTTGAGGGGCCCTGCGGAGCCTGTAAGGAGTGGGATTGGAGGAAGAGGAGAGGTTGGTCCCACCCACTCTGCCTAGGAAGTGGTGGGGAGTTGAGCAGCTGATTGCATTTGCAAAGTTCTGCAAGTTTTACCTCAGACCAGCCCAAATTACCTCCTCCTTACTTCTGTGGTCTCCCAGCCTGGCCTCAGTGGGGTCCCAAGCGGTCTTCAGGGCTCATCCCAGGTGATCATAGCCTAGAAATTGACCCTACTCTTGTTGCTTGCTGCCTTCTTTAGAGCTCAGAACTTCCATTCTTTTGTATTTTGTTTTATATTGAGAACACCAGGCCAGCCCTCCACCTCGCTCCTTCACTACAGGAGGGTAGCAAAGACAATTGAAGCCAAAATTTCACTCATGTGGACCCCAATCCCATCAATTGCCAAGCTTACTTTCATTTTCTAATATCATAAATACACATAAAATTTACCATTTACCATTTCAACCATTTTAAAATGTACAGGACAGTGGCATTCAGTACACTCACAATGCTGTATAAGCTTTGCCACATCCATCTCCAGAAACTGAAATGCACACTAAACAATGACTCCTCACTTCTCCCTTCCCCCTTACTTGTTTTCTTGGATCTGCAACTTTTCCCTGGCAACCACTATCTTGCTATTTTTCTGAGTATGACTACTCTTGGTTTGTCATGTAAGTAGAATCACATTGTACAGTATTTGTCCTTTTGTGACTAGCTTATTTCACTTAGCACAACGCCCTCAAGATTCATCCATATTTGTAGCATGTGTCAGAATTTCCTTCCTTTTTAAGGCTGAATAGTATTTTATTGTACTTGTATATCACATTTGCCTCCAGTTGGCCCTTGATGGACATTTTGCTTGTTTCCACCTTTCAAACTTTCTTTTGAACTGTGATAAGATCACAAACACTCAACGTACTGAACCTCTTAGGTGCTCTTTTCTCTGTTTTCCACAATCCTCATCTTTGATCATCACAGCCTTCATGTACATTGGGTCACACAGATCAGTCCCTAGATCAGTTGCTAAGCACTTAGCATACTTTATTCTATTCAAACCGCACAACAATGCAGTGAGTAGATGTTATCCCCATTTTACAGAGGGTTACATTGAGGCTCAGAAAAGCAAAGCAACAGTCCCTAGATCAAACAGTTAATAAGTAGCTGAGCTAGGATTAACATTCCCTTAAGTTTTGTCTGATTCCAAAGTCCCCACTCTAAACCACCACTTTAGTACTTACTCTAAGCCCAGGGGTCCTTTGCCACCAGCTGCTACTTGCTGTTTGGTTTGGGATTGGATTGTTTTTTAAGAAAAGTAGTACTGACTCTAAGCACTGATAAACCATTGGCCACATGCCCCCAGAAGGGCT
The DNA here is from genome assembly GCF_048772815.1 of Callospermophilus lateralis. Classification (NCBI taxonomy): domain Eukaryota; kingdom Metazoa; phylum Chordata; class Mammalia; order Rodentia; family Sciuridae; genus Callospermophilus; species Callospermophilus lateralis. The sequence continues at coordinate 109,608,335 of NC_135325.1, forward strand.
CTTTGAATTCCCAAATCCTGACACACACATCCCTCCTGCTCCTCCCCGCCACATGCACACACACACACACACACACACACACACACACACACACACACAATTTCTCAATCATTCTGCTTTGGGGTCTTCCAAGCCCCTATTGCTGTTTAAACCAGGCGAAACATTTTCCTGAGATGCCGGGATTTGTTTTACTTTGTTCCTCAGTTAGCAGCAAGGGACTTACTTGTTTTCTTGGATCTGCAACTTTTCCATTAGCCATTTGTCACATTTCCTGAGGCTTTTTCCTGAGGCTCTCTGCTCTTATATACCTTGAAAGGAATAATTGCCCGAGATGTCCCGGCTTTTTTTAAATGCCAGAAGAATTAGGCTAGAGGCTGCTGGCAGATGTTTACCTGTTCATGTCTTAGATGCCTGCATGACTCTAAGTTCCACTAAGGGGAAGAAAGCCTGAAAGACTTTCTGGCTGAGACTGTGGTGGTGGTGGTGGGGTGTCATTGGAGGAGGAATAAGGCCCAGTGGGGCAGGAAAGTTGCAGACATGAAAAACTCCCCTGCCTCAGTTTTTCCGAAAGCTGACCAAGTCTCTGACACTGCCCCAAAGGCTGGCCAGTACCGGTACCTTGGGCGGCAGCAGGCCCAGCTGGGTAAACATAAGTGTAAGAGCAAAACAAGCCAATCGATCACAGTTCAGCTCCAGCTTGCCCTAGTCCCCTCCTCCCTCTTCCTTGCCAGCTCCCCTGGGTCTCCCTAGCGAGTGGGCCCAGGTGCCCTTTGATCTATAAGAAGGGTGAGCTCAGTCCCACCTGCAACGTGTCCCCAGGGTTTTGCAAGGAGGCTTAAACACACATCTTGCTGCTAATGGCAAAAAAAGTCAGGCAGGCATGGGGTGCTTGAAACACTTAAGGCTGACCTATGGTCAGGAGGGCCCTGGGTGGTTGACCTTCACAGAGTTCTAGAGATCAACGAGGCATGTTATCTACCTCAAGCAGGGAGCATGGGTCACAGCCTATACTAAGCACTCAGAACCCTGTCAAAGTTGAGCTCAAACTCTATCCCTGCCCCTTTACCTCATACTTGGAGTTTTGCAAATACTCCCTGTGCTTAAATGTAGGGCTCTCACATTTTTGAGATCCCCCAGCCTGATAACAAATGGATGTATCATCCACTATTATGCCATCGACCCCCAGAGGGTTTCCTTCGAGGGGCCCATATGATGTCATGTTCCAGAGTGTGATGATCTTCTGACTGTTGTATCCCGAGGGCCTAGAATGGTGCTAATGGAAAACTCATACTGATTAAATATTTGTGTGAATGAATGAGTTGGCATAGTGTGATGGTTAAGGAGTTAGTCTCTTGAGTCGGGCCAGATTTCCAGCCAATTTGACCTTAACAAAGTTTACTTATCTTCCCTCACTCTAGGTTTCCTTGTCTTTAAAATAAGAATAATGGTGTCATAACAAGACTATTATGAGAATTAAAAAGAGATAGTGCACATAATACATTTAGCCAATGCCTGACCCATAATAAATTCTCAGCAAAATGTTAGCTATTATTATCATCTTGTATACCAACTTCAGGCATTTGGCCCAGGCTACCAGGAGTGCTGACATGAGGATTCTGGGGTCTCATCCTGAGTCAATGGAAAAGAGTACTCTAAGGACTGCTATAGGCAAAGATGGTAGAAATGGGAATGTATTTGCTGAGTATTTACCTGCCTCTGGCTTGGCCAAAGATGGCTAGACCCTAATCTTTTGTAGCAGTCTTCAAGGAGCAGAAGTATCTTGCTTCTGTACAACTAGCTTCTCTCAGCCTTTAATGGGGACTGCCTCTCAGAATGAAGGCAAGGGTACAGGGGAGGCCTGCCTGCCAAAATTCTGGAACCATCCAAACAGCCCATTGCTTGCCTAAGGGTTGCAAATCACTTTCTGATTCTTTACCAAAGACCTCCCCAGTCTGACTCTGCTGTCAACAGAGAAGCAGACCCCCCTATTCTTGAGTGGTCTTTGACTCTGTGAGCAGAATGTGCTTGAGTTTGTCAAATGTCACTCACTATATGTCAAACGTGGAATTTGACGTCATGTGAGCAATATTATAGTCATTTCCAACCCTATTTGAACTTCAAAGGACATGTCAGCCACATTGGCTCCACCTAAATGTGTTGCACTTTTGACCAACTGGTACCTGATGGCCAAAAAGACTTAGAGGCCCATGTGTTACTAGAAATGGAGCCAAGAAAGGGGATTTTTTACTAAAGGTACATGAACTCGAGTGTTGAAAAGTTTGAGTTCTGCTTGGGAACACGAAGCGCATGAGGTCAGCACAGGCTTAAATTTTCTATCTGAAAATACTCAGTCTGGAAGTATCCTTGGGATCTGGAGAAGTTATAAGCCAGTAAGCCCCCCTGGAGAAAAAAATAATCCCCATCACCAACTCTCCAGAGACTTAACTCCCAACAAACCTATAGGGCAGACAGGGTTGAGAGGGGCATTGTAAGGGTGGGAGTATCAACTTTCATTACTGACTCACTGAGCCTATGTCACCAAATAATGAACTTGCCCATGTTCATTACTTGAAAAGTACATTAAAGCATCCTACTCTGCAGAAATACCTTCATCTTGGGGCTGGGGCTCAGTGGCAGAGTGCTTACCTAGTATGTGTGAAGCACTGGGTTTGATCCTCAGTACCACATAAAAATAAATAAATAAAATAAAGGTATTATGTCTTTCTACAACTAAAAACCATATATATATGAAATACCTCCATCTTGATTTCCAATGAGTTAGTTTCTTAAAAAAAAAAAAATCTTATCTCTTTCTTTCTTTCTTTTTTTCCACAGTTTACAGCTTGACATTCCTCACAGTCAGAGAATCTGGACGGGGAACTCAGGAGGCCTTAGCAAACAAGAACACATGGCCCAAGCAAGTGGATGCCATCTGGTCAGTTAGTAAGATTTGTAGACAAGGGACACTCAGTAGGGAACCATTTTTGAGAGTGATCTTAGGACCTGAGGCCCCATCTGAGAGGGAGGGCAGAGACCTCAGAGATGCCCTAGGACTTGCTTAATTGAGGCCACTGGGAGCTGAGCACAGCAGCAGAAAGAGAGATGAGAGGAAAAGGCAGACAAATGTTTACATTTTACCTGGATCCTTGATGGGCAGCCCTCCTCTCAATAGTCCCCTTTCTTCAGAAGACAGAGGGAAGATAAAATGAAAGGACTGTCCTCCTTCTTTTCTCTGTCCACCTCCATTCTTTTTTTTTTTTGTACCAGGGATTGAACCCAGGGGTGCTTAACCACTCAGCCATGGGTCCCAGCACTTTGTTGCATTTTATTTTGAAACAGGGCTTCACTAAGTTGGTGAGACTGGCTTTGAACTTTCTATCATCCTGCCTCAGCCTCCTGTACCACTAGGATTACTGATGTGCACCACGTCACCTGGCCCAACTCCCTCTCTTTGCAAATACAGGGTGAATGCCTAAAGCTCAGGAAATAATACCAAAAAACAATAAATTGGATGGCATCAAATCCAAAATTTTCTGCACAGCAAAAAAACACAATTAAGACAATGAAGAGAGAACCTAAAAAGAGGGACATCTTGGACAGCTACTCTTGTGACAGAGGATTAACAACCAGAGTATATAAAGAATTTTAAAAAAAAAACAACAAATAACCCAATCAATAAATGGGCAAATGAACTAAACAGAAACTTCTCCAAAGAAGAAATACAAAAGACCAAAAATATGTGAAAAGATGTTCAACACATTTATCAATTAGAGAAATGCAAATCAACACTATCCTGAAATTTCATTGCATTCAAGTTGGAATGGCAACCACCAAGAATACAAATAAAGCCAGGCAGGGTGGCGGACACCTATAATCCCAGTGGCTCGAGAGGTTGAGGCAGGAAGATCAAGAGTTCAGAGCCAGCCTCAGCAACTCAGTGAGGTCCTGAGAAAATTACCAAGAACTGTCTCTAAATAAAACATAAAAAAATGGGCTGGGGATATGGTTCAGGGTTTAAGAGCCCCTGGGTTCAATCCTTGGTACCAAACAATAAAATAAATGCTGCAGAGGATGCAGGGGAAAAAGGAACACCTTTATACTTTTGGTGGAATTATAAATTAGTATAAGCACTATGGAAATCAGTATGGGGATTCCTCAAAAGACCAGAAGTGAAACCACCATATGACTCAGCTATCCCACTCCTCAATATTTATTCTAAACAACTAAGGTTAGACTATAGCAACACATACATACCCATATTTACAACAGCAAAATTCACAAGTGCTAAGTTATGGAACTTGATTTCCATCAAGGAATGAATGGATAAAGAAAATGTGGTATATGTATTCCATGGAGTTTTATTCAGTCATAAAGAATGAAATTATGCCACTTGCAGGAAAATGAATGGAACTTGAGAGCATTAGAGTAAGTGAAGTAAGCCAAACTCAAAAAGGCAAGAGTCATACATTTTCTCTTATATGTGGAAGTTAGAGAGAAAAGTGAGGAAAATGGTGAGGAAGTCTCATGAAAATAGAAGGGAAACCAGCGGAGTAGAGGAAAGGGATCGGGGGAGGGAGGAAAGAAGGGAAAGGAAAGGTACTAAAGAACAAAATTGACCAAAACATTTTGTTATGTTGTGTACATGTACAAATATGTAGCAAAGAGTTCCACTATTGTGTGCAATTATAATGCACTAATAAAAAGGGAAAGAAAAAAAATAAATTCAGACACCACACACAGACACACACACACAGAGACACACACACACACACACACACACACACACACACAAGAGGCTTGTGAATAAATGTGTTTGACAGAAAAGCTAGGCTGCATTTTTACAGACCACTTACTGACAAACAATCTGTAATAGTCATTTTCTAAATAGAGGAGATTTTACCCAAGTCTTTTTTACCTCACACCTGAGTAAAAACTACAGACAAATATTCTTTATGGATATAGATGTAAAAACCCCCAACAAAATTCAGAATACAACCCAGGCATGGTGGCATGCATCTGTAGTTCCAACTACTCCAAAGATGGAGGCAGAAGGATTGTTTGAGTTCAGGAATTTGAGACCAGTCTGGGCAACACAGAAAAATTTGTCTCAAAAATGTTGTTTATTCAGAACTGGGTGCAGTGTCACATGCCTGCAATTCCAGCTAATCTGGAGGGTGAGGCAGGAGGATTGCAAGTTAGCTAGGAGAATTTAGCAAGACCCTGTCTCAAGAAGAAAATAAAAAGGGTTGGGAATGTAGCTGTGTACTAGGATTGTACAGGTTCAATCCCCAGTTCCACAAAAAAAAAAAGATAGATAATAATAACTGTTGCTAGGCGTGGTGGTGTACACCTGTAATCCCAGTGGTTTGGGAGATTGAGACAGGAGGATCAAAGGTAGCCTCAACAACTTAGAGAGACCCTGTTTCAAAATAAAATATACCAAAGAGCTGGGGATGTGGCTCAGTGGTTAAGCACCCTTGGGTTCAATCCCCAGTACCAAATAATAATAATAATAATAATAATAATAATAAGAAGAAGAAGAAGAAGAAGAAGAAGAAGAAGAAGAAGGAGAAGAAGAAGAATTGACAACTATGTGGAGAAATTATGTAAAACACTGCTAGTGAGAATGCAACATGCTGCAGTCACTTTGGAAAATATTTTGCCACTTCTCATAAGGTTAAACACAAAGTTACCATATGACCCAATAATTCCACTCCAAGAGAAATTAAAACATAAGTCTACCCAAAGACTTGTAAATGAATGTTAAAAGCAGCACAATTCATTATAGCCAAAAGATTGAAAAAACTCAGCTGTCTAACTGCTGAATAGATAGTTAGTTTATCATTATAATGTAATATTATTCAGCTCTAAAAAAGGATAAAGTGAGGCCTGAAGTCGCACCTTAGTGGTAGAGCCCTTGCCTAGGATGTGTGAGGACTGGGCTTGATTCTCAGCACCACACATAAATGAATAGATAGATAGATAAAATAAAATTTCATCAATGTCTAAAAAAATTTTTAAAAACGAAGAATAAGGTGCTAATTCATGCCACAATGTGGATAAACCTTGAAAACATTATGCCAAGTGAAACAGATCAGACATAAAAAGCCACTATTATGGTTTGAATGTCTCCTCTGAAACTACTGCTGAATTTTAATTGCCATTGTAACAGTATTGAGAGATGAGGAGTGGATTTTTTTGGTTTTGGTACTGAGGATTGAACCCAGGGGTACTCTACCACATGTATCATATGCCCAGCCTTTTTTATATTTCATTTTGAGACAGGGTCTTTCTGAGTTGCTGAAGCTGGCCTCGAACTTGCGATCCTCCTGCCTCAGCCTCCCGGGTCACTAGGATTACAGACCTATACCACCATGCCCAGCCAAGAAGTAGGATCTTTAAGAGGTGATTAAGTCACAAGGGCTTAGTGCTCTTGACAGGACTAACATCATTGTCTCCACAGTGGGCCAGTTATGAGAATTATTTGTTATAACTGTGGCACATGCTTGCACTCTCTCTCTCCCTTGTGCTTTCTTGACATGTGATGCCTTCTGTCATGTTATGACATAGCACAAAGGCCCTCACCAGGTGTTGCTTGATCCTGGACTTCCCAGCTTTCAGAACCATAAAATACATCTTTTTTCTTCATAATTTACCCAGTCTGGTATTCTGGAATATTCTGGTGATATTGTTATAGCATCAGGAAATGAACTAAGACAGGCACACATTATATGATTCTATTTCTATAAAATGATCAGAATAGATAATCCCAGAGACGGGGTGGGAGAATGAGGAATGACTAATAATATGTAAGGAGTTTCTTTTTCTCTCTCTCTCTCTCTGATAGCAGAAATTGAACCCAAGGATACTCTCCCACAGAGCTGTATCCTAGCCCTTTTCTTTTTTGTGTGTAGGGGGGTACCAGGGATTGAACTCAGGGGCACTCAATCAGTGAGCCACATCCCCAGCCCTATTTTGTATTTTATTTAGAGACAGGGTCTCACTGAGTTGCTTAGCACCTTGGCAGTTGCTGAGGCTGGCTTTGAACTCACCATCCTTCTGCCTCAGCCTCCCCAGCAGCTGGGATTACAGGCTTGTGCCACCATATCTGGTAGCTCTTTTTATTTCTTATTTTGAGACTAGATCTTGCTAAATTGCAGAGACTGACCTTGAATTTGGAATCTTCCTGCCTCAGTCTCCTGAGTTGCTGGGATTTCAGGCTTGTGCCATTGTGCTTGGCAGGGAGTTGTGTGTGTGTGTATGTGTGTTAGAATGATGAAAATACCCTGGATTTAGGCAGTAGTCTTAGTTGCACAGTTGTTTTAGCATAATGAAACCACTGAATTGTCTAGTTAAAAATGGTGTACTTTATGGTATGTGAACTATATCTCAATAAAAAAAGGAAAAAGAATGTTATTTTTGTTGGGCAATCACTCTGATTTTTGGTATATAACCCAGAAGGTGCTGATAAGATTTATATGACAGTGCTATCATAAAAATTTTCAATTCTGCTGTTTTTATTCATATGAAAGTTTTCTTAGCCTTATGTAGATAAAAATTAAAAATATAATTGATACTAAATAACTTCTAGCAATAAGTACTTTTTTTGTATTGGGGACTGAAATCAGGAATGCTTTACAATTGACTTACATCCTCCGTACTGTTTTTATTTTTTACTTTGACGTAGGGTCTCAATAAGTTGTTTAGAGCCTTATGAAATTGTTGAGACTTGTCTCAAACTCGTGATCTTCCTGTCCCAGGCTCCAGAGTCACTGAAATTACAGACATGCCCCAGCCACCACAACAGGCTAGCAGTAAGTAATTTTTACTCATGGATTAAAAAAAAAAAAGATGTTCCATCATTTCATTGAGATAAATTTAAATAAAAATTTACTTTTTTGTGATTAATACCTATTTTTAAAACTTGGAATATATTTTCTTTGTTTTGATCATTGTGTATAATATTGCAATAATTTTAATATTTACTGTTTAATGGTATAGGAAGTAAAATTAATTTCAATTTGTAAGCATAATTTATTGCCAGAGAAATGTCATAGGGAGAGCAATATAAGCCACTTAGATGTAAAAATGTATTATCTTAAGTACTGGTATTTATCATAGATTACCAATAACATCTTTGAAGTCATTTACACTTGTGCCTTTAAAATTATGTGACAAAAATATGTAAAGAGACACAGTTATTAAAAGGTCAGGGAGCTCTGAGAATAGCATGATATCACTTCTTTGGTATTCTTGTGCAAAATGCAATAAACTCAATCTAATCCTAAATTGAGGGACATTCTACAATTTAACTGCTGACCAGTATGTTTTAAAAAATGTCAAAGTCATGAAAGACAAAGACAGACTGAAGACTGCTTACAGATTGGAGGAGACAAAGGAAACATGACAACTCAATGCCACGTGGGATCCAGGAATAGAAAAAAGGACAGTGAAAAGACTGGGAAAATCTGAATAAACTGAATGGCTTAGTTAATATTGTCGTACCAAAGTTAATTCCCTGGTTATGAAAAGGGAACTGTGCTGAGGTTAAGTCAGTAAATATTAAGGAGAGCTGGATGAATGTATTGGGGCAACTTTGCACTTTTTTTCTCTTTTCTAACTTCCATATAAATCAAAAATTACTTCAAAATAAAAAGTTAAAAAGAATCTCAGGGGATTATCACACTAAAAAAAAAAAAAAACAACCCTTTGAAGATCACTGAATTGCATGAGTCACAGTGTCCATAAGATAAGAGGCAAACCAGCACAACTCTTTCCGGTTCTGAGACCTGAAAGAAAGCCCTCCACCAGTGCCCTCGCCACCAAAGGCTAATGTGATAAAGCCCTCAGCAACTTCTTGCAGGGAACAGCCACAAGGGCACATTTTTCTTTCTGTCTGCATTTTGCCTGAGAGAATGCTTACATCTTTCTCAAGGGCATGTGCTCAATTTATTGTCTTTTTTTTTTAAGAGAGAGAGAGAGACAGACAGAGAGAGAGAGAGAGAGAGAGAGAGAGAGAGAGAACTTTTTAATATTTATTTTTTAGTTTTCGGTGGACACAACATCTTTGTTTTATTTTATGTGGTGCTGAGGATTGAACCCAGCGCCCCGTGCATGCCAGGCGAGTGCTTTACAGCTTGAGCCACATCCCCAGCCCCAATTTATTGTCTTTTTTAAAAAGTTTTTTTTTTTTTTTTTTTTCCGGAGCTGAGGGTGTAGCATCCATGAAATCCTGGGTTGCATCCCCAGCAACACGCATGCGCACGCACACAAAGTATTTTTTCTGATTATAAACCAATATAAACTTCTTATCTCAATTTTAGGAAACAAATAATTATTAAAAAGACAAGAAAAATGCCTACATTTGCACCACCACATGTACACCATGCTCTTTCCTCCTACTCTATGCCTATATACAGGAGCTTGGAGTTTTCTTTTATAGAAATTACTAATCATCCCTTTTTAATTAGAAACTATTTTTCTTTATAAGATCATCTCTCCATAACTTTCTCTATTTTTCTCCAACATAATTTTACATCGAGAGATAATATATTCCTTTGTGTGGGTGGACCAAAGTGGTTGTTACCAAGCCCTAATTACTGGATCATGTGCCAAATACAAAAGTGGTGGTCAGTACTGGTGTTTGAACCCAGAGCTACATGCATGCCAGGCAAGTGCTCTACGCTGAGTCACATCCCCAGCCCCAACATTTTTTTACTAGTAAACCCTAGTAAAGAAGTATTTAGAGTTTTGTTTACTTTACAAAGGTTGCAGGGACTTGGTTTCTACCAGAGTCTCCACATGGAGAGTAGGCACTCAGACCAGACTAGATGACACACAGACATTTGTGCCTATTAAATTCCAAAGAAGATGACACTTCTGCCCTACCAACACACAGACAAGATGTAAAATGCTGCCATTTCCAGTAGTGGAGGATTGTGATGTCTATCTCATGCCCCTATTTTCAAAAAAGTTTTTGAGTATAGCTGGGTCTGGTCGTGCATACCTGTAATCCCAGTGACTCTGAAGGCTGAAGCAGGAGGATTGCAAGTTTAAGGCCAGCCTCAGCAACTTAGTGAGGCTCTAAGCAACTTAGTGTGACCTTGTCTCAATACTAAAAAAATGAAAAGGACTGGGGACATAGTGTAGCTCAGTGGTAAAGCACCCCTGGGTTCAATGCCCAGTACCAAAAAAAAAAGTTTAAGTCTATATATATATATATATATATATATATATATATTATATATATATTTCTCATTTTATAACATAATAATTTACTATATACTAGTACAATCATTATGAACAGTATATAACATCTGAAAATCATTTCTAAATATGTATGCATTTTGATTTGTAAAATATAAACAGGTATTCCTGAGTCTTATTAGTATGTATGTTTTATGTCATAAGGTATATCCAGAAAATAGAAATTTTAAAGTGAGAGGCAAGCCAGGTGTCGTGGCACATGCAGTAATCCCAGAGACTGACTCAAGAGGCTGAGGCAGGAGGATCACAAGTTTGAGGCCAGCCTCAGCAACTTAGCGAGACCCGGTCTCAAAATAAAAAGGACTGGGGATATGGCTCAGTAGTTATGCACCCCTGGGTTCGATCCCTGTACTGAAATAATAGATAGATAGATAGATAGATAGATAGATAGATAGATAGATAGATAGATAAAACTTATAAGCAATAGTAAAAGAAGTTCTAATGCTTTGTTTCTGCATCCTAATGTGCAGACCTCACTTTGAAGATCACTGAATGGGGAAATATTCAATGCCATCCATAGATTTGCTTGGAAAGAGCCAGCATGTTACTTTTCATAACACCTTCAAATTGCTCCTGACAGAATCCTATGGCAGGAAGTCCATTCTGAACCCTCTTGGAACCCTTCAGGCATTTCAAAGGGACCCTGCAGGGGCCCACTGACCTCTGTGCCATGTGGCTGTTCATTACAAGGCTTGTGTGTTGTCTATTAACTTGAGATTATTGGAGCCTGTAGGCAAGAGGTGGGCCATTCATCTGTCCAGCACTTAGCACGCTGTTAGCCTTCATTGTTCAAGGCCACTGTGATTTGTAGACCAAACACTGGCCCTGGAGTCAAAAAATCTGGACTTTAGTCCTTCCCCTGCCCCTTGCTTAATTGTGTGACCTTGAACAAGCTAATTTATCTCTCTGAAGGAATCCACGTGTGCTATAGGAGGCACTGGCACACAAATGAGCCAGATCTGACTTAAATCTCAGCTCTGCCACTTGGGTGCTATACCATTTGGGGCAAGCTTATCTTCTCTCAGTTTTCACATTCTTCTCTCTCTCTCTCTCTCTCTCTCTCTCTCTCTCTCTCTCTCTTTGGTACCAGAGATTGAACCTGGGGGTGCTTAACAAATGAGCCATATCCCCAGCCCTTTTTATATTTTATTTAGAGACAGGGTATCATTAAATTTCCTTAGGGCCTCACTAAGTTGCTGAGGCTGGCTTTGAACCAGCAATCCCCCTGCCTCAGCCTCCCAAGCCACTGCGATTACAGGCATGTGCCAGCACACCTGGCTCACATTCTTATTTTCAATTGGGGCATAAAAGTACCTATCTCATGCACTTATGGTGAGAGTCTATGAAACTTACAATAGTACTCAATAAGTGGTTGTTATATGTGACTCATTTAGAAGTAAGCAGAATTACTTCTAAATGAGTGTAATATCCAAGTCCTCAGAAATCATCTGTTCCAACCTCCTCACTCCCCCAATGAGCTCACAGATGACAAGACATGAGAAGGGAGCTTGTCCAAGGTCACACCCTGAATTCCAGTTTCTGGAGTCTCATTAGGATGCTACTACTATCTCCAGGCAATTTCCCCAGAAGAAATCTTCTAGCTTGTAATAAATGTTTAATAGGTATTTTTAAATGGGAAAAGAGAGGGAGAAGAAAGGAAAGGGAAAATGAGTGGTATAAAAATGTTTGAGGTGGCACACACCTGTCTGTGGAGGCTGAGGCATGAGGATTGCAAGTTCAAAGCCAGCCTCAGCAACTTATCGAGGCCCTAAGCAACTCAGAAAGACCGTGTCTTTAAAGAAAATTCACAAAAGGGCTGGGGATATGGTTTAGTGGTTAAGTACCCCTGGGTTAAATACCTGGTACAAAAAAATGGGGGGCTGCTTCTGACTTTCAAGATGGCTAGCATTCTCCCTTGAATATATATTTCTTGTTTTTACCCTAAAGCTTCTCACTCCCAAGATAGCCCACATTCTCCTTTGAAGGTATCTCTGCTTTCCTAAGTAAATCTCTCTGTGCCTCTAAAAAAATGGCCATCCAGAAAAAATTTGAGTGATAGTAACATTCATAATATACCACATTTATTAAGGGCTTACTATGGACCAGGTATTATTCTAAGCACTTTATATTTATTAACACACTAATTCTCACAACGAATTTATAATTCTCAGTTTGCACTGGAGGAAACTGGGGCTCAGAAAGGTTCAGAACTTGTCTTAGTTTTTCCTGAGAGCTGGGATTCCAACCTAGATAGTCTTTCAAGGGAGAGCTTATTAACACACAGATAATTTGGTCCTACCTCCAGTTTCTGGCTCAGTAGGTTTGGGATGGGGCCAAAGAATTTGCATTTTTTAATATATATTCTTTAGTTGTATGTAGACATAATATATTTATTTTCTTTTTTATTTTTATGTGGTGCTGAGGATCAAACCCAGTGTTTCACTCATGCTAGACGACCGCTCTACCACTGAGCCACTATCCCAGCACAAAATTTGCATTTTTACAAGTTTTCAGTGGCACTGTTGCTACTGGTACAGGGACCACACTATGGACATCACTAGCACATGGATTTTGTAGTCTTTTAAAATTTTTATTTTATTTTGTTGAATGGCACATAATATCTATGCCTATTTATGAGGTACAGTATGATGTTTTGATTCATATATATAGTGGTTAATTAGGTGATTTAGCATATCCATCACTTTAAAGTTTTTCCATTTCTTCACAGTGACAACATTCAAAAAATCCTTTCTGGCAACTTCTTGAAACGTGCAGTACATTAGCACTATCTATTATGCAACAGCACACCAGAACCTCTTGCTTCTATCTAACTGTAACTTACCCGTTGATCAACCTCTCCCCAACCATCCCTCCCCCCTAACTCTGCACAGTCTCTAGTGACCACCATTCTACTCTCAACTTGTATGAGAACAACTTTTGTCATATTCCACAAGAGTGAAATCATGCAGTGTTTTTCTTTCCACACCTGGCTTATTTCACTTAACATAATGTCCTCCAGGTCCATCCGTGTTGTCACAAGTGACAGGATTTCATGCTGCACTCTTAACCACCTTCTTACACTATGCAGGTCATTCCCCTGTGAAATCCTTCATTGACTCCCCCATAAGCTTCAAGATAAAACACAGATGCCTCCTTAAAACATGCAGGGCATTTTGTGATCTGAACTTACTTAGCTTTCTAATCTCATTTCCTTCTGGAACCCTCCATACATCTATGTTCACTTTCCAAAGCTATTTTTCCACTTCAGAATGTACCAGAATATACCAGAAACTCTCTCTGGCTTTGGCCTGCATTTGCTGTGCCTTTTCCCTGGGATGCTTGCACATTCACACACTCTTCCTGCCAACAAGACCTGACAAACGTGTGTGAAATTCAGCTCAAGCATTACCACCTGCCAGAGGTCATACAGGATCCTCCTTCCCATACCCGCTCCAAGCTAGAGTGAGGGGCCTCTTTGGCATTCCAGTTCCCCAGCCTTCTCTCAGTCACAGCCCTGCTCTCACTACAATCTCATTTTCTGTACATTAGCTTCTCCTGTAACCACAAAAGACCTAAACATCTCAATATTCCTAGTACCTGACACATGATAAATATTTGTTGAATGATCGCATAAGGTTGATTGTGGAAGAACATTTCAAGAACCCAAATAACAATATTCAAAGCTGCTTAGTGAAAATATGGACTCAGAAAAAGCAAAGTGCCTCTTACTCTCAGCCTGCCTCAGTAGCACTGAGTTTATGACCATTCTTTGACTCATTGCCTGGTTCCCTGGCTCCCTCTCCCACTTTCTCTCCCTCCTCTCACTCCATCCAGTGCCAGAGACACTCTGTCCACACTTCTCAGGTTACCTACCTTTGCAGTCCACGTGCCCCAGGCTCTGCTCACCTCCAGATTGCCATTAGTGCTGCCCCCTTTGCTGTGGAGACAGCCACACAAGCACTCTCATATCTAGAAACACCAGAGGACCCAGAGAGTTCTTTTGCAGGGTATGCTCCACACCCCTCAAAGGCAGGGAAGCTTGGGAGTGGAAGGAAAGGGCAAGAGGCATCTTTTCTGGGTGATTTGGATTTCAATTCTCCTTTTGGATTGTGGCTTGTTCTCATTAGGGGAGCTTTTCAGGACTCTTAGAAGAGTGGAATGAGATCTTCTCTCATGCCATATAAATCTCATTTTTTTCTCTTTCTGACATGAAGGCAGATAATGGATGCTGATTGGCTTCATGATTTATGAGTTATTTGAATAGAAGTTGCTCAGCTAAGATCTAAGAAGTATCAAGACAAGCTTGATATTTATAACTTGTTTCTCAAAATGACTGGCTGCAAGTTTCATCAGAATAGTTGTGGGGCAGCCGAAGCAAACAGTAGGGGGAGTTATACTTTTTAAACTGTAGCTATGAGATAGGACTGACCACCTCTAATAGGATGTCACTAAACAAATAATTACTAATACAACAAGCGGCAACAACAGCAAACTCTGGAGAGAAAGAAGAATCTGATTTCCAGGATTACTATATGTAATATTCCAAAAGCCCAGTTTTGAACAAAAATGATGAGACCTGCAAATAAATAGTCTATTACACAAGGAACAAAGAAATTAATAGAAACTGTTCCTGAAGAAACCCACATATGGGACTTTTTAGATTTAAATCAGCTTCTTTTTTTCAGTACTGGGGATTGAATCCAGGGCCTCATGCATGCTAGGCAACAGTTCTACCACTGAGCTGTACCCACAGCTCTACATCAGCTATTTTAAATGTGTTTAAAGAACTGAAGGAAACCACAGCTAAGAAGTGAAGTATGGTAAGGAGGGGTGGAGCATGCCTGTAATCCTAGCAGTTCGGGAGACTGATGAAAGAGGATCATGAGTTCAAAGCCAGCCTCAGCAACAGCAAGGCGCTAAGCAACTCTCTAAATAAAATACAAGGGGGCCGGGGATGTGGCTCAAGCGGTAGCGTGCTTGCCTGGCATGCGGTCCGGGTTCGATCCTCAGCACCACATACAAACAAAGGTGTTGTGTCCGCCGAAAACTAAAAAAAAAAAAAAAAAAAAAATATTAAAAAAAAATCTCTCTCTCTCTCTAAAAAAAACAAAACAAAACAAAATGGGGCTGGGGATGTGGCTCAGTGGTTGAGTGCCCCTGAGTTCAATTCCCAGTACCAAAAAAAAGAAGTACAAAAATCAAGTCTCAACAAAGAGAATATAAATAGATAGAAATTATTAAAAATAGCCAGGTGTGGTGGTGCACACCTGTAATCCCAGCAGCTCAGAATGCTGAGTCAGGAGGATCACAAGTTCAAAGCCAGCCTCAGTAACTTAGTGAGGTCTTAGGCATCTTAGTGAGACCCTGTCTCAAAATAAAATATAAAAAGTAGCTCAGTGTTTAAGCACCCCTGGGTTCAATTCCTGGTACCAAAAAGAAGAAGAAAAGAAAAAAGAAATTATTAAAAATAAAAATTCTGGAATTGAAACTAAAATAACTGAAATTAAAAATTTACTAGAATGGTCAATGGCAGATTTGATCAGAAAAAAAAAGACAGAGAACTGACTGTCATGTATAACTAAGAAGAACCAATTTTTTAAAAAAGAAAGAACTGGTAAACTTGAAGATATGGATATTATCCAGTGTGACAAATGGAAAGAAAAAAGAAATGATCAGAGCCTCAGAGATCTGTAGGACACCATCCAGCATTCCAATAGACACTTAATGGGTATCTTAGAGAGGAGCAAGAGAGAAACAAGTAGAAAGAATATTTGAAGAAATAATAGCCAAACTTCCTCTAAGTTTGATAAGAAGCATTAGCTTACACATCCAAAAAGCTTAACCAATACACTCAAGTGGGATACACTCAACAAGATCTACACCTAGACACATCATAATCAAACTGTTGAAAGTCAAAGACAAAGAGACTCTTTGCAAGCAGAAACAGAAGCAATTCATCACATATAAGAGGTCCTGAATAAGATTAGCAGTTAATTTCTCAGCATAAACCAGTGGGAGAGCTCTTGCATAGATGTTCCATCCCCAGCACCACCAAAAAAAAAAAAAAAAAAAGAAAGAAAGAAGGAAAAAGTGACCCATGGAAGTCAGAGGACAGTGTGGTGACAAATACAATTCTATGTAAATGCTAAGTGAAATAAGTCAATCCCCAAAAAACAAAGGCTGAATGTTCTCTTTTATATGCAGACCCTAAAACACAATAAGGGTATAGTGGGAGAATAGAAGTTCATTGGATCAGACAAAGGGGAATGAAGGGAAGAGAGGGCGATGGGAATAGGAAAGACAGTGGAATGAATCAGACATAACTTTCCTGTGTTCATATATGAATACACAACCAGTGAAACTCCACATCATGTACAACCACAAGAATGGGAAGTTATACTCCATGTATGTATGATATGTCAAAATACACTCTACTGTCATGTATACCCAAAAACAAGAACTAAAAAAAAAAAAAATGAACAAAAACAAGACTAAAAAAAAAAAGAATTTTATGTGAAAAAAAAGAGAATTCTATGTCCAGCAAAACTATCCTTTAAAATGAAGAAGTGAAGACTTTCCCAGATAAAACAAAAGTGGGAGAGTTTGTTATCAAGAGACCCCAAGAAATGGTCAAAGGAATCCCTGAGGTAGAAATGAAAGGACATTAGACAATAATTTGAATACTCATGATGAAATAAAGAACACTGACAAATGAAACACTAAGGTAAATGTTAAAAATTTAAATGTATTTTTTAGAAGGCCTTTTTCCAAGGGCTGGGGATGTGGCTCAAGCAGTAGCGCACTCGCCTGGCATGCACGGGGCACTGGGTTCGATCCTCAGCACCACATACAAATAAGGATGGTGTGTCCGCTGAAAACTAAAAAATAAATATTAAAAAAATTCTCTCTCTCTCTAAAAAAAAAAAGAAGGCCTTTTTCCTATGTGGATTAAAAAAAACACAACTGTATAAAGCAACAATTATAAATCTATGTCATTCACACATAACATAAAAAGAGGTAATTCTGATGCACATTTTACAGATGAGGAAATCAAGGTATGAGGAGGTAGAGTGTCTTGCCCAAGGGTCACAGCACAGTCAAGAGGCAGAGACAAGGATTGAACATATGCTTGTCTGACATTAGAACCCTTACACATTGTGGAAGAAAGAACCCCAGGCCTCTCCATGTGGCTGCCAGATGGGGCCCTTGAGAGGAAGATCAAAACATCCTGCCAAAAAAACTCCTGGAGAACAGTTCCTCCTTCACAGATTTCTGTTATTTTCCTTACAGTGTCCCCAGCACAGAAGAGAGTCAATAATTCCAGTTGGATTGAGTTTCCCCAAAGTGACCTACATAGTTCAAGGCAAGGCATCTTAAATATTAAAATGGCAAGACTAGATACCATTTATGTGCCCCTGTTTTACCAGGCACTTTATATATTCAAGTTATCTAAATTTATCAACATAAGAACCTCTGAGTTAGGTATGATAACTATTCTGTTTGATGGAATGAGGAAACCGAGGCACTAAGCAATTAGTAATTTACACAAGATCCCACAGGGAAAGTGGCAGAGCTGAAATGTGACCCCAGACAGTATGTTCCAGAGCCCACACTTTTTCACTTGACCATGTTGGGATTTTCCCAGCTATAGATACTAGTTCTCAAATGGAGGGTTGACATTCAGAGTCAGGAGTATGATTTCAGGCATGCCAGAAAGGTACCCTCTCTCAATATCTCTTTATGAACCCAACCATTTGCTGGCTGATATCTGAAATTTCACTGTTAAGAGATTTGTTCCTTTGGCTCAAGTTTTGTTTGTTTGTTTGTTTGTTTTGTTTTGGGTACAGGAATTGAGCCCAGGGGCACTTGAACACTGAGTCACATCCTCAGCCCTTTTTAATATTTTATTAGAGTCAGGGTCTCACTAAGCTGCTTAGGGCCTTGCTAAGTTGCTGAGGCTGGCTTTGAACTTGCAATACTCCTGCCTCAGCCTCCAAAGTCACTGGGATTATAGGCATGTGCCACCAAAAACCTTAACTTTTGGAAGTGAATAAACGAGTAGTGGTTCGATTTGATTCCCAAATTTATGTTTTTGGGTCAAGAGAAGATTGGATCCTAAAACAAAACAAAACAAAACAAAGACACTTTTAAACAAAAGCCAATTCAAGCTTTACAAATGCTTGGTAAAGCCTTCAGCCTTCTGGCCTAGACTATGAGCTATCCTAAGGATGCTGCAAAGGTATGTGCCACCTTCATAAATGCTCTCTAGCAAGACAACCAGCCTGACACACTGCCAGGGTAGAGTGGAGAGACTGATACCAAGTGACTCAAGACTCAGTGTTGTCTGTCTGGTGGGATTTCCCGGGAATTGGGAAGCCCTGCTCCTGTTTCTCCAACCACTACCTTCTGATGCCTAAAATTCTCAGTGTCTTCTGAGAAGACTCAGTCCAAAAATATCTACCCTGTGCACACTCATCCCAGCACTGTGGCTTCCATCTGGGGGTCTTTTGGCCTCCTTCATACTCCTGTTAATGTGCAAGAATGCTTGTGAGTCATGCCCCAGGATCTTATCAAGAACTCCCAATTTGCAGTGAATTCCTTAGCAAAGCTTGACAGACAGAATAGGGCACAGCCTGGGAGGCTAAGCAGATGGCTGACTTCCAGCAGGAAGGGGAGAGAGAGGTGGGGTGCTGGGGGCAGGCACATCCTCAGACCCAGCCTCAGTGTATGCAGCCTTGTGCCCTCCCTCCAGTCTGCCTAAAGCTCCACAAATGGGATGCAGCATTTGAGCAGCCCAAGACAGGACCATCAAGTCTTACCAATTTGGGCTAATGGGTGCAGAGGAGGCTGGTGTACATGATGGACCATTTTTCAAAGAGATACGGTTTTATGACTGCCCAGCCAGTACAGTAGCATGGAACTAATAGCTAACCGAGGGCTGCCAAGTCCCAGGCCTGCCAGATCTGCATTAATGACAAGATAAGAACCATTTATAATTAGCACATTTAGTCTGTAAATGGGCTCTGCTACACTTGTAGCCAAGAATTTTCTTCTAGAATTGTGGGGAGCATGCACCCACAGTGTGTGCTCCATTTTTCAACTGGATCTCAAAGAAAATCCAAGCTTTATGGAGCCCAGCCCGTGGCAGATGCTCTCAAATGTGGAACTAGGGCCCTCCAAAGCAGTGACAGGTTTGGCTGTTGCCAGATCATCAAAAAGCAGGACTGCTGGGGAGGGGAAACCTTGACCTTTGTTAGCATGAAACACCAGCACCCGGAGTCAGGAATGGCCCCAATCTTTCCTTTCTGCCAAGAATGTGTACAATGTCCCCAAACATCAACTGAACGCACTATTTTGGGGCACCAAATGGGGAGTGGGAGGTAGTCGGAAGGCTGCAATGCGGCTTTGTAGTTAGGTCAAATCAAACTGTTCAGAAAGGACCTTCTGAGCAAGCTGGAAGGAGAGATGGCGAGGGAATAGACACCCACTTCTGTTTCCTCCCAAGAAAAGTGAATGAACAACAAGCCTCCTGTATGCATTCTCTTGCCATGGGACACACATGCACACATGCCACACACAAGTCCTTTGTTGAGCTCTGAGGCAGGAAGTGGGAAATTAAAAAAGAAAAGCCTGAGGAGCTATTTTATTTCATTTCAGGGGGCTTCTGACCATTCCTTGAAGGAGCCAGCCCCAAGTGACACAGACCAGAGCCCCTCTCATGGACTCTCAGTTCTCATCCTAGATATAAAGCAGAGAACATTCAGGGCTCAAGGCACGGGGAGCTCTGCCTGTTGGGGAAAATCAGAGGAGACTCACAAAGTAACCCAGGGTTGGCTTTGGGGGTGTGGAAGAGCCATGCCTCAGTGGATAAGCACAGAAAAGAGGGCAGTATGTGGAAAGAAAGAAGGAAGGGAGGAAAGAAAGAAAAGGAAAGGAAAAAAGAAAAATAGAAAATCTCCAACAACCCACTTGTGCTAGATCTGGACAGGCAGCCCCCAAAAGAGAAGCACTCACCTCTCACCTTTCTCCTTCAGACTTGCTTGTCACTTAAGTTTTCTTGGTCCTCTAGACTAACCAGCAGATTTGGAGTTCATGAGGATGTGCTTGTGGGCAGTATGTACCCAAATGCTCCAGGATAGGCAATAATGCGGGGGGTGGGGGGTTAGGGATATCTGGGGCTGTTTCCTGACAGAATCATCCATGTGAAAAGACGGAGAAGCTTTGACTCATGAAAGGACAAGAAAACGCCAGGATTGAAAGCTTGAAAGTGAACCTGAGCTTGGTTGGGTAGCAGGGGTGCTGGGGACAAGGATGAGGCCCAGTTTGAACAGAGGGCCTGAAGCAGGGAGCAGTGTGAGGTGAAGGGAAAAAGACAGATTGTACTTGTCAGGTATTACTGGTCCTTGGCATGAGAGTGCTCACTGCCCTTCCCTTGCAGGAAAAATGTTTGCAGACTAATGTGATTGTACATGCTGTGTGGTACAGCACAATGTCCATCTAGTGGTCTCACCTTTGGAGAATAAAACATTTGTCTTCAGAGATCTGTATGGGTCCTGTGAAACCTAGTTGAGGTTCTTTCCTTAATGAAATACAGTAAGCCACGCCATCTGTGCCTGACACTTCATGAGGAAACCAGGGGCAGGGGCCTATGCCTGGCTCTGCTTTGTCCCAGAAGGGAACATTCTAGAGGGAGGCTCCAGTTCCAATCACTCAGCTCCCTTAACCCCAGAACTGGGAGCACTATCAAATGCATTGGATTGAGCTGGGCATGGTAGCCCATGCATGTAATCCCAGGGACGGGGAGGCTAAGGCAGGAGGATCACGAGTTCAAAGTCAGCTTCAGCAACTTAGAGAGGCCTTAAGCAACTTAACAAGATCCTGTCTCTAAATAAAACATAATACGGGCTGGGGATGTATCTCAGTGGTTAAATGCCCCTGGGTTCAATCACCAGTACAAAAAAAAAAAAAAATCAATGTGTTGGGTTGAAGGCTGAGAACAAATCCTTGAGGTGTTTTTTTCTCCCCCCAAACTCCATCCAAGGCAGTCTTGAGACTATTGTCCTCTATCCGTTAGTAATGACCTCGGCCTGACCCCAAAAGCAAAGCGTAGCTGGTTTCTAGATAAATATGAGTGCAGAGAAACCATGGGACTCAGAGTCTTCCCAGAGCCCCGAAGGCCCAGTGGTCCCTTTCTCTGCTCTTGGGGCCTGTAGGAGTTAAAATGCAAGCCAAGTCCCCCTACTCCACACCTGCAGAGGGGACAGCAAGCCTGATCTCCCCCCAATGGCTGGCATACAGGGGCCTCATTCACAATTCACTGCCTTCCAAGGGGCACTGCTTCTCACAGGCTGCTTTTCCAGGGGCCTCTTTCTTGCAAGTTGCTACTGCTAACAGTCGGGCTGCTCTAATCTCACGGATAGGCCTCAGCCTCCCTCCCTCAGCACATTTTTAAGGAATGGTGTTTTTTTTCCCTCTCTTTTTTTATCATCATCAAAATATATTCACAAAACACCCACATCTCTGTCCACACTATAAATCAGGGTGGGGAACCTCTGGCCCACAGCCCAGATCTGGCCCTCAGCTTGATTCATCTGGCATGTGGGGGATACTGTACTGGCTGCCACAGCTGCAACCCAGAGAATAATGCCTCCCTCCCCACTGCCTCCCACCCCCTGGACTGCTGGGGCCATCCCATTCCAAATGGAGCCTCAAAAATAGCCAGACTGTGGAGAAGGGGGGCTCCTGTGGCTCCTTCAGTTGCTATTGAACAGGAAATGGACAACAAAGCCAAGGAGGCGATTTTCATAATGAGAAAAGTCAATATTTAGTGACCACTTTGCTGATTTCCAGGACTGGGCTAAGAAAGCATATCCCCAACATTATCTTCTTAAACTTTTCCAACCCTCTTGCACTAGGACCTGGAGGGTAGGAAACAGGAGCAGAGGAACTTGCCTAACCCCACAGCTAGCAAGCCGCACAGCTGGGAATCAAATTCAGACACAGCTCACAGGAGAGCATCTGTAAGCATTGTGCCACAGGCTTTGCCAGATACCTTTGGGGGGACTTGCTCTCATTTTGGAGGGGGATGCTGGGGATTGAATGGAGGGGCCCTTAACCACTGAGCCACATCCCCAGCCCTTTTAAATATTTTATTTAGAGACAGGGCCTTGCTTTTGCTGAGGCTGGCTTTGAACTCACAATCCTTATGCCTCAGCCTCCTGAGCTGCTGGGAATACAGGAATGCACCATCACACCCAGGGTTTTTTGGTTTTTTTTTTTAAATAGGGTCTAAATTGCTTAGGGCTTTGCTAAATTCCTGAGAATATCCTTGAACTTGTAATCCTCCTGTCTCTGCCTCCCAAGTTACTGGGTTTTCAGGCATGCGCCACCATGCCTGGCTAATACTCTGTTTATTTTATTTTTTATTCATTTTTTTTGGTACCAGAGCTTGAACCCAGGGGTATTTTACCACTGAGCTATAGCCCCAGCTCTTTTAAGTTTTTTAAAAATTCAGAGACAGGGCCTCACTAAGTTCCTAAGGCTGGCTTAGATCTCATAGTCCCCCTGCCTCAGCCTCCAGAGCTGCTGGGATTACATGTATGTGCCACTGTGCCCAGATGCTCTCACGATTTTTCAATTGTACCTCTTACTTGTCCCTGAAGTATAAGCAATAACCATGTGATAGTTCTGCAGTGCTGTAATTTTTAAAATATTTTTTATAGTTGTAGATGGACAGCATGGCTTTATTTGTTTAGTTTTTTATGTGGTGCTAAGGATCGAACCCAATACCTCACACATGTTGGGCAAGCACTCTGCCACTGAGCTACAGCCCCAGCCCAGCACTGTAAATTTGACCTTAGTTATTTGAGACAACCTGTGCTCTAAAGATTTTTTTTTAAAAAAATTCATACAACTAATGGAAATAATGTTAAAACACTATCTAGAATTTTAAAAGGCAGTGAAACACTTCTCAAGTCCAGAGCCCAAATAAGTAGACTTGCCAGGAGAGTTTGTCACAAAGATTTCCCTTTCCTGTTTGCCTATATAGGTCATGACTAATAGGAGAAAAAAGAAAGAGAGAGAGAGAAAAAAAAACTGAGAGAAACAGAGACCAAGCAAGTTCTCTGGTCTTATTCACCAAGAGGCCTCTTTTCAAACTTCCCACAGCAATTAAATACCCCAATGCAACACTGACACAAGTGTTCCTCTCCTAACTGTTGGGATGGCAGGTGATTATATTCCAATAAAATAGAATACATCTGGGGCTGGGTTGTAGCTCAGTGGCAGAGTGCTTGCCTAGCACACATGAGGCACTGGGTTCAATTCTCAGAACCACATAAAAATAAATAAAATAAAGGCATTCTGTCCATCAACAACTACAAAAAAAAATTAAAAATAAATAAAATAGATTAGAATATATCTAGTCAAGAAAGATGCTATGGGGGCTGGGAATGTGGCTCAAGCAGTAGCGTGCTCACCTGGCATGCGTGCGGCCCGGGTTCGATCCTCAGCACCACATACAAACAAAGATGTTGTGTCCACCAAAAATTTTAAAAAAGTAAATATTAAAAAATTCTCTCTCTCTCTCTCAAAAAAAAAAGAGAGAAAAAAGAAAAGAAAGATGCTATGGTTGGGCATGGTGGCACAGGTCAATAATCCTAGCAACTTGGAAGGCTGAGGCAAAAGGATAGCAAGTTCAAGGCCAGCCTTAGCAACTTAGATCCTGTCTCAAAGTAAATACTAAAGGGTTGGGGATGTGGCTCAGTAGTAGAGCATTCCTTGGTTGGATCTCTACTACCAGAATAAAAAAATAATGTTGTGAATCCAGAATTACCCAGCAGTTAAATGGTTAAAAACAAAAAGGGAGCAGGGGGTAGGCTCAGAACCCCCAGTGACAGACCATGAGGGGTGGTAATAAGCTTCACCCAATGCAAAATCTGCAAATACCAATGGACTCACAAGTACCCTTTGCTGATTCTCCAGGGCAGTAGACAACTGCTTGGATTTAAGAAAAATCAAACTGATCCAGGAAAGAAGAGGCAGCTGCTTGGTGACAGAGCCCACAGATCATTACCCACCACTGGCTCCTGACTCCTGCTTGTTAAAGCGCAAGTGACCGGAGGTATAGAATTAAAAAAAAAAAAAGGTGGGGGCTGGCTGGGCCCCTAACCCCATCAACGGGGGTGGTCTCTGAATCCAACAGCTGGTACTAACACCCCTGGCAGTGGAGACTCCAAATGAGTACATCTCGTCCTTCCAAGATGCTTGGAAATGGAAGATTTGCTATGCTCATTACTGAGAAGGCTCTGGCACCCTACAATCCGTTTGTATCTCTTCACCATTTAACCAAACATTTGTTATCTGGCAGGCACAGCTGCAGGCTACTAAAAGCCATGGCCCCAGACCTATGCGAGGATGCGCTGAAGGGGGCCAAATGGAGGAGTAGTGGAAAGGGCAACAGGTCTGATTCCTAGAAGCCAGTGGACTTTGCAAGACTGACTACAGAGAATCCATGCCCCTGTTTTCCCAACCTGCTTGGATTTTCCCCTGCATGTCACTCCGGAAGCCAGTAACTTGGAGGAGTTTGATTCTACCCCAAGGAAAGTGTATGTAAACTTTGAGAGTCAAAGGAAGTAAATCAAAATAGCAGTGCATCTCCCAGCCTGGTGACCTATTTCCTGAATTGGATGTTGGAATGGCCTTCCCACAGAACAGCCAATTGTGATGTGTTAGTATTTTCATGCTGCTCGGCCCTCTGGCATGGAGGCGCTGCCCCATTCCTTCCCAAGGAAATTCCACTGCAGGCAATGTTATGATTAGTGGACTAATAACACTTGTCGTTGGAATACTCCAGACAAAGCTGCAGTGTGGACTGGCCTCCAAGTCCCTTAATCACCTATTTCATCATCTCGACACTGGAGCCTTGGCAATGGGGATGGGCTTGTGGATCCCAATAATTAACCAAAGGGACAGCTGCTTGCTTGTACGGGGATCTCCCTTCCTTTCATTCATAATCCCAAGCCGATTTGGGGTGTTAACTGGTGTGATTACCACTGCCAATACTGGATGGCAGCTAGAAAAAGAGATGCTGTGGGCTAATTCTGAAGTGAGCCATTTGCTGGTTCACTGCTGACGTCCATGTGCACTCGTTTTCCTTGTGATGAGCATGCTGGAGCTCTGGGCAGGGGCCAGGGCAGAGGCCAGGAAGTGTGTGTGCACTAATAGGCCTGCTACCTGATTGGGAGTACTGTTGATTCCCAACACTACAATGACGTGCTCCTTTCCTCTTCCCCTTGACATTGCACAGGACTGTGGGGGAGGAGATACGGCATCTCTACCCACACTAAGGCCAGTTGAGTGTGTGGGAAATCAAGCAGAAAGGCTGAAAGGAGAGCTACTAGCTACTTCTTCATACTCGTCACTTTGCATGAACTGATTTAGAAGTGATTATGTATGAAAGGACAATGACAACACACATAAGTAGAGGAGGGTGGGGCTGACAGAATTGAAGAGGGTGGACATGCACCTTCAGGGACTTATTGATTTCTCAGAACTGCTGGTTATTGTCAGACCCCTGGACTTGACCTCTTTTGTAACTGTGAGAGCCATCAGGACTTCTTGGCTACATCTTTGAGGGAAGAAATAAACATATAAAGAGAACACTAAGAGGGGTGGGGGAGCAGTGAGAACAAGACAGAGGGTGAGAAAAAAAGAAAATAAAAAAGGAGAAAGGTCAATTATTGTTGGAAAGTGGTGTGCTAACAGCAATGTCTGCAAGCCTTTACCAGAAGCACTGGAGCTCTGGGGTGCCTGGAACTGACTTCAGGGAAAAGCACTTTTCCAGTGCACAGTATTTGATTATTTGAAACACATCAGCAGTTCTCTAGAAAACAAGACACAAGGCAGACAATCCTTGGCTATTTTATTCCCACAGATGTTGTGTTCCTTCTCCAAGGTTCCTGACATAACTTCACTGTTCATGGGGCTCCAATGGGCTCATTCCCAGGGCGAGATGGTTGCTCCCAAGCCAACTGGGCAAATCCCAGATTTCCAGCCCCCCTGGGCCCAGGTACCAAGAGAGAAGAATGGCTTCTGCTCCTTTCCCCACCCTCCCTGGGAGGACAAATTGTCCGGGTGACCAGACAGCTCATGGAGCAAAGGCTCGAACATTGTCTGGGAAAGTCCCACCCCAATCCCTTTCCCACTGACCCTTCCAAAATTCATTTGGCTTGGTTTTGGGCTCTACAAGTTATGAAAGTTAGATTCCAGGGGAGCTTAAGATGAGGCCTTCCCAATGTGGGATTTAGAACTCTTCATTTCCACCCAAGTGCCAGAGTATAGTTAGGGGGCTGCTTCTTCCTCATATTTAGACAATGACGCAAAACCTGTTGATTTGTTTAGACGCAGTTGTTCCTCAGCAGGACAGATGGTATTCAACAGAATGGAATAATTAAGAGATTTAAAAGAAATAATTATGTGGGAAAATATGGTTGGAGTCAAACATGCCTGGTAATCTCTATGAAGAATTCAGGTTTAAAAATGTGTGCAAAATTTGCCATTAGAGATTCCTGCCTTGTTTTCTTGAAGTAAAATAACTGTCAACAGGAGATGTTTTATATTGTGCTAGTAAAGACAAACACGATTTTTTAAGAATTGTGGGAACAGTGACATGAAATACTGTATTTTTATCTCTTCCCAGAGAAACTGAAGTTCCTGGTGAAATACCTATATAAAGCAATTGCTTAGGTACACTCAATGGTTTAAAACACACATACACAGCGAGGTGGGCAGGGGGAGCTATCTTGTTAAATAGTTTTTTGTTAGATTTTGAGCTGCTTTTAGCTTTTCATAGCTCAGGGTCCAAAACACAGGACTCTTTGTTGAAAAACACTTCTTTAAATGAAAATTTCAGGGGCTGAAGGTATAGATACCACTGAGCTATTTTAAAGTGAAAGACACTGGGCACAGTGGCACATGTCTGTAATCCCAGTGGCTTGGGAAGATGAGGCAGGAGGATCACAAGTTTGAGGCCAACCTGGGCAATTTACCAAGGCTCTAAGCAACTTAGTGAGACCCTGTCTTAAAATAAAAAAAAATAATAATAATAAAAAAGGTATGTGGCTTAGTGGTTAAACACCCCTGGGTTCAATCCCCAGTACAAATAAACGAATAAATAAAATATTAAGGCAGGGGGATTGCAAGTTCAAGGGCAGCTTGGGCAATTTAGCAAGAAATAAAATGAAAAGGGCTGGGGTTAGCTCAGTGATAGAGCCTAGCATTTGTGAGGCCATGAGCTTCATCCCCAGCACCACATACATACATACATGCATCCCACATATGCTCTTTCCTAACGCACAAGTGTGGATGAGAGAATCTGCCTGAGATACTGAATCCTGAGCCAATTGACTCTTGGAGCAAACAAGAGGTTTAATTGCAGGGAGGAAGCTGATTAACTCAGCTAATACCTTTAGCCAAACAATTTGCTTCTTGCCTCACACCATGGCCAATGTCACTAAGCTCTCTTTCATTTGTGTGATCCAACAAAGGAATTGCAGCATAATTTTGGCCCAGTACCTTGATGGGGTACTCAGGCCACAATGACAATGTACAATAAACTCTGATTCAAGAGGTCTAGGATCAGGAGAAATGGTGATCTTTAAATTTGTAGATTTGGGATTGAGCTGTATTTAAATGAGTCATCTGGTCTTGATCTTGAAGATTTATTCTAAGTGCAAAAAATTATAATTTTTTGCCATTATCTACCGAAGCTGAATATGCATATATCCTAGGATCCAGAAATTCCACTCCTAGGTATACTCAACAGAAATGCATGCATGTATGCTCCAAGACATGAATACAGAACTATTTGTAACAGCATTAGTCATAATGCTTAAAACAACCCAAAGGTCTATCAAGAGTAGAATGGGGAGCTGGGGATATAGCTCAGTTGGTAGAGTGCCTGCTTCCCATGCACAAGGCCCTGGGTTCAATCCCCAGCACCACACACACACACACACACACACACACCCACAAGAGTAGAGTGAGCTGGGTATGGTGGTGCATGCCTGTAATCCCAGTGACTTGGGAGGCTGAGGCAGGAGTATGACAAATTTAAGGCCAGCTTCAGCAACATAGTGAAGTCCTAGGCAACGTAGTGACACCCCTGTCTCAAAATAAAAAAATAAAAAGATGTGCTAGCTTTGGCAACATATATACTAAAATTGGAATTATACAGAAAAGATAAGCATGGCCCCTGCACAAGGATGACACACAAATTTGTGAAGCATTCCACATTTTTAGCCAAGTTATGGACCCAGCCCAGATGCCCATCAACAGATGAATGGATAAAGAAAATGGGATATATAATACACACACACACACACACACACACACACACACACACATACTTACATACAATGTAATTTTACTCAGTTATAAAGAAGAATGAAATTATGGTATATACTGCTAAATGGATGGAACTGGAAAACATCATGCTAAGTGAAATAAGACAGACCCAGAAACTCAGGGGTTGGATGTTGTCTGTCATATATGGAAGCTAGACTATAATAAGGGAAAATAATAAGGCAAGGGGAATCCCATGAAAACAAGAGAGGGATCAGTGGTGAAGAGGAAGAAGATTATGGGGGAAGGAAGAAGGACAGGAAAAGGGAGGAACAATGAAATGAAATTGATCAAATTTTGCTATGTCCACATGCGATTATATCACAGTGAATTTCATCTTTTTTGTATATATATACTATACTAATTTTTTTAAAAAAACTATAAAAATAGAAGAAAAACTGGTAGAATAGAGGAAAGGGAATAGAGGGAAGAAGGAGGAAAATAAATATAAAAATAAAAAAGGTTAGGGAGATAGTTCAGTACTAGAGTACCCCTGGGTTCAATCCGCATTACCACACGCACACTCAAAAAGAGTGGAATGAACAGTTATGATAATATCCATTCAAGACAGAAGTGAGAATGGTCGATACCAATAAGCAACCATGTAGATAAATCTCCCAAGCATGATGCTGAGTCAAAGAAGCCAGACACATAGGATCACATTTTGTATTATTCCATTTATACAACGTTCAATGCAGACACAGCTAATATATGTGTTAGAGACCAGGATAGTGGTTACCTTTGACAGGGCAGTGGCTCAGAGGAGAGACTAGGGGTGTAGATTGAATGGTGGCCCCTCAAAACGATATGTGCACATCTCAGAACATGTGTTTGTGGCCTTGTTTGAGAAAAGAATCTTTGCAGATGTAATTAAGTTATGGATCTGAATATGAGACCACCCTGGATAATCTGAGGGGAATCTTAAATTCAATGAGAAGTGTTTTGTTTTTTAGGTACTGGGGATTGAACCCAGGTATGCTTAACCACTGAGCAACACATCTCCAACCCTTTTTTGTATTTTATTTAGAGATAGAATCTTGCTGAATTAATTAGGGCCTCTCTAAGTTGCTAAGGCTGACTTGGAACTGGCAATCTTCCTGTGTCATCCTGAGCCACTGGGATTAAAGGTGTGCACTACTGCACCCAGGGAAAAGTGTTTGTTTTTTTTTTTCAAGATTTAAAAAATTTTTTTTTAGTTATACATGGGCACAATATTTTTGTTTTGTTTATTTATTTATTTTTATGTGGTGCTGAGGATCGAAACCAGGGCCTCACACGTGAGAGGCGAGTGCTCTACCGCTCAGCCACAACCCCAGCCCAGAGAAGTGTTTTTATAAGAGACAGAAGAATAATAGGCTCAGAAAAAGGAGACGGGGAGGACCATGTGAAGACAGAGGAAGAGATTTTTGGAGCGATGCAGCTACAAGCCAAGGAATGCCTATAACCACCAGAGCTGGAAAATGTGAGAAAAAGATTCCCCCCGAGAGCCCCTGGAGGAAGCACAGACTTGCTGTAACTTTGCTTTCAGACTTCTGGCACCCACGACTGTGAGGGAATAAATTCCTGTTGTTTTAAACCACTAAATCTGTGGTAATTTTTTACAGCAGTCACAGAATACTAATACAGAGAAGATATTCTGTTTCTTGTTCTGGATAGGGACACATGGTCACATCCATTTTGTAAAAATTAATGAAGCTGTACACTGATGATTTGTGTACTTTTTTTTTTTTTTTTGGTACTAGAGATTGAATTAAGGAGCACTTAACCACTGAGCCACATCCCCAGCCCTTTTTAAAAAATATTTTTGTAGTTGTTGATGGACCTTTATTTTATTCATTCATTTATATGTGGTGCTGAGAATTGAACACAGTGCCTCACACATGTGAAGCAAGTGTTCTACCACTGAGCCACATCCCCAGCCCTTCTTATATTCTTTTTAGAGACAGGCTCTCACTGAGTTGCTTAGGGCCTCACTAAATTGCTGAGGCTGGCTTTGAACTCACAATTTTCCTGACTCAGTCTTCCAAGCCACTGGGATAACAGGCATGTACCACCGCACACAGCTGTTTTGTGTTATATATATAATATTTATATTTCAATAAAAGTTTTTTTAAAAATCTATGATTCTATAATTTATAACCCCATCACTTTGAGTAAATAAAGTGGCTTATTTGAGGTTTTATTGTGTTTAAACCATGCTTTACAAATGGAAGGCTTTAGCCAGGCATGGTGGTGCATGCCTGTAATCCCAGTGCCTTCTGAGGCTGAGGCAGAAGAATTGCAAATTCAAAGCCAGCCTCAGCAAATTAGCAAGTCCCTGAGCAACTTAGTGATTTAGGACTGGGGATGTGGCTCAGTGATTAATGCCTCTGGATTCAATCCCTTGTACACACACACACACACACACATACACAAATGGAAGTAGTTTTTTTTAAATACATAGCCCTATGCTGGGGATGTGGTTCAGTGATAGAATGCTTGCCTAACATGTATGAGGCCCTTGGTTTAGTCCCCAATACGGTCAAACAGAAACATATCTATAGCCAAATAGTCCCCTAATAAATGTACTCCACTCTAGTATGATGAGGGGAAATTTGGAGGACAAAATGTCAGAGATATAAGGAAACATTCAATTTTCATATTCTCCCTTTGGTTGAAGTAGGTAGCAGGATAGTTAAGGAGCACAAAGCTTCAAGGACAAGATATGCCTGGAAGTTTTAGGTAATTGACATACTCAGTCACAGAAGACTCCCGGGGTGGTCAAACCTTATTTTTACTCACAGTATATCATTTGTGACCTCACTGTGATAAACAACCAAAATAATAAGCTAAACCTGGGGCTGAGGCTGTGGCTCAGTGATAGAGTGCTTACCTAGCATGTGTGAGGCACTGGGTTCGATTCTCAGCATCACATATAAATAAACGAATGAAATAAAGGTTCATACATCTAAAAATATTTTTAAAAATATGCTAAATCCTAACCCTACCTTATCTGGCAATTTTGCAAATAATTGCATATAATTTGTGTTATTAAGCATGAGAATCAGCCAGGTACAGTGGTACATGCGTATAATCTCAGCTGCTTGGGAGGCTGAGGCAGGAGGATCACGAGTTCAAAGCCAGCCTCAGCAATGGAAAGGTGCTAAACAACTCAGTGAGACCTGGTCTCTAAATAAAATACAAAATAGGGCTGGGAAGGTGGCTCAGTGGTTGAGTGCCCCTGGGTTCAATCACCAGCACCCCCACACACACAAAGAAAGAAAGAGACTCAAAGATGGTTTCCTCTGTCTTGGAAAAAAAAAAGGACACTTGGCAGATGACAAATAATAAACCAGTGGAGGTTTCATAATTTTCCAAAAGAATGAGATGCCTCCAAACTGAGCATGTTTTCCATTTTCCACTCCCTCCAACTCCAGGCAGATGATTTTGAACGTGCACTCTCCTCTCACTGGCTTCGAAGAAGTTAGTACTTGCCAGAACTGTGGACTCAAGACGAAAGCCAAGTGCAGATGGAAGTGGCTGTGGAGAACAGGCCCAAATTCCCTTAGCAGGGATTACTGAGGAACAAAGCTGGCAGGGTGCAGATTTCAAACAGTCACAGGTGCAGAGAGGCCCAGGGTGGGAGCCAGGGCAGTGGGGAAGGGCCTTTTTCTACCCTCATGCAGTCAGTTCTCATGGATGTCTATTTGAAGGGGGCCATTGCTACCCGAATCTAGTTATTGAAATTTAAGTGCAAGGAGACCTCATGACTGAAGACAGGCAGTCAGGACTACTGTTTCCTCCATGATGGGGTCAGATCTTCCCCACTGGCCCTGCTCAGGCCCTAGGAACACAGAACTGTGCCACACAATGTCTGGGACACAGTGTACAAAGTAAAGAAGACAACAGTGGCCTTCTCTTTCAACTGTGAGAGGTTTTGAAGTCCAAATTAGGAAGAAGCAAAGTTTTGGCAATGGCTTTAGTGCTGATTTCCTTAAGGGGTAAATTAGGTTAAAATTGATGACTCTCCTAGTCCCCTCTTGTACCAGAATCCTCTCATGTGCGTGCTTCATTCTGTATGAATGCCCTGTCTTTCCCCTTAAGAGTGTGTGCAACAAAGACAGCCAGTGCTGGGCCTCCTATTTCTGTTGTCACCCTTGAGCTCTTGTCATCTACATGCAACTGTTAATGTAAAAAAGAAAGAAAGAAAGAAAAAGCAAAGAAACGTGAAGACAGAAGTGATATGGCACATGTTCCAAATTAGGTCACTCAGGGATGGCTACACAGTACCTTCTTCAGAAGACGAAAAAGCACAACTCTAAGATTTGAGAGGGGGAAAAAGGTGAAATTTGGGAGCAAAGAGAAGAAAATTTCCACTTAAAAGATACAAAAAGTTAGGCAATGTTTGTAAGACCAGATAATAACTGACTTGACAAGAAGTCAAAACATTAGGTAATGTGCAAAGCTCAGCCTGAAACCTTGACTCTAACATACATTGCATGTTTTTTCCCTAATTCAGTTTTCTCTGTATGGCATTTCAGCCAAATGTTCTAACTGAAAGCCCTGGAGGAAAGGCTGAACATGAGACAATAGTTCATAATTCAATTCCATCAGCATTTACTGAAAGTTTACTATGCGCTCAACACTCCGTTTGGAGCTGTAAGGAAAATGTAGGAAGCAGAAAACACAGTCGAAGTCTGCAAGAAGCTTGCCATTTTGTTGAGGGAGCAAAGACTCTAACATAAAACAAGGAAAACCATCTAGTTAGAAAATCAAGACATAATAAAAAATAAAAAGAGATTGGGTGTGGTGGTGCATGGCTGTAATCCCAGCGGCTCAGGAGACTGAGGTAGGAGGATCATGAAACTTAGTGAGGCCCTAAGCAACTTAGTCTCTAAATAAAATATAAAAAGGGATGGGGGTGCTGGGGTTGTGGCTCAGTGGTAGAGCGCTTGCCTAGCACGTGTGAGGGTTCAATCCTCAGCACCACATAAAAAATAAATAAATAAGAACAAAAAAAGGGCTGGGGATGTGGCTCAGTGGTAAGTACCCCTGAGTTCATTCTCCAGTACAAAAAAAACACAACAACAACAAAAAAAAACAAAGAAGAAACAAAGAAAAGAAAACAACATTCATTGCAATGATGTATGATTAGGGCAAAAACAGGCAATTTGATCCCATGTCATTGTGAAAACAGTGAGGAGAGGTCTACTGAATACACATAAAGTAGACTTCTGGGATGTTACGACAAGGCCAGCCAATGTCATTTTCTGAAACTGATGTTAAAACAAGACAAAACTCCAACCCTAGGTGCTATTAATATAGGGTTCTCAGTTGGTAGAGTGCACAAAAAAAAGTCCAAGGTTCTCCCTCAAAATCAGCAAGAGACTGAGAATGGTTTCAAAAATCTCAAGTATAAGGGATCAATTTAAAAGATTAAGCAATGTAAAATCAGTTATCTGGATGTTGTATGGCAGGGAATAAAGTTTTCCCTCATCCTGACTGAGTGAATACTGAATAAGATGTGGCTTGTAGAAAGTTGTAGGTAAGTGTAGAGCATTGTTTAAGGAAGTGGCCCTGAGTTCTCTGGGTCATCACAAAGGCATATTTAAATATTTAAGATGCAGACAGGGGAAACAAGCCAGGTGCTACCCTTTTTTCCTCTCCCTTGATTATGATTCCTTAAAAGATAGTAGTTATCCCAGAATCATACCCAGTAACCCCATCACTTATTATCCAAGTAGCTTTGTTTCACTTCTCCAAGCCTCAGTTGCTACTGCTGTAAAATGGGTATAATAATACTTACCAAAAAAAAAAAATACTTACCACTGGACTGTGGTGAGGATTCAATTTACTAGCTATATGACTTTGGGCACATCAGACTATTATTACTATTTTTGCTGTTACTTGTATTAATACTTCCAGTTCGGCTTTACAGGCACTTGAGTACTAGGAATGGAAGTTAAGAGGACACAAACATTTCAGGCACTGGAAAGGTATACGCTCCTTGTTAGTGAACCATCAGTGCTCTGCATTAGTCTCTTCTGAGTCAAGTTTGTGTTTTTTCAGTCCCTGAGTCCCCACTGGATGATCTCAGAGTTCCTGTCTCAGTGAATAACCAGTCTTTATTATCAGCATCCACCTCCCCAAATAAGAAAGTGTTTGATTCACAAAACTGGAAGTTCAAAGGCAGGTGGACACAGGATTGTAGCGTCAGCTCCTTGTCTCCACTCTCTTCCTCATCCTGACCTGCTCCCTGAGTTGACTTTACCCTAAAGTCTGAATGAGGTCTGTAGCAGTTTCAGACCTCATCCATATATGACATGATATGGAGGGACCTTTTTTCTTAATGATCAGGAAACTTTCCCTCATCTCTCATTGATATGAACTGGGTCATATGCCCATTCCCAAGCTAATCCTCATAGCCTGATATCTCTGTAACATCCAGGGGCACAAGATTATTTAAGACTGGCTCACACTCATTAGGCTCCACTCACTGGATCTGGAAGTAATTCTTCAAACCATACTTTGGCTAAACAACCTGAGAGGGAAAAATGGATGGGGAGCTATCAAACCACAATGGCCACCATCTTAAGCATAGGATATCTGTGGCTCCTTACTGCTAGAGATAATGAAAAATAGCCTTACCATGAATAACTGGCCACTCCCCAAGGACCATTTGAAGTTAAGGTCTACTCCAGTGACCTCTTTGAAACTATAGTCATATCCGGAGTAACAGGAATGCCTGGAAAAACAGGGTCCTTTTCTAAAATGGGCTTTCCGTCTGGCTAGACTCCTTGGTCCACAACTTCAGTTGATACGATCTTTGGGAGAGGTTTCCTTGGCCTTTTGTTTGAATGTTGTGCCCCCTTTATGATTCTATACATGAATAGGAAACCAGCCCTTTCCAGTTATGTCAGGACCCTGATTAATGCCTCAGTAGCAAGCATGACCCAAACCACCCTGAGCTCGGTTCCTTCCTTTCCCAGAAGGAAGCTAACATGCTCTCCCTTTGTTTGAAGGTGCTGGGTTAAAAAACACTAGCATCAGTTTTCATAGGGAGGTTAAGACGCCCTAAAATCTGTCCTCCCCCCAGACCTCTACTGTTTTGTTGAATTCAAAGTGAATCAGCCTGAGAATGGAAAATGCATCCAAGCTAAGGCTGAGGACAACATACCTTGATGCAGGCTGACACACTGCTTGCAGAGCTCAGTGTGACACCCTGATCTGGAACATGTACATCCAAAGGCCTGCAGCTCAGGGTTTGGTTCCCACCCTTGGCTTACTTCTTGACCTGTTTTTAATTTTTCAAACCCCCATCCCTCTTGCAGAATAGTTTCAGTTCTTTGCCTGACCT
Organism: Callospermophilus lateralis; assembly: GCF_048772815.1. Lineage (NCBI taxonomy): Eukaryota > Metazoa > Chordata > Mammalia > Rodentia > Sciuridae > Callospermophilus > Callospermophilus lateralis. The sequence continues at coordinate 109,644,339 of NC_135325.1, forward strand.
CAGCTTTGTCTCCCGGGCAGGTTGCCTTGTTCTCTCTCAGCTGGCCAGGTTGGCTGGTTGCCTAATTGTCCCTAGAGACAGGAAGGCACCCTTTACATCTTTCTGCTTTTGGTCCATTTTTACTGCTTTTTTGGAGTTAACATCAAGGACTTTAAAAACATCTTGGTAAATGCAGATGTAGAAGCTAGATAGGATTGTGGTCACCTTGGCCCTCATTTTTCTTGCTGCTTACAGAGTAGGAAAATTCAATGCTGTTTTTGGACTTGACCCAACACCTTTTCTGTCCAGAAAGCCAATAACTCACTCTCCAAGTGACTTGTTTGGCTCCATTGGCCATATCACATATCATATATTATAGATGATATATCACAATCATTGGCAAAGCTAACTAATGCCCAAATTGCACTCGTCGTAGGTCCCAGTATCAACACTACCAAAGGTAACTATACATTAACGTTACTGAGACATGGTGGGCTGTTAAACCAATCTGCATCATTCGAGGTGAAAGGGTGGAAGCAAGCAGACATCCAAGTTTCTTGGATTTGTATCAGTATAATTTCTTTTGGACTGTAAATACTTCAAAAGATCGTATTTTCTACATTACTTGGAATTTGTTTTTCAAATCATGTGAATATTGTGTACAGAACATTTTGCTCAATGTTCAAGGGGCTACAAGGGTTGTACGAAGGGATCCATGCCATATGCTTGTGTTCTGGAAAAAATACAAACAACCCAAGGCAGTATATGCTAAGTCAGAGGAATGGTGTGTGACAGAAGCAGAGGACTTTATCCTTGGTTGATGTATAACAGCTTAAACTCATTTCTAAGCACTGCCCTTGGGCCCTTTCACTCAGGGCAATGACATATTCTGCGAGAGGTGGGGTGGAACAACACTGACCATCTAGAGAGAAATGAAACCTGTCATTAACCTATGGCCAATCTGCACCAAGAGTGTCCTGTTCAGCTACTGGCTTCCTGTGGATAAAGTTGGCCTATCCAGAAGATCAAAATAGCATGGGCCCAGTGGTTTATATGGCAGCTTGCATTCTGCTGGGGAAGGGAAGATAAATTTGGATGGGGGTGGGGATGGTGGGGACCTGACCTCCCTGGGAAACACTCCGCTATATTTTGAGCTGAGCTTAGTGATTTTAACAGAAAACATTATTTTCTTCAGTGGCTTGTAGTGAAGTTTATACTCTGCCAAGGAAGAGAAAATAAATGTCTGTGGGAGGGGAAATAGCAGGGCCTTCCTTGGGAAGTTCTCTGCTGGTCACTCAGCTTATTAATTTTTAAAAGCGACATTATAAGGTCAGGAAGAGAACCCCGGCCTGGAAGTCAGGAAACTTGCTATGGGGTGGGCCCGCTTAGCAGATGTAGGGAGAATATCAGCCTCTGGAAATCCACAAGAGGCATTTATAACAATGATAATGACACAGATGTTACATTTTATACCACTTAGCACTTTTCAAAGCACTTTCACATTTACTACCAAAAAGTCATAGAATCTTAAGAGGACTTAAAAGGACTCTATTCAGTATGGTTTCCCATCAGGCAAGAATCCCTCTGAGGAAGTCAGTTCAGCAGGTAACACCATCACCATTTTCTAGAAAAACTAAGGGTTTTAAGAGAGTTTAAGGCCAAGATGATCCAGTCAATGACTAACAAAATTGGCTGAAGCCATTGGTCCAGATTCTTTCTGTGCAATCACATGTATCTTTTGTGTTTTGGGGAACAGGTTCTAGTCACTCTTCTAGACAAATATCTCACACTACTTTTGAATCTCCTGTTCTTGCTCCAACTCATCACCAATGTTAGGCTTTCTTTGGTTGTAGTAACCTGTTTGGTTACTCAAACAGGCTGAATTATCCCAGTATCAGGGCTTAAATGGGGAAACACCTTGGTATCTTATAGCAGATCACCTTTATTTGTGTGTGTGTATGTGTGTGTGTGTATGTGTGTGTGTGTGTGTGTGTGTGTGTGTCTGTCTGTCTGTCTGCCTGCCTGCCTGTGTACACTGGGGATTAAACCCAGGGGGGGCACTTAACCACTGAGCCATATCCTCAGCCCTTTATTTATTTTTTAAATTTGAAGACAGGGTCTCACTGAATTGCTTAGGGGCTCAATAAGTTGCTGAGGCTGACTTTGAACCTGCCATCCTCCTGCCTTGGCCTCCCGAGCCACTGGGATTACAGGTTTGCACCACCATGCCTAGTACAGATCAATTTTTTTTGGGGGGGCGGGGTATTGGGGATTGAACCCAGGGGTCCTTAACCAGTGAGCCATATCCTCAGTCCTATTTTGTGTTTTATTTAGAGACAGGATCTCAATGAGTTGCTTAGGGCCTTGCTAAGTTGCTAAGGCTGGCTCTGAACTCTGGATCCTCCTGCCTCCTGCCTCAGCCTCCCAAGCCACTGAGATTACAGGTGTGTGCCACCACACCCGGCCCAGATCACGTTTTTTGACAGATGAAACAATTGACTAGTCAGTTCCCTAGGTCTGATATTGCAAGTTGAGGATCCAACATCTTTAAAGTCCTAACTGGAACTATCAAGAATGGTTGTGTTACCCTTTTGTTGGCCACTGGAATATATAAAATGAGACAACATTGGGTTAAATTTAATATATTTTTTTTTGAGTCAGAATCTCACTATGTTGACAAGGCTGGTCTTGAACTTCTGGGCTCAAGCGATCGATCTTCCTTTCTCAGCCTCTCAAGGAGCTGGGACTACAAGGATACTCCACTGCACTCAGCTTCAGTTTAAATCTTAACGTCAGAGGAAGAGTTCTAATCAGGGTTGTTCATCATGAGCTTTGGACACAAATCAGCCTCTTCCAGGGGTGTTAGACTGAAATGAAAACAAGAAATCAAAGCCTTACAGGGAAATGTCCACAGGATTATCTAGTCAGCCAAAGGATGTACTTTTTTTGGAAGTTAAAATTTAAGTTTAATGAGATATTTCCATTTAAAACAATCAAGATTTTAAATTGTCTAACCCCTGGAGTTAAAAAAAAAAAACTTCTTTAGTTCCTAATTCTTTGAAACATACGGAAAAATCCTAGTTGATCAATTTCCATTCCTATACGCTCATCTCTTTTATTTTCTTCTTCTCTACAGATAGGGTCTATATTGCAATAAGCATCTCCTGACCCTACCTCCCACCCACAGAACATCTGGAAACGGTGCTAGTGAAATAGCAATGGTTTTATACAGTGCTATGATTTTTTATAGCTAGAAGGAAGCCCCCCCTCCACTTCTACTGCCACCACCAGAGATGGGTGGGTGAGTTGCCCCACAGCTTTGACATCAAAAGGAGACCAAGCAATGGAATCTGGCAGATCACCCTAACCAAACATCACCCAGGCAGAAGGGGCCCAACCTGTCTGGTGAGATTCCTTCAAATATACTGTACAGTATCAAGGCTTAATTTACTAGAAAAAAAATGGAATTTACCAAGAAATATTTAAGGTAGAGTAACAAAGCTCTTGGGATAAACTTAAACATAACTTTCTAAGCTTAGACAGCATAATAAACTAATTTTAGTTTTATTATTATTATTTTATTTCAGAAACTAATTTTTTAATTTTTTGGTACCAGGGATTGAATCCAGGGCACTCATCCACTGAGCCACATCCCCAACCCTTTTATGTTTTATTTTGAGACAGGGTCTTACTAAGTTTTGCTGAACTGGCTTTGAACTTGTAATCTCTCTCCCTCAGCCTCTTGAGCTGCTGGAATTACTGGTATATGCCATTGAACCTGACTCCAGAAAGGACATTCTATGGAATCACACCCATTTGGCCTAGTACTAATTAGACCCATGTCAGGCCCCTTAGACTTGGCACAGTACACACTGATATTGACAACTGTGGCTGGGCTCCCACCACTGCCCAGTCGTCCCTTACACTTTTAAGTATTCCAATCTCTCTCCTCAGGTACCCAAATCTTCCTCCAAACTCGACAATTTGGTTGTTGAAAAACTGATAGTATTTAGCTACTGGAGATGTGAAAGCATTTCTTACCAGATGAAGTTTTTTTTTCCCCCTGACTACTCCCTAAATTATCATCTCCCACTCTGCTCTATATTTCTTCCCTTCTCACTTTCTCACTCCCACATTTACCTCTCCCTGTAGACCTGTGATATCCTACTATAATAGCCATTAGCCATGTGTGGCAGCTTACATGGGAAAGAATTTAAATTAAACTAAAAATTCAGTTTCTTAATCACACTAGCCACATTTCAAGTTTTCAACAGTCATGTGTGGCTAGTGGCTACTTCATGGAACATCACAAATGGACAACATTACTATCATCACAGAAAGTTCTGTTTGAACACTGCTCAGGAGAGTCCTCTGATTTTTTTCCCATGTCAGTATCTACTCAATATCAGGCAGAAAAATGCATTATCCACAATGACAGTAGCAACACTGACGACTATTTTACAAGGGACCCTCCTACTTCTCTAGCTGCCAGTTTTTTGAATGCCACAAAACTTTCAGAATGAGTACTACATTCCTTTCTTGGTCCTCTTCAATGTTTTATTTTGAGACAGGGTCTTACTGAGTTCTGCTGAGCTGGCTTTGAACTTGTAATCCTCCTCCCTCAGCCTCCTGAACTGCTGGAGTTACAGGTATATGCCATTGCACTTCCTTAACTTCTATACAGAAATAGTCACCAAAGACTTCTGGGGCATCCTATACCATTTTTTTTTTTTAGTCATCAAACTCCTAAAATTCCTCCTTTGACCTGTTCCACCCACTTCTTGTCCCTGGCATATCACCATTGCTGAAGAAGTGCTGGTTTAGTATGATAACGTTTTCCTCCTTGATCATTCACTATTCCAGGATCTTTGATCCTAATTTTCCCTTCTATGCCCAAATCTCAGTCCTCTGCCAGCCCTCCTCTGATGGTTTGACCTTCTCTCTTTTGCTTTATCTACCTGCTCTATGAAAATGGGTCTCAAAAGAAGACAATTGAGAAGTAATGAAAATAAAAGAAAGAAAATTGGTCTCAATCTCATAGCTAAAGCTGCTAATTTCTCACCTACATGACTGGCACCGCTGCAAGAGTACCAACCAAGAAAAAGATGATTCTATTATCAATGCCCCTAGGGACACATAGAAATCTGTTTCCCCATCCCAGCTAATGCTTATGTTTTGCAACACAGTGGAGGCCATTTAATTCCAGAAGAAGCAATCTGTCCACCCCTAAGAGTCTGTATTGTGAGGGAGAGAGAGATCTGCACATGAAGAGTTGGGGACTTGGGGAGGTGGTAACAAAGACTACAAAATGAAAGATGGGATGGTGTGGCCAAAGGAACTCTGCATATATAATAATCCTGCCGTAATTTTTTCTTTTTGCAGGGAGGGGTTCCAGAGATTAAATACAGGGTCATTTAACCACTGAGCCACATCCCCAGCACTTTTTAAATATTTTACTTAAAGACAGAGTCTTGCTGCATTGCTAAGTGCCTCTCTGAGTTGCTGAGGCTCCCTTTGAACTCACAATCCTCCCGCCTCAGCCTCCCGATATGCTGGGATTACGGGGTGCACCACCAGGCCCAGCGGCTGCCTTAATCTTAAAACAAGTTTTAAATTCTCAGGATGAAAGCCAGGCATGGTAGCACATGCCTGGAAAGCCCACAGATCAGGAAGCTAAGGCAGGAGGATCGCAACTTCAAGCAGGCCTCAGCGATTAGTGATACCCTGTCTTGAAATAAAAAAAAATAAAAAGGACTGGGAATGTGGCTCAGTAGTTAAGCACCCCTGGGTTTAATCCCTAGTACCAAAAACAAACAAACAAAAAATCTCAGGATGACGTAGAAGTTCTTTTTAACTATCATCAATCTATCTATTTATTTATTAGTTGTAGCTAAGACACAATACCTTTATTTATTTTTATGTGGTGCTCAGGATTGAACTCACTGCCTCACATGTGCTAGGGAAGTGCTCTACCACTGAGCTACAACTCCAGCACAACATAGAAGTTCTTTTCCTTTTCATCTCTTCTCTTTTTGTTTCAGAGTGGGGAGTGGGTTAATAATCCCTGCACTGCTTCTTTATAGAAACCTATGCAATAGATGTAGACCATAATGGAAAACCAGTCACTTTCACAAAGGCAAAATATCATGCAATTGATGAGCATGGTGGCACACGTCTGTAATCCCAGCAGCTCAGGAGGCTGACACAGGAGAATGGCGAGTCTAAAGCCAGCCTCAGCAAAGGCAATGAACTAAGCAAGGGAGTGAGACCCCGTCTCTCAATAAAATATAAAATAGGGCTGGGGATGTGGCTCAGTGGTCGAGTGCCCCCGAGTACAATCCCTGGTACCTTAAAAAAAATCATGCAATAAGCCTGCATAAATTACACTTTGGTGTTACATGAAGGAAGATGACTGAACGACAGTCTCCTTCCCTTCTCAAAGCCTACACATGAAGTACACAACAGCCTCTAATGGTATATGATGTCTAGAACTAATGGGAAGGGAAGTCAGAATTTTTTCTACCTTTTTTTTTGGGGGGGGTGACTTTCAGCATACACATTGGTCGGCTGATTAGAAAGACAAGAAAGTGGTTAGGTAGAAATATATAGCTCATTCAGCTACACAAAAATTAAAGTCATGCTGACAAGGCAATGTGCAGGAGGTTTGATTCTGTTACAGTTCAAGAACGCCAGGCCCTGACCAATGTTCTTGAAATGTAAATTCAACATTCAAAACCCGTAAGTGACACTAAGAGCACTGGGAAAACAGCAGAAATTTACATTAGACAGATGTGGGAAGTCCCAAAACGCTGTGATCTTTTACAGCTACAAGGTCAAGGCAGTTTTTCACAGTGATTTGTACGAAGTTTGCTTATAAAAGAAAAACAAATTTAAGAGGGCATTTGGTTATGTACGGAGATAACCAGCATAGCAAAAATAACTCCTAAAGCGAGAACTACTTACTAGGCAATTTGAATTAAAATAATATAAAAGGCAGATTATTGGGGCTAGCACATCACTTTTTTCTACATTTGAAGAAAAACAATTGTAGATTAAAAAAAAAGGAAAGAAAAGAGTTTTCTTTAAGAAAGAAAAAGAAGGGGCTGGGGCTATAGCTCAGTGGTAGAGCACTTGCCCCTCACACATGAGGCACTGGGTTCAATCCTCAGCCCTACATATAAATAAATAAATAAAATAAAAATATTTTTTAAAAAGAGAAAGAGACTGGAGTGAAACTGCTGTAGAAAGAAAGAAAGGAAAGAAAGGAAGGAAAGAAGGAAGTAAGTAAGGAAGGAAGAAAGAAAGAAAGAAAATTATTCTCCGCAAAGAAAGAAAGAAAGAAAGAAAGAAAATTATTCTCCGCAAAGATGCCTTTCCCATACCCTTCTGCCAAACAGATTCTGTTACTGGGTAAACATAAGCTACCAACAATTTATGTACCAATATATATAGCAAATTATAGTTGAGAGGAAGCTTGTGAGCTCATGAAACAGATGGTAGATTCGTGTGGTGGCCCAGGAAACATCGGTGTTTTGACATAATGAGGCACTGCAAGTCTCTGACAGTTTCCTAGCATGACGAACATTTTGACTTTTTTGTTGCAAAATTGGAGGAAAAGAGAATCCTGTAGAAAAGAAAGGAGGAGAAGCAAGAAATGGCATAAATGATGCTCTTTTTGAGTTGGATTATCATTTTCCAACTTTGTGTTTAAATGTGATAACAGCAGAAAGTACACCAACCCAGCTCATAATGGAACTCTCAGACTTGCTATCTAGGTTGAGGTGAAATTTAGTGAGTGCAACAATTTTAACACCACTTCTCTAGCACTATAACTCATCGAAGGAAGGCTGGTCAAATAATCAGGGCTGGGAACAAGGGCACATAATCTTGTGTGAACCATGTAATTAGAGAATTTGTCCATGATTACTTAAGTTTTGTGAAAAGAAATCTCAGAACTTAAGGCTCTTACAGCTCATATTTCTCGTCTAATTAGGAACTGGTGTTTGTTTAATAAACGACTGGTTCATAAAAATAAAAATGAAAAATCAACCACTGTTTCACGACTAGACTTCAACTGTCCCACCACATCCTGGAACAAACGGTTGACTCACTCAGATCCACACTGACATCTGCAGGTTGGCAGGCTTCATATGACTTGATTGAGACTAGCAATCTTGAATAACTTATTAGTACTGGGCTAAACCACAAAACTTAAATGCCTTGAATGGCAATGTACTTCTTAAAAATAATATTTGAATAGTTATGGAAGATAGAAAAAAGGAACTATTGTTAAAGTGAAAATAAAAATCAACATAATTACACCAGGCAGGAGACAGCTGGTGTGTTTGCTGTCTCTGCCTGGTGTAATTATGTTGATTTTTATTTTCACTTTAAAACTGTTCCTTTTTTCTATCTTCCATTACTTTTCATATATTCTTCAATAGGCATATATAGTGCTTTTACAATAAGTTATTCAAAGATTGCTACCTAAATTTTGACCCAAACTTAGATGTCCAAATTCAAATTTGTACTCAATATTTATCAAAGCCATGGTGGTGGGGGACTCTATAAAATGTTATATAGGCTATTGAAACTCCAAAATATGTTGCAGATTCAACATGATCTAATACATGTGATTTTCCATGGTGCCTTTCAACTGAGCAAAATTTCAAAGTAATGTTTATTGGATCAATTTATAATTACAGTATTTGGGAAAACAGGATATACTACCCAGAGGCTCCTTTTATAATGATGGTCTAGGGAAAGGCATGTTTTTACTCGGCTTATGAAATCAAGTAACTCATGTAACTTCTGATGTCAAAAATCAAGATATAAAATCGGCTTACTCTATATGTGGAAAATTAGTTGTAATAGAAAAACATCAGGAATTTCTAGTGGTAAAAAAAAAAAAAAAAAAACAATTGCTTACAGGCTCAATAACAATTCCAATCAATAGGCACTCATAAACACACAGTCTCCCAATTCACAAAGTGTGTCCCCTTTCAAACATTTACTGGTGTCTACGATGCATTTTCTTAAAGAAACAAAGTTATAAAAGAGTTCCAAGTTAATTCACAAAAGTGAAGCTAAAATACTGTAGGTTTGCAGTGAAATCCTAGGAAGTAGTTTTAGCAATAATAGAAAACAAATGTTGGAATGATTTTAATGATAAATTACTTCTCCATGTTCTTGTTTCGGTGCGTAAGACACATATAGAATAAGATAAGAAAGCAAGACATTTTCAAGCAATTTATATGCAAACATCTAATTTCATTTTGAAACTTGCACCTCAAGTTTTGATCTAGGTATAAATTTTATGCATACGGGCTTTGCTGAAAGTTTTACTTTAGTTAACAAACAGAAACAAAATAAAATTAGGAAAGAAAACTAGGAGAGAGATTGTGGTATGGAAACTGAACAAGAATTAAGAGTAGCGAAGGAGGTAGAAGTAAAGAAATCTGAATCTAGACTACTCCTTGCCTCCATGTTATTCATTCATTTATTCAACTCTTTTTTTTTTTTAATTAATTTTTATTGTAGGTTGTTCAAAACATTACATAGTTCTTGATATATCATATTTCACACTTTGATTCAAGTGGGATATGAACTCCCATTTTTACCCCATATACAGATTGCAGAATCACTTCAGTTGCACAACCATTGATTTACATATTGCCATTCTGGAGTCTGTTGTATTCAGTGGCAAGTTGCATTGGTGAATGTAAAGAGACAGTAATTTAATCATTCATCCCGCAAATGTTAATTGAGCAGTCATTTTGTGCACAAGGCAGGGGATACTAGCATGAACACGGTAGTCTTGGTTACTCCTCATACATATGATAATGTAATATTGAAGACAGACATTTAACAAATACTATAATTATAAGTAGCATAAGGGCCATAAAAGGGACACCTAGGGAGATTTAGAAGTGCCTAATGGGACAACCTAAATTGACACTGCCCATCCTCCTGAGTGATCCACATGGGTCAAAGTTACTGTGCTTAAAACATATTCACATTTCTTATTATGTGGAGTGGGTTTTTAAAAATACTTTTTTTAGTTGTAGATGGACACAATACTTTTATTTTATTTATTATTTATAGGGTGGCAGGGATTGAACCTAGTGCCTCATGCATGCTAGGCAAGCGCTCTACCACTGAGCCACAACCCCAGTCCCTATGTACTTAATTTAAGTGATTTGTATACTTTTATAAGAAATTAATTGGGCTGGGGTTGTGGCTCGGTGGTAGAGCACTTCTCTAGTATGTGTGAGGCACTGGGTTCAATTCTCAGCACCACATGTAATAAAGTCCATCAATAACTAAAATTTTTTTTAAGTAATAAAGAAATTAATTTAAATTTTCTCCTAGGATTTATATAATTCTCATTTTTACATGCATAACCATTTTAGGATCCATTTCAGGGTATGATGTGAAGTATGGGACACCAAATAATACAAATGACTATCCAATTATCCTAATAGCATCCATTAAAAAGCTCATCATCAAGGCTGGGGATGTGGCTCAAGTGGCAGCGCACCCGCCTAGCATGTACGAGGTACTGGGTTTGATCCTCAACACCACATAAAAAAAAATAAAGATATTGTGTCCCCCTAAAACTAAAAAATAAATATTAAAAAAGAGCTTCTACTATGTTAAAAAAAAAAGCACATCATTGGAAGGCTGGGATTGTGGCTCAGCAATAGAGTGCTAGTCTAGCACATTCGAGGCCCTGGGTTCGATCCTCAGCACCACATAAAAATAAATAAACAAAATAACTACTTCTAAAAAATAAATATTAAAAAAAGTTCATCATTGGGCTGGGGTTGTGGCTCAGAGATAGAGCTCTTGCCTAGCATGTGTGAGACACTGGGTTGGATCCTCAGCACCACTTAAAACAAAAGTCTTGTGCCCACCTAAAACTAAAAAAAGTAAATATTAAAAAAAAAAAGTTCACCTTTGCCGGGCACAGTAGCACATGCCTGAAATCCTAGCCACTCAGGAGGCTAAGACAGGAGGATGGCAAGTTCAAAGCCAGTCTCAGCAATGGCGAGGCACTGAGTAACTCAGTGAGACTCTGTCTCTAAATAAATAGAAAATAGGGCTTGGAATGGTTCAGTGTTTGACTGTTCCTGAGTTCAATTCCAGTTACCACCCTACCAAAAAGTTCATCTTTGTCAAATGATTTGGGTATACGTTTATTATATATTAACTTTTCATATATACTTGAGACTATTTCTGAACTTTCAGATTTATTCCATTGGTCTGTCTATTCATGCACCAGTACATCATTCAATGTGTTATAGCACAATAAATCAATGTTATAACCTGGTTGAATAATTTTTACAAATTTGAAGTGATATGGAAAAAGAAGGGGGTCATCTTTCTTAATGGAAAAGTGTTACCTAGTAAATGTGGAAGGAGTGACAGAACTAAGAAAATACCACCATCTTAAAAAAGATTCAGGTAGGGGGTCAAAATGTAAAATGGGTGAAACTTATTGGGCAACAGGACACTTATACAGTAACAATAACTTCCTAACATTACTATGATACTAATTACAAAGAAAGAAAGGATACCCTTACAATAAAAATCTGGAGGATACCACCTTAACTAAGTGATCAAACTTGGCATCACAATTGGGACAAATTAACCTCCTGATGTGATGCAATGGGAATCACCAATGTGGTATTCTTGCCAAAAGTGTTTAACTTGACTCTAATCATGATGAAAACAATGTGACAAATCCAAATTACAGGATATTACACAAGACAACTGGCCCAGACTCTTGAAAATGAATACTTCATGAAAGATGGGAGAAAAAAGTAGGAATCTGTTCTGTATAAAATAAAACTGGACACATGGTAAATAAATGTACTTGTATGACTTTGATCCCGAATTTTGGCTCCTCAATTAAAAAAAAAAGGTATAAAGAAAATTACTGGGACAGTCAGGTGTAATGGTGCATATCTGTAATCCCAGCAATTTGGAAAGCTGAGACAGGAGGATCACAAGTGTGAAGCCAGCCTCAGCAATTAGTGAAACCCTCAGCAGCTTAACGAGACCCTGCCTCAAAATAAAAAATAAAAAGGACAGTGATGTATCTCAATGGCCTGGGTTCAACTGCCAGTACAAAAAAAAATTATTGGGGCAGCCAGGTATGGTGGCTCACACCTGTAATCCCAGTAACCTGGGAGGCTAAAACTGCAGGATTGCAAATTCCAGATCAGCCTGGACAATTCAGAGAGACCCTGTCTAAAAATAAAAAGAACTGGAAATGTAGCTCAGTGATAGAGCACCTCTGGGCTCAATACTCACTACACCCCCAAAAAAAATTTTAAAAAAGAATAGTAATTATTGGGATAATTTGAACAATATGAATATAGGCTGTGAATGTCAATCTTAAATTTATTAGGTATGCTAATGATATTGTGATTATGTAGGCAAACACTTGCTTTTAGGCAATACAAGCTGAAAAACTGTCTTGATCTGCAATTTAATTTCAAATGGTACATAAACTATGTATACCTACATAGCATGTGATGTATATTGTGATATATATGGGGAAGAAAATAAATGTGGCAAAATATTAACAAGTATTTAAGCTTGATGAAGCATATATGGGTGCTTATTATATTATTCTTTCAACGTTTATATAGGTTTGACATGTTTTGGGGGAGAGAGTACGGGGGATTGAACTCAGGGGTATTTGACCACTGAGCCACATCCCCCAGCCCTATTTTGTATTTTATTTAGAGACAGGGTCTCACTGAGTTGCTTAGCTCCTCACTTTTGCTGAGGCTGGATTTGAACTCGCAATTCTCCTGTCTCAGCCTCCCCGACCGCTGGGATTATAGGCATGTGCCACCACACCCAGCTTAGATTTGACATGTTTCTAACTAAAAGGATAAAAAATTAAAATTAAATTTGAAAATATCTATCAACATTATAAACACACACCCATTGACCTGGTTCTTTTGCTTTTAGAATTTATCTGACATATGTTCAAAGCTATAATTACAACATTGTTAGACAAAAGCAAAAGCTTGAGAGCAATATAAATTTCCTTCATTAGGAGACTATCAAAATAAAATGGAGGGCTAGGGCTATGGCTCAGGGTAGAGCACTTACCTACCATGTGTGAGGCACTGGGTTTGAATCTCATCACTGCATATAAACAAATAAAAGTCCATCAACAACTAAAATATATTTAAAAACTGAAACGGAGAGGACAGGGTTGTGGCTCAGTGGTAGAGCACTGGCCTAGCATGTATGGGGTGCTCTGGGTTTGATCCCCCACACCAAATAAAAATAAACAAATAAAATAAAGGTATTGTGTCCATCTACAATTAAATTTAAAATATATATATGAAAAAGCTGGGTCTGGGGTTGTGGCTCAGTGGTAGAGTGCTCACCTAGCATGTGCGAGGTGCTGAGTCCGATCCTCAGCACCACATAAAAATAAATAAATAAAAATAAAGGTATTGTGTCCAACTACAACAAAAAAAAGTTTTTTAAAAAAATCGAAGAAATCCGGCCTGGGGATGTGGCTCAAGTGGTAGTGCGCTCACCTGGCATGCGTGCGGCCCGGGTTCGATCCTCAGCACCACATACAAACAAAGATGTTGTGTCCGCCGAAAACTAAAAAATAAATATTAAAAAAATTCTCTCTCTCTCTTCTCTCTCTCTGTCTCTCTCTCTTTAAAAAAATAAAAAAAAATCGAAGAAATCCTTTGTGAACTATAAAATAATTTCCAAGACCTAGTATTAGGTAAAAAAAAATTAAGGTACAGGAAAAAGGGAAAAACCCATTGTATTTGAAGGAGTAAATGACGCTGGTTCTTTCCCTCTTAACCCTCCAAAACTTTGCAGTCCTGGCATCCCTTGAATCTGGGCTAGCTTGTGACTTGCTTTTGAACAACAGAATAGGCCTCCAGAGGCCTTGTGTGTGCTTCTTCTGTTCTTGTGGAACCCTGACATCACAATGAGAACAAGCTCAGCCTAGACTGGTGGAGGCTGAGACCCTATGGAGTAGAGCTGGCTAATCCTGGCTGAAGTCATTCTAGACAAACCAGCCCCCAAATGATTTATCAACTAATCGGCTAAGATCAGCTGACCGTGGCCCTCAACAGTAGAACCATCCAGCTTACCCACAGACTCATGAGAAAAAATGCACAATTGCTATTTTAAGTAACTTTTGATTTTGAGGGGAAAAGGTTAGGAAGAGGTTATGCTGTAATGGTTCACACAAATATGCTACCATTCGTGTAAAATTTTAGGAAAGAGAATATATAGACTTTTCACACATGTAAACTTTTCTGTAAGGGTGCACAAGAACTGAAAACAATTGCTTTTGGGGAGAGGAGCCATTGTTGCTGGGGAATAAAGGTGGAGAGGGAGACCTTCTGTATCTTTTGAATTTTGAAGCATGTATTTCCAAAGAATGAATGAATAAAATCTGTTCTTTTCTCAAGTCTTTCCAAAACCCTTGAATCATCTCTTGAAAGGATAGGAAATTTATATCCTACTGGCGAGATTATATATTAGTACAATCTTGGTAGGGTAGAAAGATGGCTTTCAGCAGTGCCTATAAAAATATATAACTGCATATGCAATGCATAGACTATCTCTGTAAGAACTTGCCAGACTCTTATAACACTGTTTGCTTCTAAGGAAGGATCTGATGGGTCTGGGAGGGGGTCAAGAATAGGAGGAAAACTAGCCAGGCACAGTGGTGCGCGCCTGTAATCTCAGTGGCTTGGGAGGCTGAGACAGGAGGATCGGGAGTTCCAAGCCACCCTCAGCAAAAGAAAGGCACTAAGCAACTCAGTAAGACCCTGTCTCTAAATAAAACACAAAATAGGGCTGGGGATGTGGTTCAGTGGTTGAGTGCCCCTGAGTTCAATGCCCAGTACCAAAAAAAAAAAAAAAAAAAGGAGGAAAACTAACTTTTCCCTGTATACCGTTTTGCTGTTAGAATTTTTTTACACTGTCTTAACTTTCCAAAAGGAAAATAATGAGTAAAATGCATACCCTTTGACCTTGAAATTTATCACTTCTAAGAATCTCTCCCGCAGAAATACTTACAGGGCAAACAAACATATAGGAATGTTTATTTGTGTATACTAATAAATAATAAAGAACATAAATGACAATCAATTGAAGATTAAATTATGGAATATTCACAAAGAAGTATTATCCAGTTGCTAAAAATAAACTCATAAATCATCAACAAGCTTAACCTACAACATTCTAGAACTCTTGAAGAACTGCCCTCTTGCAGTTATTCATTCTCTACTGACACTTATAAACTAAATAAACATATTTAATACTCAGAACATTCCTGAACATTTGAGGGGGAAGGGTTACTGGGGATTGAACTCAAAGGCCCTTTACCACTGAGCTATATCCCCAGATCTTTTTATTTTGAGATAGATCCTTGCTAAGTTGATGGGGCTGGCCTCAAACTTGTGATCCTCCTATCACAGCCTCCTGAGTCACTGAGATTACAGGCATACAGCATCAAACCCAGCTCCATCCCTGAAGTCACACTTCCAGTCACTCTCAACAAACTGAATAAACCTATTTAACCATCATCTAGGTCTACACAGAACATTCCAGAACTCTTTAAGCGCCCCCTAATGTTCACTTCCAGTCATTTGCCAAGAAAGATTGCAAGTTGGATAAACCTATTTGAACATGTCCCAGGTCTACATAGTACATTCTAGAACTCTTTCTTTTTTAAATATATTTTTTAATATTTATTTTTTACTTTTAGGTGGATCCAATATCTTTATTTTATTTTTATGTGGTGCTGAGAATCGAACCCAGTGCCTCGCGCATGCTAGGCAAGTGCTACCACTTGAGCCACATCCCCAGCCCATTCTAGAACTCTTTAAGCACCCCCCAATCCCATTTCCAAGTCATTCACTCTCTAAGAATGATCACAAATTGAATAAACCCATGTAACCATTACCTACGTCACACAGAACATTTCATATAACATCCAATTTGTGATTAGTTCAAGCTGTATTTTTTTGTATGTATGTTACACTCCAAAAATGTTTATGTCAAGTGAAGTGGCACATACCTGTAAGCCCAGTGGTTCGGAAGGCTGAGGCAGGAAGATTGTGAGTTGAAAGCCAGCCTCAGCAACTCAGTGAGGCCCTAAGTAACTTAGCAAGATCCTGTCTCTAAATAAAATATTTTTTAAAAAGCACTGGAGATGAGGCTCAGTGGTGAAGCTCCCCTGGGTTTAATCCCTGGTACAAAAAAGTTTTAAAATGTGCATGTGCATCTATTATAATTATGTTTCAATATGTACAGAAAAAGATAATAAATTACACAAATCAAACTATAATATAACACGAGAAGGTGGTTAGCAGACCTATTCCCTTTTTACCTTGAATATATCTATGAGGTTTGAACTTTTTATCATGAGCTTTTTTCCATATTCATAATCTAATTCATTTTCATAATTTAAAAATGAATAAAGAAAAAACTCTTGAGAAAAAGGAAAATAAGTTGAAAACACTATGGAATGTTAATTTTGTCTCTGAGGAGGAAACACACATGGTCAGGATTACAAATCCTAGAATTCTTGACCCTCCACCCATAACCACAGTTCCTCCTCCAACCCTGACCCCACAGGTTCTGGAGGGAGATAAGTGCCTACAGTACAGATTCCCACAAATAAACACCTCACTGAGCTTTCACTCCAAATTTCAGTGTAGTAACTAAGGGAGCTGGATACAAATTCCTTTTGCGCTGAAGCCTCAGAGTCCCGACTAGAAGCTTCTTTCTCTAAGGGATATGTTCTGACCTTAGCTCTCCTTTCATCAGAGATATAAGTAAGCAAACCAGGCCTGACAGACTCCTTAGGCCCCTTTTCCTTGAGCCCCACCCAAGTTCCCTCTTGTCTGTGAAAACAAGAGCGGGTGTCTTTTGAGAAGCTAAAGATACCTCTCTTATCACACTTCATAGATGGAAAGAGCAGAATCTTAAAAAGAGAGACTCCAAAGAGGAGCCCCAAAAGAGCATTCCACATAGACTCAACAGCTTTTAATTTCTTCACAACAGTTCCATATACCAGTGTGGCTCCAGTACTTCCCTCAATCCAAGTTTGTACATGTATTTTACTTCTAAGATTTTGGCCATATCTGATACTCACTGTTCATTTAAGATGCTTCAACTTTTTCTTTGCTATGTCTGTTTTTTTAAATATATGTATTTAAAAGAGTTATCTGCTAAATTTATTTTAATAGATAACTTCATATCACTATCATAAATGGAAAGCTAATATCACGTGCCCCATATAGAAGGTAAGTATTAGGAATATAATAATAAATATTACCTAGGGGTGGAACTCCTTGACGAAGACTCCTCATGCAAGTTTTCCTCAGGAATGTCTGGAAGACGCGGCTTGATGCTCCTCCTAGAGGTTAGAGTGTGTGGTTAATACTTCCCGGGAGATTTTCTTTCAGCTTCTCCTATAGGTTAAAATTCCCTTGTGATTTTCTTTCAGCTCCTTCTATAGGTTCAAGTGACACTCTTTAAACTCCCATTATAGGTTGGAGGGATTTTCTTTCAGCTCCCCCTATGGGTTAGAGTGTGGGTTATTCTTTAACAAAATTTTATTGAGTAACTATTCCATTTCAGATACAGCACTAGCCACTGAAGGTGCAAGAAAAAAACAGGAATTTGTACTGTAATGGAACAAGTATTGGGAAAAAAGGTGAAGGAGGTTAGAAGATGTTGGACATAGACTACATATGTTAATGACATAAATATCCTAAACCCCTGTTTATTCAAGCCACTGCAATTCAATTCACCCACTAGAAATACACTCTCTCAGGGACCTAATCATCAGATCCATTGAGAAATTTTCAATTTACATCTAACTGAACTGGTAGACCACTCCCTCCTTAGCTTCACTTCATCTAGTGATATTCTGTAGATTTTCCTCCCACCTCTCTTGCTGCCATCTGTTCTTCAACCTGACTCCTAAATGTTGATGCTTATTAGAATTTCCACCCCCTCACTTACTCCCTGCTTAAGTCTACACCCAGGGCTTCCACCCACTTAAGTTAGACTTCCAATCCTCAAAGACCACAGGGCCTCTGTTTCCCTTTCCAGCCTCATTTCTCCTATTACCAAATTACTGGAATTTCTTTAATAGTGCCTTGGTCTCTTCTTGCCTGTATCGTATTTCCCTCTACCCGATTCCTACATCCACTCAAGTATGTTCTTCACAATTCAGCTTCAGTGGTCCCTCTTCTGGGAAACATTCCAGTATCCCAGCCCATGTTCTCACTCTGTGCTCCCAATATGGTCTCATCAGAACCTCGAATGGTCAGTGTAATTCCATTTATTCCACCATTCTGGTCTCCCTGAAGGCATGAACTTACTCTGCATTTACACTTCCCAGCACAGAGCTCAATAAATATTCATTAAATTAATGCATATAAGAAATTCTTGAGCTGTAATCAAACAGAGGAAAAGGAGCTTAGAGGTAGAGGTTGAAATGGGTGTGAAGTAAGAATATTTAAAATGAGTAATTTAGACCTTCTCCCTTTTTCCCTTCCTTCCTTAGAGGCAGCCAGGGCAGTAGGGCAACAGGGTCAGATCCAAGGAGATGGTTGGGCCAAGGAGGCAGTCTGAGTGGTGGCTGGCCAGGTAGGAAACTGGTGACATATAGAATAGAGGAGGAATTACATTGAGGATAAAAGGAACCAGGTTTCTCACTATCATAAATGGAATTACAAAATACATAATTGTACAGTGCAGAAACATGGTAGACACTTCCTTAACCAAAGGATCAAGGTGAACAGCTACTAACCGGACAAAGTAACACCATGTACATCCTAAAATGATACATTGAGAACACGGCATCACTTCCATGGTATTTCTTTCCAAAATGCAAAACCTAAATTTAATCATGAGGAAACAACAGTCAAACCCAAACCAAGGAATATTTTACAAAATAACTGACCAGCACTTTTCAAAAATTTGAAGTTGATAAAAGACAGGGAAAGACTCAATTTAGTGTCCAAATTGAGGGACACTAAAGACACATAATGACCAAGTGTAACAGAAATCTAGATTAAATCCTGGCCAAGAAAAAAATTGTTTATTCTTTTCCTTCTGCTAAAAAAAGGATTATTGGGAACAGGCAAAATTGGAATGGGTCTGCAGTTTTGATGGCAATTTTGCATTAACATTAGTTCTAATATGGTTTATGCAGAATGTCGTTGTCTTTAGGAAATTTACACGGAAGCATTTATGAGTAATGAAGTCTCATGTTTGCAATTCATTCTTCGATGGTATACACACACACACACACACACACACACAATGATAAAGCAAATGTGGTTGAATGTTAACAACGGGGGCAGCTGGGAGAAGGATATATGGAATTTCTTTGGGCTATCGTAAGATTTTTACAAATATGAAATTATTTCAAAATGTAAAGTCTTTTAAAATAAAGTAATCCACTGACTTTTTAAAAACTGAAAATAAAATCAAGGGTTTATGACCCATATCAGGGATAAAAGGCTTTATTTTTACCTATTTACATATCTCCCTGATTGTTCAAAAAATAATTTAGAGACTTATAAATATGTAAAAAACATAAAAAGAGAAATTGAAAACAAGTAAAAAATATGTGTGACCCTGGCAAGAACCTTCTAAATTGTCAAATTTCACAAAACACTCTTGAATTTTTGACAGATTATGTGTGGAGGTTTTTCTTTGTTTGGGAAAACAGCCCCAACTTCAATATAGCTATCATTTCTTTGTGTTCTTGATACCTTTTAACACAAAACTTGACTTGACATTAGATACAGAGAATGGACTTTTGGAATATGGAGCAGAAAACAATTATCAAGAAGAATAAAAGAGATAGACTTTTAAAACACTATATTTTATGCATGTACACACTTTATTAAATTTGCATTCTAAGATATATGCAAGGCCAGCATTTCACAAAACTTTCTATTATTATTCTATTATTCCAAAAGCAGTTGTCATGAAACAGTGATTATAAGTCAAACAGTATCTGTAGGATTATCTTATGACTTCTTGTACTTGTTTTCAAATAGAAGCTTGAAATATATGATATAGTATTAGAATAGGAAGAGGGAATTTTACTTTATAACAATAACCACTTTTCAAATATTAGACTTTATATAAAAATAAAGGGGTACTGTCAAGAAAGCTCATCTGTGGGCTAGCATATGTCTGTCTTTTATTAATTTCAAAACAATCCCTGCACAAACCTAACGTTTCAGTCCATTTAAAGAATAAAAACTGAAAATGAACCTTAGTTTATACAATAAAGTGAATCATCTTGCCTCTCAGTTCTCATACCACTGGAATAATTTCAATTTCCTGCTCTAGCCCACCACTGGATTTCAAAAAATATATTTAAATATCATCACATTTCAAAGGTTCTCTCCTAACATTCCTACATTTGAACCCAAGAGTGTCCCTTTAAGGCAAAGAAGACAGTAGAGTGAAGGTGGACAAATCTCCTGAAAGACAAAACCATTATCATTATAGGAGCAAAAACATCTTAACATGGTTCTTTTACAAACAGAATAGATATACCGGGTACCATCAAAGAGATTTGTCTTTAAGATGGCACACAAAGGGACAGTGGCATTAGTTTTGAAGGGTTTTTGGCCTTTGCATAGGCGAAAGCAACACAGGAACAAAAGCTCTTAGTGGCTGTGATGGCAGTGATTACAATTTAAAATAAAGGACACATCTAATTCTTTAATAGAACTACTGCAAGCTAAGTGAAGTTCTCTAATAATTGGAAGAAAACAGGTTTCCCTTCAATAGCAATCTGCTATTGCTAGTCTGGGGGTGCCTTCAAAGCACACCATCTTCCTTTAAAATCCAAGGATCTTTGCCTTCAAAAGACACAAGTGCAGTAGTTTTTGTTTCTTACATTCATTTAAAAAAATGGAATAGCATGATCCTAGCAGGCAATGTGCATATTAGACAGAGACAATCCAACCACAATGTCTGAAGATGAAAAGAACACGACATTTTACATGGTATAATTCATAAATAACATAACAAGAGAGTACACTCAGATTTCCTAAATAGCTCAGCCACACATTTCCTTTTGTAAAAATTAAATAACACGGTACCTCGCACTTACTAGTAGGTACAGTTTTTATAGCTCAAACAGCTTCTTAAAAGCAGAATGCACGATAACATTGACTTTTTCAGCTCCTAAAAGCTTTCTCATAGAGATTTAACTGCCTTTACTATAAGGCAGTATGTACACAAACTGGATTCCGACTCTGGCAGCAACACAATAGCCAAAACACCAGTCACCACATGACAAAACAAACAAATCCAATGACACAAAGAAATCAGAAAAAAGCAGCAACTGAAATAGTATGTGGCTATCACACACATAAAGCCTCCTTTTTCCACACTACCTTAGGATATACATCCCTTACAGCACGACAATGTACCCCAAGGCACCTAAGGCCTCATAATACCACCGGAGACACTGACAGCTCCAAGGACCACTTGCTTTGTATGCAAATACATTATTCGTTCATTTGTAGATGCTCCACACATCTGGTCAAGGCAGGAATTTCTTCTCCTTGATAACACCACCTAGAAATATCAACAATATTTTATATATTCCTTAGGACAACAGGTTTGGGAGGAGAATTATCAACTGTCACAGCAAAGTCATAAGAACCTGGGGTGACTAACATAGGCATCCTGAAGTTCATTTACATTCTCAGCACTAAAACTGACCCTCTCATCATACACTCCACTAGCAAAGAAGCAACAAGGATAGTGATGGAAGCGACTAGGCATTTCTTCCCCTCTGTGAGAAATGGCAAGTAAGAAGCAGCTAAACAGG
The DNA here is from genome assembly GCF_048772815.1 of Callospermophilus lateralis. NCBI lineage: Eukaryota > Metazoa > Chordata > Mammalia > Rodentia > Sciuridae > Callospermophilus > Callospermophilus lateralis. Next base: position 109,666,213 of record NC_135325.1, read on the forward strand.
AAAAGAAAACAAAATAAGGCACTTTAAGCTAATGCAGAAAACTAAAAATTTAATCTGTTCAAAAGCAATTGGCATATTGCTGGGAAATAAAGGGACTGGAAACCATGTAGTTGACAAAGAACAACAACAGAAAAATCTCTCAAGCAAGAGAATTTCTGATCAACTTGATCACATCACTGCTAGGGAAAAGAACCATGATAGCAAGTCCACATCAGTGCCTCCCTTAAGCATATAGACTTGAAAGAAGGTGCTCTTTGAGGCACTTAAGAAAAGCAAAGCTTCTAAGTGATCAAAAATCGGTATTTTAAGATTTAGTCATTAAATGCAAAATGAGATCGACAAAAAGAGACATGATAGTAAGTAATTAAACTTTAGAGGGGAGAGATACCCCCCAAATAACAGCATCAGAATGACTGACATCTGTCAAACTTCAATCCTCATTATGGATCAAAGTTCTCTGCGTTCCTCACTGAATATTTCATGTGGGAAACGGCAGTTAAAAAGCACTGAGTCAGAAATGGTTAAGTCACTTGGCTGAGAGATCATCCATCAAGATGAACGAGGAGCATGAATTGGAGCATGCTACTGGAGACTGTGCAGGAACGCTGCCTGTAGCCAGTGAGTCTGAGGATAAGCCACTGCTTCTACTACTGCCATCCAAAATATCTGAACTGAGGACAAAGCAAAAAGAATTATAAGCAAATGCAGCTATCAGGGTAAACATACATGCAACGACACGGTTTCAAAGACTCACGCATCAGTGGAGCATTTGTAAATAATAAAAAGCATAAAAGCAACAGCAATGAACTAACCTGTGAAATGATATTCACATAAACCCTGAAAGACAAACTTTCAAGGTTTTGTATCATTTGTGAATTCCCCCACCCACAACAGGCAGCAGACTGTCCCAACACAGGATAAGCATTCATAAGCATTTCTCTTGCATGCCATGGTTTTTGCGAGAGGGTTCCCTGACCTTCTGCTCAAGAGGTTAAACATCCTAATAGTTGGGCTGGGGATATAGCTCAGTTGGAAGAGTGCTTACCTCACATGCATGAAGTCCTGGGTTCAACCCCCAGCACCACAGGTTAAAAAAATGTGTGTGTGTGTGTGTGTGTGTGTGTGTGTGTCCTTATATTTATCTTTTTACCTTCCCATCAGCCCAGACTCAGAGAGGTGCCACTTCTTGGGCTGCCTAAAGTGTGCCATCAGGCACATTGCTTTCCAGATCCTCTTCTCTAAAACAAACTCTTTCAACCACGTTAGAGCTGACCACTTGCCTACTACTAGAGTGTATGTTTTCTTAGCTGGATACAGTGGCTGAGGCAGGAGTATCACCAATTCAAAGCCAGCCTCAGCAACTCAGCAAGACCCTGTCTCTTAATAAAATACAAAAAAGGGCTAGGGATGTGGCTTAGTGGTTAAGCACCCCTGGGTTCCATCCCTGGTACCAGAAAAAAGAAAAAAGAAAGAAAGAAAATAGTGATTTTTCCCTCCAGTTATATGCCTTTGATATTCTTCTGATTTTATGAATTCCTTATGCCATTTCCTTTTTTCTTGCTTCCAAACCTCAAAGGTCTCCCTATCCTCTCCAAAAGGTTCTTTTCTTTGATCTCTCAGGTACTTTCCAGTTAAGCTTTTAAAATGAATGCTCCCTATCCACGGTCCCAATATTATCATGACCACTGCCACTTTAATGTGAACAACTGGCCTCTGTGCCTGTGTTTCCACTTAAACTGATCTAGACATTAAGCATCTCTAACTCAGGCCAGGAATACCTGCCCCCATCTAGCCAGGCATCCCCTGTTCCCAACAATCAAGCCAGACTGCCTTATGGATCTGGCTTCATACTTTAGAAGGGATTTGAAAATTCTTGCAATTTGGCATCAAGCTGCCTTTCTGACTTTGACTCCCATCAATCCAATATATAAGCTCCATGTTCTATATTTGCCTGAATTCACTCATTTGCTTAGTATAACATTTACTGAGTGCCTGCCAAGAGTAGGAAGTATGCTAGATACTAGGGCAAAGGCATGAAAGAGACATGTTCCCTATCCTCACTGAATTTAGGAGACAAACATTTAAGTAATCATGCTAATAAATATATAATTATCATTTGTCATACAGCTACTCAAAGCAAGATACAAGGGCCTATGAGTGCTCAACATATGGATAACCTAATCTAACCCAGAGGAACTGGGAAAGGCTGCCCAGAGGTGATATTTGCAATATAATCTGAAAGACGAACAGGAATGAACTAAGCAAGGTTTGTGAAGAAGCAAGGGTAGTTCTAGGAATCAAAAGCAGGCTAGTGTGGTTGTAGTATGGGGAATAAAGAGAACACATTGAGAGACAAAGCTGGAGAGGTTAGGCAGCTTAAGAATTTACACAGCTGGTCACAGTAGCACAAGCTCGGGAGGCTAAGGCAGGATGATCGCAAGTTCAAAGCCAGTCTCAGAAACTTAGCAAGGCTCTAAGCAACTTAGAGAGACCCCGTCTCAAAGTAAAAATTAAAAAGGGCTGGTGGAGGGAGAATTGGGGATGTACCTCATTTTGTAGAGCTTGTCTTGCATGCACAAGTCCCTGGGTTCGATCCCCAGAACCACCAATAAGTTGGGGGGCAGGGGGACCTGGGGATACGGCTCATAAATTAAGCGCCCTGGATTCAATATCCTCAGTTCCAAAAAACAGATTTTACACAGTCGTATTTTTTATTTTTTGAAAGGGAAAATAGTATATTATTGTAGAATGAGTTATGAATCAGGAAATATGGGTTCTAATTTGAAGTTTGGCCGCTAGCTCATTTGTGAGAACCTATTCTGACCTAAGAGGCACTGAGTCTAAATGTTATGAGTCTTTTAATATTATTTTTATGAATTTCCAAGTTAAAGCTATGCTGCATTTGGATGTCTCTGGGCCATATATTACACTCAATGAAATGTAATCTACCCCTGTCCTCCACTTCTCACTCTTCTGTTTTTAAAATGTCATTTCTTACTGTGCACTATGGTACATTCCTATAATTCCACCAACTCTAGAGGCCGAGACAGGAGGATTCCAAGTTTGAGATGAGCCTCAGCAATTAGTGACACTCTAGTTTTAGAAAAAAAAAAAACAGACTTGGATGTGGCTCAATGGTAAAGCACTCCTATGTTCAATCCCCCTCCCCTTTTTTTTCCTTGTCAGTGCTCAGGGTGGAACCCTGGTCCTGAAGCATGCTAAGCAAGTGCTCTACTAGTGAGCTACACCTCCAGCCCCCAAATATCATTTCCTTTTCTTGCCTATGGAGTGATTTTAGGTGGAGACAGACTACAAATAGGCTTTGGAGAAGTAAAAATAAAAATGGAAACAGTATATTCCACACTACTCCTACACTATGCTCACTGCTGTCAAATGCCTCATTAATAATTCCACTTTTAAGTAAGAAGTTCGGAAAATTTAGCTGGCCTTGATATTTGTTCAACCAAATGGCAAAATAGGTCTAAAATATGAATTATTCAAACTACTGAAAGAAAGTGGCACAGATAATTCAGGACATTGGAAAATCAAAAAGACCTTTCTATTTTCCTTTGGAACATATGTAATTTTTCCTCCTGCAGCTTTTTGCCTAGACTAATATTAAAATGAATTTACTTTCTTAAAGCACATATTGGCTGGGCAGCTGAAGGACACGCTCTATGCTAGTTGGCAGGAAGAAAACAGGCTTAGATTAAAATTTGGCCACCATGCACATAATCTGAATATAAATAAAGAATTCCTTATTCCAACCACTAGACTTATGGTGAGCCCTGGGTTAAAAGATTCCATTTGTACTAGAACTTGCTTGCTTTGGTGAATCCACTATTAATTCAGAAATGTATAATATGACACAGGCAGTGGAATTTTTCTAACACTGTTGATTACCTTAAGAGAAATAAACACATGGAGAAGTTACCAGGAAAATTTTTTAAAAAGCTCAACTTTTTATTTCAGGATTTCTTCTCTATTATTACATAAAAATGTATGTAATCTGGTTCATTAAGAGAAAAACAGCACACTTACATTTTAGTTTCCACTGCAATTTAGATTCAGAAGTTGGTGAAGTTTTAGCTAGGTACTTTTGCTAAACATACAATCTAATTTCTGTCCTAATAAATCTGGCATGACTATACATAGTCATGGAAGCAGAAATGATACAGGTCACAAATCACCAACTGTTATATCCGTGTAAAGCAAGACTTATACAACTTTTGTATTCACAGAGAGATCACCGTACAAAAGTAATTTTCACAGTGATCATTATTAAAGCTTATATCAGAGTTTCTAAAAACAGCATAGTCTGGTCTAATTTGAGTTTCTCTTCTTTTTTCACTTAAGCTCTGAGGAAGGTACTAATGAGCTTTACTTCCACTAATGGCCAAAGACCATACAATGATAGAAAAGCAAAGGACCTATACAATTTATTTTGTACAGAGGAATACCTGAATCAAAAGTGAACTAATTCACTGCAGCCACTGAATATACATTATCGAGGCAATATTGGAACCACACAACTGAGAGTACCATGACTGTGAAAGAAGTACCCTGTCTAAAAACTATGGGTGAAAGTATAAGTGAATCATTAAAATAGTCAAGGGAGAAAACAACAACAAAACTATGATATCCAATGTGACTCATGTTATCTCCCCAACTGGGTGAGGCACAGAGACTCATCCAGTCAATAAATTAGCTTCTGAGCCAGGAGTGGTGGCCCTCACCCGTAATCCCAGCAGCTCAGGAGGCTGAGGCAAGAGGATCACTAGTTCAAAAAGCCAGCCTCAGCAAAAGTGAGGCACTAATAAGCAACTCAGTACTCAGTGAGACCCTATCTCTAAATACAATACAAAATAAATCTGGGCATGTGGCTCAGTGGTAGAGTCCCCCTAAATTCAATCCCTAGCACCAAAAAAAAAAAAAAAAAAGCTAGGTTCTATCAAGATTAATGACAGGCAGGTAAATGCAATCGCAATCAGTCACAGTCCTATCTAGCCTAGTGAGACTTTGGTATAAGGTAAGACTACATACAGAGCATCCCCAACCCCATGGTATGAACTGAACTACTGAACTGATACATACAGATCTCAGGCTCTATAATCTTGCCTTAGCGGGACCCAGTATTATCTTCCCAAATAGGATTACATATTTAAATATGACCATTTTCCTTTACCTTGGGGACAGGAATTTAAAAGTATCTATACACATGTCTGATTATTTCATGTAAACATCTCTAAAGTCTATGTATACATTCTAAATATTAATCATATAAATTAATTTTATAAAATATGATTAATATTTATTTTTGTCATATTTCTTTTTGTCAAAAAAATATTTATTTTTTTTACCATGACATATATAACACTAAAAATTATGTTAGAACCACTGAGACAAATTTCAGGCAAAATGTTAAAATAAACTCATTAATACTAATGCACTAGGCAAGAAAATTCATGGGAGAATGTTTCCTTTTATGTAGGAGAAATAGACTATCACTTAATCTTCATAGAAAGGCCAGAAGCCCTGAAAATGCCTTTATTCAATATAGCATATTGCAGATACTGAAGTCCTGCTCATAATGAAGCAATAACCACAGAAAGAATTCCCAACATGCAAAAAGAATCAAAGAACCATACAAAGATATACTTCTGAGTTATACTCAAACACTTGATGCTCACAAGGACTAAATGAGAAATGACATAATTCCTGCCTTGTGGTTAATGATGTTCCCCAGATTCAGTTGGCAATGACTTCAGAATTTTTATTTAGTTTATAAAAAATAAAAATTAAATAAAAATGCTTAACTGGACAGAAATCCCTACTCAAATTTAATTTATACTTCAAAGATGTCAGATTTTAAAGACTACCATCTAGTACATAAACTTTAAAGATTGTAAAAACCAATCTTTTCCCTTTCTTTGTTGGGTGGGGCAGCAACAAACTATAAAGAATAAAATGATGAGATAACTACTAATTATGTACTTATCATCATTAGTAGTTATTTCATCTACTATCTGCTCTTTAAAAGGCAGTATAAGAATTGATGCCTGGGCTGGGGTTGTAGCTCAGTGGTACAGCACTTGCCTCACATATGTGAGGCACTAAGTTTGATTCTCAGCACCATTGATTATATTAAATGAATAAAATAAAGGTCCATCAACAACTAAAAAATATAAGACTGTCACCCTTGGCAATATGAGCCAAGATGCAACTGGTTCCTATCTCTGACTTTATTCCTAAAATTACAGATGTGTGATTTTAATCAATGAAACCATCTTCAGAAGAAATGTTTCTGCAAAAGTGGGATCCATATTGTCCATAAAGAGAGTAACTCATATTTAAACTTTCTTCATCATGCACACCAATGTCATCATCAGAATATAAGGTGTCCCAAAAGTCTTGGTACAATTTTAAGTTTTAGTAACCTCAGAGTACAGATGCTAAACACTAATTTTGACTATTTTTTTGTTGTTGTTGTTTGGTACTGAAGATTGAACCCAGGGACACCAAAGTACTGAACCACATCCCCAGCCCTTTTTTGTATTTTATTAAGAGATAGGGTCTTGCTGAGTTGCTGAGGCTGTCTTTGAACTCGTGATCTGTTGAGAGCCACAGCCGAAGGGGCTCCAGCAAACTTTCAGACTGCCAGCTGATGATTGGCTCACAGCGGCCCCAGCAACACCTAGCTGATTGGCTCCTCTGTGGAGATGCTCATTGAGCTGTTTCCCTGCCCTTTCAGACTACCAGCTGATGATTGGCTCACAGCAGCCCCAGCAACATCTAGCAACATCTAGCTGATTGGCTCCTCTGCGGTGATGCTCATTGGGCTGTTTCCCTGCCCTTTCAGACCACGGAGCTGCTCATTGGGGGACTTTTTTGGCTCCGCCCATGCGACCCAGCCAATCGGCCTCAAGAGCAGGAGGATTGTGGGAGGAAGAGGTTGTTGGGGTGTGTGGCTTGTGGGAAGCCCGTGGTGGCAGTTGGGCTCTGAGGGTTTTTTCCTGAGGAGCTGTTTTGTTTATCTTGTGTGGTTCTAAAAATAAAGTTAGTTTCTTTTGACAAGTGGCTCCTGAATTGTGCCCAGCCAGACTGCGGCAGTGATCCTCCTGCCTCAGCCTACCAAGCCGTGGAAATAACAGGCATGTGCCACCAGCTAATTTGGACTTATTAATGATTAAAAGCATAATTTGAAAGTTTAGTTCATGACTTAACTATTCTTTTTTGTTTTTTTTTTTTAAGATGGAGTCTGGGGGGACCCAACATGGCTGCCGGCAAGGAGGCAGCACTTTCAATGCCTCTGCAGGAACGGGAGCAGAGAGGACCATTAATTCACCTGCATACAGCCTGCTGAGGGACTTCTAGCAAAATTCCGCTGAAAGGAGACCTGCCGGGAATTAGTAAGTCTATTAGAGGGGTCACTTTGTCCCAGACGAGTGAATCTCAGCGAGTGAAACTCAGCAGAAACTCACGGCCAACGCCGAACTCCTGCTGACGCCCACACTTTGCAGCGTACTTACAAACGGCCACAGCCTGCTTGGGCCCCAGCCGGCCTAGCGCAGAGGCGGTTCGGCGCTGCAAACGACCACCCCCTCCGATCACCCCCCCCCCCCCCCCCCCCGCCGGCTCGGCGCTGTGAACAACGACCCCCACCCCCCACCCCTGCCCCGCCGCGCTCGTGTAAACAGCTCCCACTGGGGCGCGGTCCCGCCGGCTCAGCCGAAAAACCGCTGCTCACACATTGCAGCGAGCATACAGAAGGCTGGGTCCTGCCTTCCCAGCTCTGTGAGCCGCCTTTGGCGGTTCGGCACTGGAAACAACCACCCCAACCCCCAACCCCGTGCTCATGTGGACAGTCCCCGCCTGCCGGGCGCTGCTAAAGGCCCCGCCCACCCGGCTCTTGCACGGGGGAATCAGGAGTGGCGCGTGACCCGCGGCGTGGAATTCCGGCTACCGCTATCACCAGTGCTGACAACTGAGGTCTCTTGCACCAGCTTCCAGGGGCGTGGCTACCAGAGGGCAAGCAAATTCGCTGGGGGTTCTCAACCCCAAGCTCTACAAACTTAGGGTCCAAGGGAATGGCAAACAGGGAGAATGTGCCCAGGCGTTCTTGAAAACAGGGCTCACAGGAACAGCAGACTTGGTGTGTAGCCAATATTGTGGTGAGCTTCACCGGTGCACTCAGGATTAGAGACCCGCCCAGTCCAGGAGGAAGAGCTGATGCACAGCAATTGGCTCCCGCCTACTGAGAGGAGAAGCGTGGCCCGGTGGGCACAGCTCCACCTACTGGAAGAATAGTGAATCGAACTCTAAGACTGCATTTTTTTTTTTTTTTTTTCTTTTCTCTGGACTCCTGTTTTATTCACACTATGGATGATCTCTCTCATACCAGAATTGTAGTTAACAATCTGAATTGATGAGTCTAAAAGACTGCATGTATTAAAATTTTTTTTTTGGTTTTGTTTTGTTTTTGTTGTTGTTTTCCCCAAATTTTTATTAATTCATTTTATCTTATTTTTTAATACTAATTTTCATTTTTATTATTGCAATTATGATTTCTTTTTAATTCTTTTTAATTTTCTGTTTCCTTTCTCTCTCTCTTCTTTTCTTCTGTCTTTGCATTTATTTTCAATTCTCATATTCCCCCTTCCTTGAATTCTGCCTGCTTACTCTCATTCTCCTTGGTGACTTATTCCCTCCCCCTATAATACCTTTCCTCCCAAGCAGCAAATAAATTTATAGGAGTAATCAACAACTCAGTAGTCAAACAGAACAAGAAGCAATATGAAAAAGCAAGGAAGGAAAGGAGTACAAACAATGCAGGAAGGCCTAAATACCCAGGAGAATATAGATTCATCAGAAAAATGGTCATATAAAGACCTCAAGGAATACCTTAGACAGATGGAATGGAACCTTAAAGAGGATACGAGACAGCAAATTCAAGCAGCAAAAGAACACATTGAGAATGAATTACAAAAACAGATAAAAGAAGAAGTTAAGCATCTTTATCAGGAGATAGAGATTATAAAAAAGAATCAGACAATAATCTTAGAAATGAAGGAACTTATAAACCAAATTAAAAACTCAAATGAGAGTATCACTAACAGAGTGGAGCAAGTAGAAGCCAGAACGTCAGATAATGAAGACAAAATATATCATCTTGAAAAGAGTCTAGCCAACTCTGATAGGCTGGTCAAAAATCACGAGAGAAGCATCCAAGAGATATGTGATAACATTAAAAAACCAAATTTAAGAGTGATCGGGATAGAGGAAGGCACAGAGATTCAAACCAAGGGAATGTGTAATCTACTACATGAAATAATTACAGAAAACTTTCCAGAAATAAAAAAGGAAACAGATATACAAATTGTAGATGCATACAGAACACCGAGCATACAAAATCAAAGTAGACCAACGCCAAGACACATTGTTATGAAGATATCCAATATACAGAACAAAGAGAAAATATTAAAAGCTACAAGAGAAAGGAGGCAGATTACATTCAGAGGTAAACCAATAAGGTTAACAGCGGATTTTTCATCTCAGACACTGAAAGCGAGAAGATCCTGGAACAACGTATTTCAAACACTGAAAGACAATGGATGCCAACCAAGAATTCTGTATCCAGCAAAATTAAGCTTCAGGTACGACAACGAAATAAAAATCTTTCATGATAAACAAAAGCTAAAAGAATTTGCAGCCAGAAAACCAGCATTGCAGAATATCTTGGGCAAAACACTACACGAGGAAGAAATGAGAAACAATAACCAAAGCCAACAGTGGGAAGTGCCCCAGTAAAGACTGACGGAGGGGGGAAAGCTAATCATGGAGAAATAAACTAAATTAAAAAAAAAAAAAAAAAGAGAGAGACAAATAATCAAACATGGATGGAAGTACAAACCATATAGCAATAGTAACTCTAAACATTAATGGTTTAAACTCTCCAATAAAGCGACATAGACTGGTAACATGGATTAAAAAAACAAATCCAACAATATGCTGCCTCCAGGAGACACATCTGACAGGAAAAGACATACACAGGCTGAAGGTGAAAGGTTGGGAAAAAATATACCATGCACACGGTCCTCGCAAACAAGCAGGTGTGGCCATCCTCATATCGAACAAAATCGACTTCAAGACTAAGTTAATCCAAAGGGATAAGGAAGGCCATTATATACTGTTAAAAGGAACCATTCACCAACAAGACATAACAATTATCAATATTTATGCACCAAATAATGCTGCTGCGACGTTCATAAAACAAATTCTCCTCAAGTTCAAGAATCAAATAGACCACAATACAATAATTATGGGTGACTTCAACACACCTCTCTCACCATTGGACAGATCCTCCAAACAAAAGTTGAATAAAGAAACTATAGATCTAAATAACACAATCAATAACCTAGACTTAACTGACGTATATAGAATATATCAACCATCATCAAGTGGATATACTTTTTTCTCAGCAGCACATGGATCCTTCTCAAAAATAGACCATATATTATGCCATAGGGCAAACCTCAGTAAATATAAAGGGGTGGAGATAATACCATGCATTTTATCTGATCATAATGGAATGAAACTGGAAATCAATGATAAAAGAAGGATGGGAAAATCCTATATCACATGGAAAATGAACAATATGTTACTGAATGATCAATGGGTTACAGAAGACATAAAGGAGGAAATCAAAAAATTCTTAGAGATAAATGAAAATACAGACACAACTTATCGGAATCTATGGGACACAATGAAAGCAGTTTTAAGAGGGAAATTCATCGCCTGGAGGTCATTCCTCAAAAAAAAGAAAAACCAACAAATAAATGAGCTCACACTTCATCTCAAAGCCCTGGAAAAGGAAGAACAAAACAACAGCAAATGCAGCAGAAGGCAAGAAATAATTAAAATCAGAGCGGAAATCAACGAAATTGAAACAAAAGAAACTATTGAAAAAATCAACAAAACTAAAAGTTGGTTCTTCGAAAAAATAAACAAGATTGACAGACCCTTAGCCATGCTAACGAAGAGAAGAAGAGAGAGAACTCAAATTACTAACATACGGGATGAAAAAGGCAATATCACAACAGATGCTACAGAAATACAGAAGACAATTAGAAATTATTTTGAAAACCTATATTCCAATAAAATAGAAGATAGTGAAGACATTGATAAATTTCTTAAGACATATGATTTGCCCAGACTGAGTCAGGAGGATACACACAATTTGAACAGACCAATATCAATGGAGGAAATTGAAGAAGCAATCAAGAGACTACCCACCAAGAAAAGCCCAGGACCGGATGGGTATACAGCGGAGTTTTACAAAACTTTTAAAGAAGAATTAATACCAATACTTTTCAAGTTATTTCAGGAAATAGAAAAAGAGGGAGCTCTTCCAAATTCATTCTATGAGGCCAACATCACGTTGATTCCGAAACCAGACAAAGACACCTCAAAGAAAGAAAATTACAGACCAATATCCCTGATGAACCTAGACGCAAAAATCCTCAATAAAATTCTGGCGAATCGGATACAAAGGCACATCAAAAAAATTGTGCACCATGATCAAGTAGGATTCATCCCTGGGATGCAAGGATGGTTCAATATACGGAAATCAATAAATGTTATTCACCACATCAATAGACTTAAAGATAAGAACCATATGATCATCTCGATAGACGCAGAAAAAGCATTCGACAAAATACAGCATCCCTTTATGTTCAAAACATTAGAAAAACTAGGGATAACAGGAAATTACCTTGACATTGTAAAAGCTATCTATGCTAAGCCTCAGGCTAGCATCATTCTGAATGGAGAAAAATTGAAGGCATTCCCTCTAAAATCTGGAACAAGACAGGGATGCCCTCTATCACCACTTCTATTCAATATAGTTCTCGAAACACTGGCCAGAGCAATTAGACAGACAAAAGAAATTAAAGGCATAAAAATTGGAAAAGAAGAACTTAAATTATCATTATTTGCGGATGACATGATTTTATACCTAGAAGACCCAAAAGAGTCTACAAAAAAACTACTAGAACTAATAAATGAATTCAGCAAAGTAGCAGGTTATAAAATCAACACACATAAATCAAAGGTATTCCTGTATATCAGCAACAAAACTTCTGAAATGGAAATGAGGAAAACCACTCCATTCACAATATCCTCAAAAAAAATAAAATACTTGGGAATCAACCTAACAAAAGAGGTGAAAGATTTATACAATGAAAACTACAGAACCCTAAAGAGAGAAGTAGAAGAAGATCTTAGAAGATGGAAAAATATACCCTGTTCATGGATAGGCAGAACTAACATCATCAAAATGGCGATATTACCAAAAGTTCTATATAGGTTTAATGCAATGCCAATCAAAATCCCAAAGGCATTGCTTGTAGAAATAGATAAAGCAGTCATGAAATTCATATGGAAAAATAAAAGACCCAGAATAGCAAAAGCAATTCTAAGCAGGAAGTGCGAATCAGGCGGTATAGCGATACCAGATTTCAAACTATATTACAGAGCAATAGTAACAAAGACAGCATGGTACTGGTACCAAAACAGGCGGGTGGACCAATGGTACAGAATAGAGGACACAGAGACCAATCCACAAAGTTACAACTATCTTATATTTGATAAAGGGGCTAAAAACATGCAATGGAGGAAGGATAGCATCTTCAACAAATGGTGTTGGGAAAACTGGAAATCCATATGCAACAAAATGAAACTGAACCCCCTCCTCTCACCATGCACAAAAGTTAACTCAAAATGGATCAAAGACCTTGATATCAAATCAGAGACTCTGCGTCTGATAGAAGAAAGAGTTGGCTACGATCTACATATAGTGGGGTCGGGCTCCAAATTCCTTAATAGGACACCCATAGCACAAGAGTTAATAGCAAGAATCAACAAATGGGACTTACTTAAACTAAAAAGTTTTTTCACAGCAAGAGAAACAATAAGAGAAGTAAATAGGGAGCCTACATCATGGGAACAAATATTTACTCCTCACACATCAGATAGAGCCCTAATATCCAGAATATACAAAGAACTCAAAAAATTAGACAATAAGATAACAAATAACCCAGTCAACAAATGGGCCAAGGACCTGAACAGAAACTTCTCAGAGGAGGACATACAATCAATCAACAAGTACATGAAAAAGTGCTCATCATCACTAGCAGTCAGAGAAATGCAAATCAAAACCACCCTAAGATACCATCTCACTCCAGTAAGATTGGCAGCCATTATGAAATCAAACAACAACAAGTGCTGGCGAGGATGTGGGGAAAAGGGTTCTCTTGTACATTGCTGGTGGGGCTGCAAATTGGTGCGGCCAATTTGGAAAGCAGTATGGAGATTCCTGGGAAAGCTGGGAATGGAACCACCATTTGACCCAGCTATTGCCCTTCTCGGACTATTCTCTGAAGACCTTAAAAGAGCGTATTACAGGGATACTGCCACATCGATGTTCATAGCAGCACAATTTACAATAGCTAGATTGTGGAACCAACCCAGATGCCCTTCAATGGATGAATGGATTAAAAAAATGTGGCATCTATACACCATGGAGTATTACGCAGCACTAAAAAATGACAAAATCTTGGAATTTGCAGGGAAATGGATGGCACTAGAGCAGATTATGCTTAGTGAAGCTAGCCAATCTCTAAAAAACAAATACCAAATGTCATCTTTGATATAATGAGAGCAACTAAGAATAAAGCAGGGAGGAAGAGCAGGAAGAAAAGATTAACTTTAAACAGAGACATGAGGTGGGAGGGAGAGGGAGAGAAAAGGGGAATTGCATGGAAACGGAGGGAGACCCTCATTGTTATACTAAATTACATATAAGAGGTTGTAAGTGGAATGGGAAAATAAACAAGGTGAGAAATGAATTACAGTAGAGGGGGTAGAGAGAGAAGATGGGAGGGGAGGGGAGGGGGGATAGTAGAGGATAGGAAAGGTAGCAGAATACAACAGTTACTATTATGGTATTATGTAAAAATGTGGATGTGTAACCCATGTGATTCTGTAATCTGTACTTGGGGTAAAAAAGGGAGTTCATAACTCACTTGAAGCTAATGTATGCTAATGTATGAAATATGATATGTCAAGAGCTTTGTAGGGTTTTGAACAACCAATAAAAAAAAAAATAAAAAAAAAAAAAAATAAAAAAAAAAAAAATAAAAAAAAAATAAAATCAAAACTCACATTTTAACCTAAAAAAAAAAAAAAAAAAAAAAAAAAAAAAAAAAAAAAGATGGAGTCTGGCTATGTTGTCCTGGCTGGTCTCTTACTCATGGGCTCAAGCCATCCTCCTGCCTCAGCCTTTTTATTTTGGGGAGGAGGGGTACCAGAAATTGAACCCAGGAGACGTTACCACTGTGTCACATCCCTAACCCTTTTTACTTTATTTGGAAATAGGGTCCTGCTAAGTTGCTTAGGGCCTCGCTAAATGGCGAAGGCTGGCTTCAAACTGACCATCTTCCTGTCACAGCCTCAGAGTAGCTGGGATTATAGGTGTGTGTCACCATGCCAGATAAGGAATAAATTTCATTATCACAGATTACTTGAGCCATCTGTTAGCACTCTAGAAGTGGTCATGAATATGGCAAATCTCTCCTGTGTAAGGCAATTGCCTTTTGTGCTCAAAAGCCAAATCTTTCCCTTTATCATCAATGACAATGTTCCCAAGGCTCTCATAGACACTCATAGTTCTACTCGTGGGTATGGAAGTACCAAAACTAGAAATTGAAGTCTCACAATAGCCACTGCCATACATGACTAAGGGTGTGCTGCTCAAAGGAATAAATGCCTGGATGAGAAGCAAGGACCCTTGGTATAAATAATGTGCTTTCTCTTTCCTTTCTTAATGGCATGAACCAGTTTTCTAACATTTGGCAGTCAACCTAAGATGATATCAAAATAAATATCCTCATCTTCTATTTGTGTGTGTGTGTGTGTGTGTGTGTGTGTGCGCGCGCGCGCTGGGGGTTGAACCCAGAGGCTTGCACATGCTGACCCCATGCTCTGCCACTGAGCTAAAGCCCCAATCCCCTACCCTGCATGTTTTTAGTTTGGTAAAATGCTGTCATCCTAGTCACTTAGTTACTAACTGGATAAGCAAACCTATTTCTAGTCATGTGCCTATATTCAAACTGACTTTACCATAAAAGTAGTATGCAGTTTGCACTAAGTATAGAGTTTCATCTGCTAGTCCTCTTGACAAGCTTCAGGCATTGCTCTTTGCAATCATCTACGTCCATAGAAAGGCACTCTGTACCAAAATTAGCACACTGAGCAATCAAGGACACAGAGATGTGGGGGGTGGGAGAGACTAAGGGGCTGAATAGCTAGAAAAATCTAAAGGCAGTATTGATCTATGAGTCTAATAAGCAATAATAATCATCTATGACTTCTTAGACCACTAGAAGTACAGGGTATCTTACACAAAACAATGAGTAAGTTGATTTGGGAAGAAATTATCAATACTTCCTCCATTGAGAGAATACCCCTCCTATTTTTAAAGTGAGTGAGTTAAAAAAAACAAACACTCAGCCATAAAACTCAGGAAACAAAGTTCTGAAAGTCATTAAGCAACTGTAGTCTTGGATACGAGTACTCAGCAAGTTGACTGGGGAATACTCAAAGATTTCCAGATAGATATTACCTGATTACTGCTGTCTCTTCCCTTCCTTTTCCCCCATATGTATTTCTGCACGTAAATTCTCAGTTCAACTTCAGATATAGGTAAAGAAGTTAACTTTCCCACAAAAACAGAAAGGCCCTAAAGTTACACAACTAAAATAAGATACCAGTTGTATGACTGGACCATAAGAATCAGGAAGTATTACCATAAAAAATGAAACCTTAGTTCACATTACAATGAGATACCCTGAATTTTCCAAAAACATCAATCTAAATACCACACATCATGGTATTTAAGAGAATGCAATGCCTAAGAGAATGCGGGTATTCTCTGCTAAGTTGAAAGGATATAATATGAAATGCCAACATAGAAGCTCCAATCAATGTACAATACCCACGGCAAGCCTGTGACTTTCTCACACCAGACAGTTGTTCACACTCTACTAAACCATTCCACCTATTGAGGGGCTGACCTAACAGGAGCTAGGAATGAAACTGAAGCTGTATCCAAAGGAAGTATTCATACCTTTCAAATGATCTGGGATAGTCAAAATTATCTAAACCTGTGCAGAGACTCCTCTAAGGAAGCATAGAGTAGAAGCTGAATATATTTTAAATTATCCCAATATATTTTCAATGTGGCTCTTTTAAAAATGAATCAAACCCTGGGGGCTGGGGCTCAGTGGTAGAATGCTCACCTAGCACATGCAAGGCACTGGGTTCGATCCTCAGCACCACATAAAAATAAATACATTAAATAATGGTATTGTGTCCAACTACAACTAAAATATAAATATTTTTTAAAAGGGATCAAACCCTAATATCCTTTTGATTTTCTTTCTTTCTTTTTTTTTACCATGAACTGAGATCAGACAGCTGTGCAGCATCCGGAGACAGCATGTTGGTTGTGCCCTGGAAGAATCTCTTGGGCTGGCTTTCTGTTTCCATCTCACCTAAAATGGAAAGAGATGATGTGACTTTAATGCAATTTTATAAATATAAGATTAGTGGGCTGGGGTTGTAGCTCAGTGGCAGAGCGCTTGCCTAGCATGTGTGAGGCACTAGGTTTGATCCTTAGCACCACATTAAAAAAAAAAAAAAAAAGGTATTATGTCCATCTACCAAAAAAAAAAAATTGGTGTGAAAATCAGTTGATCTTTATTTAACCAAAGCTCAGAATGCTTCTTTGAATTATTACTTAAATTATTTCCATGTGCTTTAATACAGAAGAAATATGCTTCCACATAACCTCAAGCAAAAAGTGAACAGCCTTAGCCAGGCACGGTGGCGCATGCCTATAATCCCAGGGGCTCAGGAGGCTGAGCCTGGAGGATCACGGAGTTCAAAGCCAGCCTCAGCAAAGGTGAGGTGCTAAGCAACTCAGTGAGACCTGTCTCTAAATAAAATACAAAATAGGGCTGGGGATGTGGCTCAATGGTTGAGTGCCCCTGAGTTCAATCCACAGTACTCAAAAAAAAAAAAAAGAACAGCTTTAAAAGAATTTCTTATTCATAACATGTAGCATGTTATGAATATATTCATGTTCTTTAATAGAAGAATAGAACACAGATTACATCAGGCAAAATGAACCAAAGCTAAATAATAGCTGAACTAAAGCCTTACCAAACAGAAAAAAAGCTCACAATGAATAATTTATGCTAGATGGTTATCAAAGATTATTTTTTAAACAATTTTTTTACCTTTATTTTACTTATTTTTATGTGGTGCTGAGGATCAAACCCAGGGCCTCACACTTGCTAGGCAAGAACTCTACCACTGAGACACAAACCCATTCCAGCAAAGATTATTTACTTTTTAATATCTGAACATTTCCTGAGATGACATTAAATGGGTTAAAAATGTATTGTCGGTAAGTAGCGTGGAAGTAAAAGTTTGCTTTACACTATTTAATGAAAATTAAGATTTAAAAATACAAGTTTGAGGGCTGGGCTCAGTAGTAGAGCACTTGCCTAGCACACATGAGGCACTGGGTTCAATCCCTAGCACCACATTGAAAAAATTAAATAAATAAAATAAAGGTATCATGTCCACCTATAACTAAAAATATTTTTAAAATACAAGTTTTAAAGTACATGTGCAATTAAAAGCAATTATTTCTCAGTTCTCAAATTTGGTATCGTAACGCTAACTTAATCCTATAGATGTTTTCAGAAATGATAACAGTAAAACTTGACACCAAAAGAAATAATGCTAAACATTTTGCCACCAAGTAGTAGGGTTGTCTTACAACTCTGAATCAGGCAGAAAATTCCCCTTTTCAAAAAAGGTGTGCTGGGCTGGGGATGTGGCTCAAGCAGTAGCGCGCTTGCCTGGCATTCGTGCGGCCCGGGTTTGATCCTCAGCACCACATACAAACAAAGATGTTGTATCCGCCGATAATTAAAAAATAAATATAATTTAAAAAAAAAAGGTGTGCTTTCATTTAAAACATGCACTTCTTTGAAAATGACATTTTATTTTTTTGGTACTAGGGACTGAACCCAGGGGCACTTTACCACTGAGTCCCTTTTATTTTATTTTTTTTATTATTTTGAGGCAGAGTCTCACTAAATTGCCAAGGCTGGCCTTGAATTTGCAAGCTTCCAGAATAGATGGGATTACAGATGGCTAACTGCATTGTACCTGTCCCCACCTTTTCTTTCCATGGTGTGGGGGATGGAACCCAGGGCTTGGCACATATTAGGTAAGCACTCTATGACTGAGCTACATTCCCAGCCCCGGTTTGAAAATGAAATGTTATAGACATTTTAATTCATGGTGCTATCTATATACCCAGTAGGAAATAAGTAAATATAATAATGAACTTAAGTTTTGAACTTAAAACTATACAAGATTTTTATGAAGAAAAACATTAAAGAAAAACCAATTGAACATTCACTTTTTCCATATTTTCCATCAATTCATGTTATCCTTCCTCTAAAACTATTCTGAAAATTATTAAAATTCAGAAAGTTACTATTTTTATTTCTCCACCCCTCCCCCTTGTTTTAACATGTAGCTTTAAAAAAAATGCTGGGGCTTTCAACTTCACTTTACTAGCACAAAACTTCAACCCTATTTTGCAAAGAATCCCTCCATCTGCTGGTTTATCTTGGAATAGCTACAAAACTGACAACCATAGTAATCCATTAACTTCCTGCAACAAAATTTAAGTTAATAATCATAGTTTTATTTTCAAGTATCATTTCTACTTAATTGCCTGAGAATGTTCCTAGAATTGTACATAACTCTTGTAAGATTAAAGACTGTTTATAAAACGTATATGTTAAATATAAATATTATCACCATATAAGGATCTATTTTCTATATCACATCATCTTTAGTTTTAAGTTGTCTCAAATATAGTACTTTTTGCATCTGTGTGTGACCCTATGGCTGGAAAGATTTCACCAAACCCCAAGTATCAGTTCCCCAATATAAGTAGAGTTGATTTGTTCATTGGCCATGAAGAATAATTTCCACAAAGAACTACTTAATCAATTGCTTTTTAAAATTTTTTTGTTGTTGTAGATGGACATAATACCTTTATTTTATTTATTTATTTTTATATGGTGCTGAAGATGGAACCCAGTGCCTCATGTATGCTAGGCAAGCACTCTACCACTGAGCCACAACCCCAGCCCTTAATCAATTGCTTTTCAAAAGCCCTTGTGAAAACTCTTCTTTAAAATGCCATCTGATATTTACAATCACATGCTCATATCCCTGGGATTAATAGCTGATGCCTGTTAAATTTGCCTTTGTTTAAAAAAAGATGGGCTGGGACTGGTGGCTGAGGCAGGAGGATCATGAGTTCAAGGTCAGCCTCAGCAACTTAGTGAGACCTTGTCTCTAAATAAAATATTAAAAAGTGCTGGGGATATGGCTCAATGGTTAAGTGCCCCTGGGTTCCATCCCAGGTAACAAAAAATTTAAAAAACAAAAAATATGCCTGCCTTCAGGTGCCTTCTACATGCATCTAAAATTAGTATTGATTGACACCACTTTAGTGCTTCATGATTGAAAATAAGGTAATTAAAGAGAGTACCCAATTACATGGAAAACTCTATATAGACCTAAATATATGGCAATTCTTGCTTTGCTGAGGTATATATAATATGGTGATGGGGGTGGATCTCACCTTACATTTGAGCATACAGCATGTTTACAGATATATTTGCTATGACATTATCATACTTCCACAATATAACAATTATGCATCTCTTTTACATTCAGATCACTGAGAGGCAATATTTTTGGAATATATATCATAAACATATGAATAAAATTCAGATTGGAAGTGTAAGAATATAAACAGTATCAAATAGCTAATTTACAAAATTTACACTCAGTAGAGCAAGTGTACAGTGAGAATACTTGACATTTCTTTAGAAAAAAAGGAGAGCAATGCTGTGAGCTCACTTCAGATAAGAATTCCAGTTTTTAATTTAGGCGTGGATGACTTTAATACTAGAAATGTGATACATCCCTTCTTTCCCCCCCAGGTTTATTGAGGTATAATTGCCAAATAAAATTGCATATATTAAAATTATGAAATCTGATTATTTGACATGTACTTATTGTGAAATAAGGCAGTTAATAATTCAATCAAGTCAATTACCTCTATCACTTCACTTACTTACCTTTTGTAATTTTTTAAGAACATTTAAGAGCCACTCTCTTAGCAGTTATAAATACATATACAGTATTATCAACCACTGTCACTATATTGCTACATACCTTTTCTTTTAAGAGGACCAAGAACACTGGGCCTAATGCACTTGACTGGACTCTGACTCCTCCTGCTTTGATGAATAAGCAAACAGAATAAGGTGAAGTTCTTCTAACAGATGCAAGATAAACAGTATTATAGCTCATCAAATAAGCAAGCAAAATTGGCAGTCATATAGGTAGAAATGGAAAGCGTTTTTGTCACTAGACTGAATAACTGAAATGTCAATACATGATTTGATCCAGAACATGCAATCTGGAATGACAGCATTTTAAGCTTTTTTTTAAATTTTTTTATATTTATTTTTCAGTTTTCGGTGGACACAACATCTTTATTTTATTTTTATGTGGTGCTGAGGATCGAACCCAGCACCCCGCGTATGTCAGGTGAGCGCGTTACTGCTTGAGCCACATCCCCAGCCCTTAAGCCATTTTTTAAAATTAATTCCATAGGACAAAACACCCATAGCAGCTTAACAAAAAAGAAACATTATTAAAAAAATTATTTAGATTCTGACAAACTTGTGTGTGTGTGTGTATGTGTGTGTGTGAGAGAGAGAGAGATACTAAGGACTGAATTCAAGACCTCACACATGCTACGTCAGGGAGAGGGAAAGGGAAAAGAAGAAGAGAAAAACATGGCCTGGGGAACACCTGTAATCGGTGGTTAAGTGCCCCTTAACCACCAGCCTCAGCAACTTAGGAAACTCAGTGAGACCCTGTCTCTAAATAAAATATAAAAAAGGGCTGGGGATGTTGCTCACTGGTTGAGTGCCCCTGAGTTCAATCCTGGTACCAGAAAAAAAAAAAAAAAGAAAGAAAAACATGTCCATTTTAAAATAAGCTTCAGTGGCAGAGCAGCAAGGACCATATTCAAAGCATAAGGTGGGGGCTGGGGTTGTGGCTCAGTGGTAGGTAGAGCCCTTGCCTAGCATGTGTGAGGCACTGGGTTCAATTCTCAGCACCACATAAAAATAAATAAAATAATAAAGGTTCATTGACAACTAAAAAAAATTTAAAATAAAAGCACAGGTGGACCATTATTACATTCCTGCCTCATTAGCTTCCTGAGTAACTGGGATTATAGGCAAGTGCCATTACTGATCTATAATCTTAATTTTTTTCCCTAAAAAAAAGGATAAATTAAGCTAGGCACAGTGGTGCATGCCTGTAATCCCAGTGGGTTGGGAGGTTGAGGCAGGAGGATTATGAGTTAAAAGCCAGCCTCAGGAATGGCAAGGCACTAAGCAACTCAGTGAAACCCTATCTCTAAATAAAAAACAAAACAGGGCTGGGGATTGGCTCAGTGGTTAAGTAGCCCTGGGTTCAATCCTCAGTACCCGCTCCCCACAAAAAAAAATATAAAAGCTAGGGAGTGACACTGGCCAAATTACAGTGTTATATTGTGTACATGTGTGAATGTATAACAATAAATCCCATCATTAGGTATAACTATAATGCATCAATTAAAAAATACAGAAAAGTTTATAAAGGAAAAAAATAAGAAGGGTGAACTGTGTGTGTGTGTGTGTGTGTGTGTGTGTGTGTGTGTGTGTGTCCCCTCTAAATATAAATCAGCACTGAGTATCAAAAATTGGAATCTGGTAAACTGTTAGTGGCAGAATAATAGTGATGCACTTATGGGTATTCTCTGTGAAATTCTTTCAGTTTTGCTACATGCTAGAAAAGTTCCACAATAAAATACTGGGGAGAAAGTTCACTTACCTGGAAAACCGTCTTGGATTAGGAACAGGACTTGGTGGCAACCCACTGCTACTCACAAACATTTGTAGGGATGGTGAAAAGCATTGCTAGAAAAATATATTTAATATTAAAATATTTCTAGTGTTCCAATCTTCAGAAAGTTCCTTTGAAAATGACAGAAATAATGTCCTCAAAATTGCTTAGCTCTCTATGTGTGAAATATACATATATATATATACATTTTTTTGAAATTGCTATCATAGGTTTTCATTGATTTTCCCCTGAAGTTATTAGATACTTTAAAAGTGAGGTGATTTGTATACATATGTTTTAGAGAGTAAACACTGTGTAAAAGATAGCTCATATCTTGTCAATGATCCTACCTTTCCAAATCCTCGGGTGGGTGAAGGTGCTGGAGAAACTGGAGTAAAGTCAATCCTCTTAGGAGAATATAATTTCTCCGACTTGTCAAAATCACTATCACTCTGTAAACATAAAGTATTATCTCCTCATAACAATTCAGGACACCACAGCTCTCATTTACTACTATAACACATTTACATTTTAAGAGTAGAAATGTAGGGCCTCCAATATTACTCTACTGGGAAAACAGAGATTAAAAACAAGAATCAATTTATCAATTTAGAAGTAGAAAGGACAGAGGCACATGAAAAAATTAACAAAGCCAGTGAACAACACATAAAGTTTTTTGTTTTTGTGGGGGGAGAGGGTATCAGGGATTGAATCCAAGGGCATTTAACCACCGAGCCACATCGCCATCCCTTTTTTTTTTTTTTTTCCTAAAATGAAGGTCCTTGGGAGTCTGAGAGCATTTAAGAGAGAGAGAGGGAGAGAGAGAGAATTTTTAATATTTATTTTTTTTTAGTTATCGGCCAACACAACATCTTTGTATGTGGTGCTGAGGATCGAACCCGGGCCGCACGCATGCCTGGCAAGCGCGCTACCGTTTGAGCCACATCCCCAGCCCCATCCCTTTTTATTTTTTATTTTGAGACAGGGTCTTGCTAGGTTGCTTCCAGCCTTGCTAAATTGTTGAGGCTAGCTTTGAACCCGCTATCTTTCTGTCTTAGCCTCCAGAGCATGCACCACCACACCCAGCAAGATTTTTAAAAAATAAAAAACAAGCAAACATGGGAAAACTTTACCAGACTCAAGCTCTCATCCCATGATTGGCTTATCTGCATTGCAGTTTGCACTTCCCTAAAACAAACAAAGCAAAGCCATCAGTGTTTACAAACAAAATATATCCGAGTAAGCCCTGCTCTTTCAAAGCACTAACCTCTCATGTGCAGTTTCTCTATTCATCATATCCAGACCTTCTTCCTACAAGGACAAATGTAAAAAAAAATACAATTTTCATCCACACCGTTCTCTATTTCAAATAAAATCAAAAGACTTCTCTACCTCATTTGACAGAATCACAAGGGAGCAGAACTAACGTTCTAAGCCTGTCAACCATGCCACATGTCTATTTTATCTGCAAACTTGGAAAATTTTTAATCTGTCTCCAACTACCCAGAATTGCATCCTGGCCCATTTTTAAGATTTAAGTCTCTTTTTTATTTTTATTTTTTGGGGGTGCCGGGGATTAAACCCAGAGGTGCTTAACCACTGAGCCACATCCCCAGCCCTTTTTGAGACAAGGTCTCGCTAAGTTGCTTAGGGCCTCGCCAAGTTGCTGAGGCTGGCTTTGAACTTGCGATCCTCCTGCCTCAGCCTCCCGAGCCGCTGGGATTACAGACGTGTGCCACCGCGCCCGGCTAATATTTAAGTCTTAAAAATCAAAATCAAACTGTAAAATCCAAAAAACTTCAGATCTGAGCTAGTAAGTAAAATTTACCCTTTTGATTTGAAGCAGTCTGCTACTAGGAATACGATTAGGTGAAGATGACAGCAACTGGAAAGAAAAAGTAAACATTTACTATTTTCTGAATCACAAAGCAGCAGTCTGCTGTCATTATTGGTGTACCAACCTCTTTCTAGATAATTTTTCATATTCTTCTTAGAAATTCAGCTCTAATAAATCCTGAACATTAATGCACTAGAGGCAGTACATTCAGTCTTTAGAAAGTACACCAGGTGTCCAACCTCAAAGCACCATCTGTTGCTAGACAGGCACTGACTTTAGCACTTTTCCCAAATGAGTGTAGAGCTGTATAAATGCAGGGGAAAAACACTCTTGACCATGGAAATATCCATTACCCCCCTTATCTAAAATAAGGAACATATGAAAATGGAAAAAAACAATGTTATTTTTTATTACCAATGTACACACAGAGAAAAACAGGCTAACAAGCACAGTGTAATAGTTTGTCTATGATTAATGTTCTCAAAAAGACTACAGTAAGATTTTGCTTCTATGACCTAAATCAACGCTGGGATTTAATCAATAATGCTACCACCACAAATCTTACCAAAGAAAAAGCATTGTGGAAATGCAAGGTATACCTTTAAAATAACTGTTGATTTCCCTTAGATTGTCCCCCTTTTAATAACACAAAGCTAAAATGATTTGGGGGCCAAATTATGTTCCTTCAAAATAATCGCAATCTGGCCACAAAATATCAGATACAATTCATATCAACAGATCTTAGTTTTAATAGCCATAAGGTAAACAACTGTAATTCATTCCCTAAGAAATGCAAGTGAATCTTTAACACTACAAAACCAAATAAAACAATATCCTGTTTAAGAGGTCCTATGCCATTAAAACTTTTTTTGAATAGGAATGTAGTGATTGGTATAAAATGTTTATTTTAGGAAAAAGCTAATTCAAGTAAAATTTTCAAGTATTATCCACTGAAATATGATATTTACCTCAAATGATATCCCTTCATTACCATACCTTTCTTTTTTCTCTCCTAGGTTTTGAAAAGAGAAAAACTTCACCAGTGAAATCCTTTTTAAAAGTTCTTTTTTTCCTGTTATGAAAGTAATAAGTATTTACTGATGAGCACTTAATAAGGTCATCTGAACAATGTGAAGCTACTAGGCAAGCAGATAAGGCAGGGAGACTCTAACAGGCAAACGTGGAAGTGCACACACATGTCAGTCAGAGAACCAAAGAAAGCTGACAACCCGACTGTGGCCAGTCAGAAATGCAGATGCTACATCTACATTATAACTTGTTAATTTTAGACAGAACTAGAACAGTGGACCAGAAAGAGAACAGCAAAGCTGTGTCCAGAATCAGAAACAAGAGTAATGTATCAGCTGGAAAATGAAAAGCCAGGAGATTTAAGGAGGTGCTGGCTAATGATGCAAAGGAAAGCAAAGAGCTAAGGTGGGAAAAGGAACTGCTGGGCACTGGTAACTTAAGTGGGCATTGGTGACATTTTCAAGGACAGTTTTTTAACAGAGTTGTGGTAGGAGTATTAAGATTACAAATTGAGAATAAATCAGGAGACAAGAAACTGCAGGCAGCTGAATGTCAATTATGCTTTGAAAAGGAGCCCTGGGAAAGAAAGGAGAGACCTACAAAAAGAAAACACTTTGTTTTCCCCATATTAGATGTGAGTTGGGAGAAGAAAGTGGGAGGAAAAGACTGATGGCACAAGACAGAGGAGATAATAGTGAAGTGACAGGAGAGTCAGAAAATGTAAGAACCATCAGGGAAAAGCATCCTACGTGATGATAAAGGCATTTTAAGGAGAAGAAAGTTGACATTTATACAAGATACGTGACTGTCTTCTCTGTAAAGTAAGAAGGGTCATCAGTTAGAAGAGAAAGTGGTGAGACAGTACACCAGCAGTCTAAAATCAAACAGATTTCGAATATGGCTTTGGAGAACAGCATGGAGCCAGTGGCACCTCAAACCCCACATATCCCCAAGGAAATTCATCTGCTTCCCCCGCAAACTTCCAATTCTTTCAATTTTTCTACTCCTCATTACCATTCCCAGGGTCACGAAGAAACAATTTCAGTCACTTGGGAGTCCTCCTTCCTGCCCTTATACCCAGTCAGTTAAAATCATTAAGACTCTGCTTTTCCCCACCTCTTTCACCGTCCGTTTCTTTCCATGTCATTCGCCAACATTTCACTCTTTGCAGGTTACTATGGGACACACAGAAGTTCATTAAGATTTACACAGCATCGCCCTTTCAAGGTTGATGCAGTGCTTTTAGAGGCTAACACAGAAGGGTAAAGGAAACCTCCATATGAGGCAGACAGGAGATTGCAAAACTCCTCTTTGGATCCTACCTGGAGTTACAGCTGGAAAAAAAAATGTACAGAGGGCTGGGGATGTGGCTCAAGCAGTAACACGCACACCTGGCATGCGCAGAGCACTGGGTTCGATCCTCAGCACCACATAAAAATAAAATAAAGATGTTGTGTCCACCAAAAACTGAAAAATAAATATTAAAAAATTCTCTCTCTCTCTCTCTCTCTCTCTCTCTCTTAAAAAAATGTACAGAGTATACTGTGATATAATGCATACAGTGTAATTGATATCATGATAGTTGAGGATGCCTGGGCACAGGAGATATAAGAATTAAAGTGGATTCTGAAGGACCAGAAAGCTAGAAAGGAGGGGTAGGGTACAGTAGCAAAATGATCAAGCAAAAGCAGTGAATCACCAGAATTCCTTCAGAAAATAAGGTATTTGGGGACAGCCAAAGCAAAGGTTATTTGTCAGTGTGAGAGATAAGCCTAGACCGGAATTGTTAAGAATCTGCACATCTTACAAAAGAGGCAAGTGGGGCTGGGGATACAGCTCAGTGGGTAGAGTGCTTGCTTCCCATGCACAAGGCCTTGGGTTCAATCCCCAGCACCACAAAAACAAAACAAAAGAGGCAAATGAAGTGTACAGAGGCAAATTAATTTTCCCCTTCTTTTCTGTGCTAATATATATATATATATATATATATATATATATATATAGAGAGAGAGAGAGAGAGAGAGAGAGAGATCGAATTTTAATATTTATTTTTTAGTTTTCGGCGGACACAACATCTTTGTTTGTATGTGGTGCTGAGGATCGAACCCGGGCCGCATGCATGCCAGGCGAGCGCGCTACCGCTTGAGCCACATCCCCAGCCCTTCTGTGCTACTTTTATCAGGTGCACAGCTGTATAACATATAAAAATATTTCTCAAGTAGCCCAGTAAAAATACTTAAATTTCCTAATATCCTCAGGGAAGGAGGTGAAGCGAATCAAATCTCTAGATAGCAAACATCTTCCCCTTTAAGTATTTTGAGCCATTCCAGCTGAAAATCTCTCAAAAATGTGTTATATTTCCCCCTTTCTCAGAGTACACCAAATGGAATGACACTGAAAGATTTCTACTCTAATCCCAGCTCTGCCACTTACTATTGTGTGATTTGAGTCTTAACTGTTGCTGCTTTTCATTGGCAAAAGCATCTTTTGCTCTGCCTATTTCAGAGGGGTTGCTGTAAGAATTAAATGCCTGAAAGTACCTTGCGAAGTGTAAAATACCATACAAACATGGGTATTACTGGAATTTAAGAAAAGGCTAATGACTCAGGGATCCTTAAGAACGTCACTATACTGCTTTATACAAGTGAAACCCTCAGGGAGTATCAACAGGCTCTTAGTCCTTCTGCCAAGTCACAAACTTTTTTTTAAAATTTCTGTTTTTCAGTTTTTCCTTTTCCTCCCTCACTAGCAGCTATTAGTATACCTTTAACACAAATGTAACTCTTCTGATTTGCTGCTTCTCATATGCTACTGGGTTGGAAGCTTATTATAATTGTGCATAAATTTTAAATGATTCAGAGGTCAGAGAGGCTCTCCTATAAATAAACCGATGAACCTTTGTGCACAGACTGGAAATCTAGTTCAGCCATTTAGATGTCTGTGTGCTTACATCTCAGATGTCTTCCAGAGCATTGAAGCTAATGGAAGAGTGAGTTCTATATGTGAAGTGCTACCATATAAAAACCTTATAATTTCTACTGGACCAACCATCTAATAAGGTGATCTCCAACACAGCAGCTCTGGCCATAGTGAACAATCACAATCAGCATCATCTGACAGATAAGTGTCAGAAACAAACACTTTGTGTAAGTGATTTTTACATCCTAGGATAAATAAAGACCACTATTCTCAGCTATAATTAGAAGTTAATCCGGACTTATCTCACAACTGTGATGCAAGTAGTGATAAATAACAATAAATAAATTTTTAAAATACAAAAGTTCACAGCAATTGTACCAAAGCTGAATGGCCAGAGCAAAAGTAGTAAATAAGACAGTTAAAATAAATCTCTAAAACCAATTGTGCACAGCACATAATTTCCAGGAAGAACTATATTTGGAAGTATTGTCTCCAATCCAAATCACTTCAGATACTTACTTTGATACTTACCAAACTGTGACGGCTCATAATTGTTGTGCTATTCCTCCGAGTTCTAAATGTGTAAGGCTGAAAAACCTGTGAAAGGTCACTGAAAAGTAAAAATAAAACAATTAATGTCTTCTAGAGAAAGATCTTCCAAATATGTTAGCATCAATTCCGTAGTTCACAGTGAAATATTCAATGGTTCCTCCTTTCTTCCAGAGGATCCTCCGTCCTCCTGGCAGAGTTGCCTGACTGGTGTGCTGGGGATTACAGGTTTGCCAAGATACTGATCTCCTCAGTGGTTGGGGGGCAGCTCTGAGCAATGTGGGGCGGAGCTACAGACTGGTTCATTCCAGCTGCTTCTGGTCAGAGCTACACCCCCAAACAGGTCCCCCCTCAGTCCCCCCTCAGATGGAAGCAGCTCATCTGTGTATCCCAGAGAACCACAAATACCACCATTTTCTGCATGTGCCATTGAGCCCTGTTCTACAAGAGAAGCCATATCAGCACATATCCCACGATCACCCAAAGCAAGTGTTCTACCTCAGAATCAATGTTCAAATAAATGTACCTGCACTATTTTGTTCAGGAGGCCTCTTCTGCCTCACATGCTCTCCTTCCTACCACTATCTGTCAGAATCCTTCCTCTCCTTCCATGCCCACCTCAAACACCATGCCCCTACAGGCAGGGCACAAACCTCACATCATTCCACAAACCTAATGCAATCATTACCTCCTGTGAACCCAAAGAACCCACTAGGAGATGACATACTTCTTGACACCCACGTTACTTTATCTCTTTCGGTCTTCTCTTTTTGAAAGAGGGTCATTTCTCCAGGCTGGTCTTGAACTGCTGGGCTCATACACCACCATGCCCAATGAAACTTTTTTTTTCCTTTTTGCAATGCCGGGGATCAACCCTGGGCCTTGGGCATGTTAGACAAGCACACTACCACTGGGCTACATCCCCAGCCCTGCATACACACTAAGCAGATGCTCTATCACTGAGCTATGCCTCCCAGCCCCTACTTTACATTTCATTAAAGTGTTAGCCAGTCAGGGTAGTGCACACCTGTAATCCCTGTGACCAGGCTGAGGCAGGAGGATCCCAAGGCCAGCTCAAGGCCAGCCGGGGCAACATAGTGAGATCTGTCTAAAATAAATTAAAAAGGGCTGGGAATGTAGTCAGTAGTAGAGTGCTTGCCTAATGTGTGAGGCCCCAGGCTCAATCCCTAGCACCACCAAAAAAATGTGTTCCCCAGTGCTGCAAAAGAAAAGTGTCTTGTGTCTTAAACTTCTTGGTGTAGAGGTGCTTTATTTATTTTAATATAATATCTCTGCAGTTCCTAGCAGAGTGCTGTGCCCACAATGAGTTCAAGAAGGATTTTCAGAACTGGAATGAGCTTCAAAAGACCACTGAGATTGCCTATTTCTACTCTCCTAATTTTTAAGTGAAAAAGACACTCAAAAAGGTTAAATGACTCATTTGTGAGTGTGGATAGTTAGTAAAAACTGGGACCAGGCCTGGTCTCCTTACCTTTTCTTTTATCACATCACATGCTACCTTCCAAGTACTTAAATCATTATTCAAAAAACAGTGTGTTTTTTCCTACATGTCTAAAGGCAGGTCAGTAGGATCCCCCTAGTATCTAGCAATTGCTTGATCACCAGAATTTAAAAGACAACCAAAAGAGAAAACAGCTTCTTCTTTTTTAAAATTTTTTTAGTTGTTGATGGACCTTTATTTCATTAATTTATATGTGGTGCTGAGAATCGAACCCAGTGCTTCACACATGCTAGGCAAGTGCTTTACCACTGAGCCACAACCTCAGCCCGAAAAACAGTTTATTCTTAAAAGTATATAATAAGACAAAAAGTCACTACATCATTCCTTCAGTTTCAAAATTATATTTAATAAAAGAAAAAAGTAAACCTCTTTCCCCCCCTCAAAATACAGATGTTATAATCAATTCAATAGACAAGGATTACCCCTTTCTTTGCCCTCACTGTGCTTGATTAATGTTTTTGGCTAATTGTATTCCCATTCCATTTTTTGGACCAATGCCATTTTTTGAAAGGATCTCATAAATTGGCTCTCTACCTAAGATGAATTGTCTACTTATAAAAGTGAAATGCAATAGGCTCAGGAGGTGAGCCAACCCAACCTTCACTATCACAAGATTCTACTTTAAAAATAGACCCTCTAGTGTCTTATTAAAAAAAAAAAATCACACAAGATCCTACCGCTAAAATTAAAGGATCGACTCTTTCCATAATTTTCTCAAACCTCTATTCTCACTAATGTAAGTTACTAGAAACCTTTTTTTTTTAAATTCACTGAAATGCATTTCAGGCAGTTTTAGAATTGAAAAAGATTTCAACAAATCCAAATCACTTAATATGACATGAATACACCATTTAATTAGAAGTTATTAGATAAATTGTGATTTATTAAAGCAAACCTCTGTTAATGCCAGGGTTCCTAAACCAAGCTTAGAAATAGCAGCTCTTAAGAGACAGGTGTCAAGTTGCAAGCCTAGTTCCAGGGGTTCAGTCTGACTTTCCCTGGTGTAAATTAGCCAGGACAAGCAACCTTTCAGAAGCTTTCTGTGATTTCTTTTAGAGTGGGGCAACCCCCAGGTCGGGGGTGGCTGTTTTTCCTCAAAAGGCCGAGTTTGAGGTCAAACTTTCACTCCACCTTGGGACTCCAGTCATTGTAAAGCAAACAAGTCCCCAACCCCTCTGTTTGGACAGCCCAAATGAGCTCAAACTTGCATTTTAGGGAAGGAAGATTGCTTGCATGGGGTCAAGAAGCTTCTTAACCCCATATACCATCCTCCCCAGTTCTGCTCACCTGAGCCCATGGATCAGGGGAGCACTGTTGGATCTCCTCAGGGTGCCCCCATGAGATGTACCAGGCTCAAAGTCCAGCTCCATTTTCTCCTGAGCCATGTCGGAGACTTGCAGGTAGGCACAGCGGGCAGTGCTCAGCTCCTGGTGCTTAGCTATGGGCTCCCAAGACTCACTGCAGGACTGAGCTGCTGGGGACTGGCAGCTGGGGGCGGGGGCTAAGGGGCGGAGTCTTGGGGGCGGGGGCTAAGGGCGGAGAAAAGTAGGAGAGGAGGAGGGAAGGAGGATGCTGATGAGGAAGGGAGGCTGGTGGAGAGGGAGGGGAGAAGGATGGAGAGATTGTTGGAGGGTAACAGAATCAAGAAAGAGGATGAGGAAAAAAGAGAGATGAGGAAGTACAAGGATGGAGGGAGGAAGAAAAGGGATGAAAGAAGCTAGATGGAAATGCAGGACAGGATAAGAGGAGCAGGGAAGAAGGGGAAAGAAGAGGATGGGGG
The DNA here is from genome assembly GCF_048772815.1 of Callospermophilus lateralis. NCBI lineage: Eukaryota > Metazoa > Chordata > Mammalia > Rodentia > Sciuridae > Callospermophilus > Callospermophilus lateralis. The sequence goes on from NC_135325.1 coordinate 109,697,974, forward strand.
AGGGGAAAATGGGGGAATGGGAAGATGGGGGAAGGAGGGGGAGGGGGAAGAATGGGGAGCGAGGGAAGGATGAGGGAAGGGAGGATGGGGAAGGGAGGAAGGGGGATGGGGAGGGAAGGGAGAGGATGATAAGGGGAAGGGTAAGGAAGACAGAGGGCAGGGGGAAGAGCACAGGGACGGGAAATAAGGATGAGGTGTGGGAAACAGGAGAGAGGAAGGGACACAGAGGAAGACGAGAAGGAGGGGGAGGAAACTAGGCAGCGGCGGAACTCATGCTGCTATCTTTCCCGCTGAGGACCACCAGCGGGGCTTGGCTACAGGTGCCGCGGTTGCCCGGGCAGCGGTAACACCGAGGACCTGTCAGTTGGGTAGGGCCTGGCAGGGAGACTTCGGTAGCTCCAGCTCCCCATACTCGGGGACTTGGTCCAGCCCCCCATGCTCCGGACACAGCCCTGGAGGCTCCTCAGCCCTGAGATCGAAGCTTCGCCCGTCCCTGCCCCCCTCCCGCCTCGAGGACTGGTTGGGGGTTCGATCCCTCTGCCGCCGCCGCGGGGCCTCCTCTTCCTCTCTTGGGTTCTAATGGCCCGGGGGGAACCCGATGGGGCCAAGACCAAAATCTACAACCTGCAGTCTCTTCCGCCTCCCACGCTTCGGAAGCGGGAGCCTCAGCGGGGCCAGTTCTTCCGCGTCCGGGAACCCATCGGGTCCTGCGCACGCGCCCGGCGGCCTCTCCAATGGGCCCGCGGGCACGGAGCATGCGTGACAGTCCCGCCCCTCGACCCTCCTTTAAAAGGGAGGAGCGTTTCCAGGGGGCCCGGCGCCTTGCTCAATGGCATTGGCCGGGGGACCCTGGCGCCCTATTTCGAAAAGAGCCAATAGTTAGAAGATGCTAGAGCGGCAGCTTTCAGGAGTTTGAACCAATATTCAAGGGAAACTAGGAGACACGAGATTTAGTCCCCAATTTATACACTCCGACCCCTGGGATTCCCGCTCATTTCTTAAATTCCTCGATTTTTTTGGTCTTGTCTGAAGGGGATGATTTATATTTTAGATCATCCATTTGTATGTACATAGAAAAAAAATTTTTTTTTCTTCGTAAAGCTTACGAAAATCCTAACAATCATAACTAGAGTGTGTGAGTGCTGGAATTTTTCTTTAGCACTTACTCTGTGCTAGACAGTTCTGTACTGTAACAGCTGTAGAAATATTTTCTCACTTAATCCTCACCACTAGAATGGCTCTGGGAGTGAGAAGGCCATTGCATTGTGTTAATCATACATACCTAGAAAATACAGGACATAAAATAGTTATGAAATTAGTTTCAAAATTTAGCAAAAATAATTTTCCCTGACTCTTCATTTCAGTTGTCCCATATTAACCTTGCCAGTCTCCCTGAGTTGCTTAGGGCCTTGCTAAATTGCTGAGCTTTCAGTTTGTGATCCTCAGGCCTTGGCCTGAGCAGCTCCTGGGAATACTGGACTGTGCTACCATGCTGGGCTATAAATAGGGGTTTTTGGGGGGCAGGGTGGGGGGGTGTACCAGGGATTGAATTTAGGGGCACTTGACCACTGAGCCACATCACCGGCCCTATTTTGTATTTTATTATTTTTAATTTTTTTAAAAAATATGGACACAATAGCTTTATTTATTTTTATGTGGTACTTAGGATCAAACTGAGCTTCACATGTGTGAGGCAAGCGCACTCTATCACTGAGGTAAACCCCAGACCCCTATTTTGTATTTTATTTTTAGAGACAGGGTCTCACTGAGTTGCTTAGTGCCTCGCTATTGCTGAGGCTAGCTTTGAACTCCTGATCCTCCTGCCTCAGCCTCCTGAGCTACTGAGATTACAGGTGTACACCAGCACACCTGGCTTGTAATAGGGTTGTTTCTTGTTGTTGTTTTTTAAAGTTGTATACAGACAAAATGCCTTTGTTTTTGTTTGTTTGTTTGTGGTGCTAGGATCGAACCTAGTGCTTCACACTTGCAAAGCAAATGCTCTACCACTGAGCCACAACCTCAGCCCTGTAATAGTTTTTTTAAATGTTTTTTGTAGTTGTAGATAGACAGAATGCCTTTATTTGTTAATTTTTATGCAGTGCTGAGGATTGAACCCAGTGCTTCATGCATGCCAGGCAAGTACTTTGCCACTGAGCTATAGCCCCAGCCCTATTTTGTTTTTTTGTATTTTATTTAGGCGGGGGGTGTCTCACTGAATTCCTTAGCACCTCACCCACTGCTGAGGCTAGCCTCAGCCTCAGGAGCCCCTGGGATTAAAGGACTGTACCACCTTGGACAGCTAACAAAGAATCATTTGTTGACCATATACGGTCCCTAACTCCTTAAAGTCAGATAATTTAGTCGAATCCCTAACTTTCAGGAGCTTCCTAGTCTACACTTCCCCTATGGGAAGCTCAAAAACATATGTGATGGCTTAGTGGTAGAGTGCTTGTCTAGCATGTGTGAGGCACTGGGTTAGACCCTCAGCACCATAAATAAATAAATAAACTGAAAAATTAATTAATTTAAAAAATTAATTAATTAAAAACTAATCCACAACTAAAAAAAAAAAAAAAAAGAAGAAGAACATATGAGATGAAGAGTGCTAATTTGGCCATCATTTCCGGGTTTGATTCACATCATGATTGCCTGACAAATTTATTTTGCATTTCAAATAAATCTTTTGGGAGGTTTGAGATGTTCTTTTGGCTTGATGTTCAACCTGTATTTGACTTTCTCTTGTGGCAACTACAGGTTGAAAGGAAACTTTAAAGTTGCCATGACACTGGTAAAATAAAGAGTTGATTATGACATATTTGTGACATCTTTATAGGTAAGAGACCTTGGACAGGTGGCAGCAGACTGGGACATACAAAAAAAGGAGTAGCCTAAGTTTTAAGATATAGATCTAAGCAAACCAGTGGTCTGTGGGCATGGACTATTGCTATGGAACAAGAAGAGCTGATCAAGAAATACAGCCAGGTTGGTTATAATAATGTGTATAGGTGGAAATGGGGAGGAGTACAAATAACTCCTTTCTTTTTTGGCGGGGTACTGGGGATTAAACTCAGGGGCACTCAACAACTAAGCCATATCCCTAGCCCTATTTTGTATTTTATTTAGAGACAGGGTCTCACTGAATTGCTTAGTGCCTCGTCATTGCTGAGGCTGGCTTTGAACTTGCAATCCTCCTGTCTCAGTCTCCAGAGCTGCTAGGATCACAGGCATGTGCCACCACGCCCAGCACCAAATAACTCCTTTAAATGTTGTGTTTGTCATTATAACATACAGAATTCTTTCTGGTTCTATAGTACTTGTTCCTTTTGATATTACAACCTGTGAATATACTATATGGGTCCTGTCTATATATTCACAGATTTTGGGTTCATGGGGTGTAGCTTTTCTATAATAAGAGATTTTCTCCTTTTTGATAATAGCTGGAAACATATTGCCATCTCAAATGTTTAGTCATTTCATATCTTTTCTAGAAACTTTAGTCTGTTAGTTGCTTTTTGTCATTTTATTATACCTATCCTCTTTGTGTAATCGTACTCTCACTCTCTCTTTAAAAAAAAAAAAAGAATATAAGTAATATTGCATGTGGATAAAAAAGCTTAGATTATATCAACCTCTTATATTTAGAGATAATAATGGAAAGAGCCATCCATTTTTACATTTACAAATTACAGCAAATTTATTTGTGTCTGAAAGGTAGACTTAAATTTTTAAAAATTAAATTTTGTCTTCTTTCAAAATATTTTCATTAAATCATATTATTAACAAACTGAATAGTAAAATAAACAGAAGAACAGAGGTAAGAGCCACTTATTCACAAGTTGCTCCATTTTTTTCTGTTATTCAGTTTGGTTTGGACTTTTTTATTTTTGTGTGGAACTGGGGATTGAACCCATCGGTCTTATGCCTAGGAGGCAGGTACTCTACCAACTAAGCTATATCCCCAGCCCCTCTGTTTTCTCTTTAACCATTGCTTTTTTCCCTTCACTCTGAATTTACTCAGATTTAGCCACCATCTTTTGTAAACTCTCCTGGGAATTTTAACAGTGGCTTTCTTACCTTGGTAGTAGTCTGGACTCTGCTGCTACCTAATGATGTGCCGTTCATCTCTTTGGAATTTTATGAGCTGTAAAATAGAAATAGTTTATCTAATTTATATGATGGCTATGAATGGCAGTTTATTTAAACCTGCATTTATTCATAAAGTAATTTAATAAATATTTATGAAGTGCTTATGAGTACAGAAATAGTGTCCAGGAAAATATTCAGGAACACCTCATCTATCTTTTAATTTAAACAGAAAGTCAGAGGAATCTTGACTTTGTCATTTATTAGCTATTTCAAGTAGCCCTTCTGGGCTTTGGATTCCTACTTTGAAAAATGGGCATTGTGCTGGGCGCTGTGGCACTTGCCTGGGAGACTGAGGCAGGAGGATTGTGAGTTCAAAGTGAGCTTCAGCAAAAGCGAGGCGCTAAGCAACTCTGGTCAATGGTTGAGTGCCCCTGAGTTCAACCCCTGTACCCCCCCCCCAAAAAAAAAGAAAGAAAGAAAGGAAAAATGGGCATTGTGATGGTGCCTACCTCACAGAATTATTGTAAGCATTAAGTATGATCATATATTTAACATGATTAGGACAGCATCAGGCACATAAGTGCCCAATGAATGGTAGCTGTTATTAACCTGTCTTACATCAGGGATGGAGAATCCGAATCATCTTCATGTCTGGGATTTACGTAATCTAATTGTGCATAATATGATCAAACTTTTAAAATTCCAATCCCAGAATGAATGAAGAATAAATGATTATCATCTTACATGTCATAACTTGTCATGAATGGTTTCAAGGCAATTGCATTATTTTAAGTTCACTACTGATTACCTGTGCAGGGTTGATGATTGAACTAATTGATATAAGTATGTGAAAACATTTGATAAGATGAAAAGTGCTATACCAATATTATGACTAATTAATAAGTCTGATATCATTAAGTTCATTTTACCTTCTCTGCCACTTCTCTATGTGGTTCCTAAAATGTGTGGTTTTATAATATTCGTGTGAAATTAAGATTTCAGTACTCAATATGGCTAATTAACTGGTGTTAAAATTCAAAAGCAGCAATTCTTTAAAATGGAAAGACTGATTTGAATGGATTCTGAGATATGTTTTAAGAAAATAAGCCTCACCGCTTTAACTTAAATCTTTGTAAGTTAGCTGAAGTCTTTATTTCTTAGATGACTAATTATGAGAAGTCAAAATTTATCCCATAGAAAAATACACACATTACGATTATGATAAAAATGAAACCACATTGAAAACTTGATTCTACACAATTGCAGAACCAATCTGCACAATAGGTTCAATGAGGTAATCGTTTTATTGAGACCCTACACACTTCGTTGATTTTCATTTCAAACTTTAGCTTTTTTAAGATTCCAAAGGTGTAGTATGTCTGCTGTTACAGGATGGAAAACATAAGGAGTTAGGCTAGCCAAAACAGAAAATTGAGCATTAGACAGGGCAGACTGGAAGGCGCTCCCATGCAAAACACTCCTCCCAATTATCTTAAGTAAAGATTAAAGAAACTGTGGCGGGATTTGCATAGTAACAGAGGAACATCCATTGCAAATCCTCAGCAGCAAGAGCAGTGGGAACCGGCAGTGGGAACTGGCACTGGGAAAAAGGCGGTTCCTCGATTGCAAATGAGCTCCTGTTAAGGGTGACAAAGACACCTGGAGTGACGTTAATTGCCTGCGTATAAGCAAGCGTCATCTGGTCAGATACAGGGCGCATGCGGGAAGGGGCGGGACTAAATCGACTCCGGAAGGCGGCAAATTGTAGTTTTGTTTTGGCTGGAAAGGCTTAGCTGAGCTTGTGGCGCCTTACAAAGATAAAGGAGAAGGGAACTCAGCGGTGACTGAGATAAATGCCTCATTTTGTATTATAGACTTGGAGGTGGGAGACCTTTTCTGCGTTAGGGGCCGATGATAGGGGTAAGGAAGTTTGGAGCCAGTTCTGTCAAACTTTGTGCCCACTGGTGTTAGTGATGTTTGGGCTACAAAGGTGAACACTCCTAATCGTCTAAGAGCTTCCTCCTTTATTTTTTTTTCCCCCTTTTGTCTCTCTCCTTACATATCATAGGTGGCTTGTCCTTATATGAACGGAAACCAGAAAGCATTGAGAACTTTGAAGTAAGCAGTGGTTTCATCCTTGACATGGGCATGGCACAGGAGAAAATGGAAGTAGATTTGGAGCTGCCGCGGAATTCCACCACCTCAAATGGTAATGCCCTAAGAATAGCCAACAGCGTCCCTTTGATCAATGGATTTGGGTGAGCAGGGTTGAGATACTGGAAGAGGCAAGCGGGCATTGGGGAGATGTTGGACAAAAGTGACTTCCTATAGCATTCCCTTCCTTGTATTTATGGAAGTTCTGCAGGTATCTCCCCTGTCTCTGGTGCCTGGAGATCCCACCCTCAGCCTGGTGGAGTAGGGGCAGGTGTGGAATACGCTGACCAGAGGGAGAGTACACGCCCCACCCTGAGGTTGACACACATCTAAACCTAAACATCCTCTGCTGACAATCCACCTGGACTAGAAAGCAGCAATCAATCAGGATGGAGCACCACTTTTTTCCAATTTCAGCCCATCTCTTACCCACTCCTTTGAAGAAACAATACCCTCCCCAACCCCTCCCTGATTTCACATTTCCTGTCAGGACTATTTTTTCTTATTCTCAACTGCTCTGTCACCTCTGACCTTCACCTCTTACACACTCTAGATGAAAAGGGTTGTCAGGCAAATAAACCTGGACCTTTCTACACCTAGTTTTTATTTGAACATAGAGTTTAAGTACTATAGAAGTTCAGTCTCCTAAATTACACATTTTTAGTGGATAATATTCCCCCAAAGGAGAAGGAAAACTGATTCTAGGGAGGGGTGTGTGTGTGTGGAAAAGTTTTATTATTTTTATGTACAAAGCACACATATATATCTGTGGTGTGAAAATTTGGTGGAAGAGGAGTTATTAGGGGAAAAAAGATCTAAAAAGGCTCGTTGGAGACCAGCCAATGAAAAAAGGAATTAGAAACACTGCGTTCAATGATGGTTAACTATTTCTTGCACATATCTGAAGGTCTGGCATTACTAAAGGTTCTCATGCATGCTAGGCAAGTGCTCTGCCACGGAACTTCAGCCCCAGCCCTCAAATAGGTTTTTAAATGAGATTTTTTGAGTGGGGACATAACTTACTGGTACAGCATTTGCCTAGCATGTGTGAGGCCCTGACTTCTATACTTAGCACTGGAAAAAAAAAAGAGAGAGAGAGAAAGAGATCTTGGATCACATACCCCAGTATCATTAGATTTTCTAGATTCTGTAAGTCTGAAAAGTACATTCACGATATGTTATTAGCTTTGCTCCTCACCCACAAGCCCTGGTACTAGGGATTAAACCCAAGGGCACTCTAACTCTGAGTTACATCCCCAGCCCTCCCCACTTTTTTTAGTACTAGGAATTGAACCCAGGGGAACTTAACCACTGAGCCACATCCCCAGCCCTATGTTTTGTATATTATTTAAAGACAGAGTCTCACTGAGTTGCTTAGCACCTCACTGTTGCTGAGGCTGGCTTTGAACTCACAGTCCTCCTACCTCAGCCTCCTGAGCCACTAGGATTACAGGCATGCACCACCTCTCCCAGCACCTTTATTTATTTTTATGTGGTGCTGAGGATTGAACCCAGTACCTCACACATGCTAGGTGGTGAGCACTCTACGACTGAGCCACACCCCCAGCCTCTGTATTTTATTTTGAGATAGGGTCTCTCTAGGTTGCTTACACCCTTGCTAAATTGCTGAGGCTGGCTTTGAACTTGCAATCCTCCTACCTCAGACTCAAGCCGAGCCACTGGGATTACAGGCATGTGGTGCCATGCCTGGCTTCTCAACCCTTTTTATTTTTTATTTTAAGAAAGGGTCTCGGGCTGGGATTGTGGCTCAGCGGTAAAGTGCTCGCCGAGCATACGCAGGGCCCCGGGTTCGATCCTCAGCATCACATAAAAATGAATGAAATAAAGGTATTGTGTCCGATTACAACTTAAAAAATTAATATTACAAAAATTATCTTTAAAAAAAAGAAAGGGTCTCACTGAGTTATTGAAGCTGGCAAGGAACTTGCAATCCTCCTGCCTCAGCCTCCCAAGTTGCTGAAATTATAGCCATATACCACCACACTCGGCTGCTCCTCACCTTTTATAGTGTCATACTACTTGATAGTTGTAATATACACAACATAAACTGAAAGACAGGATCAATCCTCCTTGTTGAACACATGAGACTCATATATCTTGAAAATGCCATAGTGACAGAGCCAGTACTATGAACCTGTATCTCCTGGCTCCTAAACTAGTGAATTCTGTACTACTAATCAATATCTAAGCTGATTAGCTCTAATGAAATGCAGCTCTCTAGTGATTTGAGGCAGGGGAGAACATATTGTCACAAAATAAAGCTAAAATTGACCAAAAAATAATACATTACCAGCCTGGTGTGGTGGTGCATGCCTGTAATCCCAGTGGCTCAGGAGGCTGAGGCAGGAGAATGTAAGTTCAAAGCCAGCCTCAGCAACTTAGCAAGGCCCTAAACAACTCAGTGAGACCCTGTCTCCAAATAAAATATTAAAAGGGTGGGTGATGTGTCTCGGTGGTTAAGTGCCTCTGGATTTAATCCTTAGTTACCCCCCACCACCAATTACTTTTTTTTTTAAGTAAAGTCAGTGGCTCTGCATGTTGTATGGAGAACAGGGACTTTTTTTTTTTTTTTTTTTTTTTGGTACCAGGGATTGAACTTGGGGGCACTCAACCACTGAGCTACAACCCCAGCCCTATTTTGTATTTTATTTAGAGACAGGTCTCACTGAGTTGCTTAGTACCTCGCTGTTGCTGAGACTGGCTTTGAACTCATCATCCTCCTGTGTCAGCCTCCGCAGCCGCTAGGATTTTGTGTGCACCACCACACCCAGCGAGAACAGTAACTTTTTTTAAAAAAATTGTTTGTTTTTTTTTTTAGTTGTAGGTGGACACTTCCTATTGTATTATCAAAGGAATTGTTAGGGGACCCACCCTGCTAGTAGAATAGAGCAGTAAGGAGAGTATTGTTCCCCCCTACCGTTTTTTGTGATGCTGAGGATGAACCCACGGCCTTACATATACATGATAGGCAAGTGCTCTACTACCGAGCTACATCCCTAGCCTAAAAATGTTGGTTTTATTGGAAAACTTTATGAAAAGAAACAGGTTGCAAATGATAATGAAGGATATATGCTTGAAGGAACATGTGGATCCAGTTTAATGTATTAAACATTCCAGGGAGAGAATGCATTAGACCCTGTTGCCTAATCCACAGAGTCCTGGAATCTAAGAAAGATCTCAGTTATCCCTTCCTACTTTGTTGTTCAAAGGATTGACAATTTTAAAAATCATTAGAGCACAGTTACAGAGTTGAATTCTCCAGCTTAAGATCCTGATGCATGAAGTAAAATTTGTACAGAAAAGTGAGTGTAAATTGTGTATTTATCTAGTGGGAGTTAAAGATATGGAAACTGTAAAGTGGATTAGCTCCAGCGACTCAGAAGTTATAGGAATGATGAATGGCATGCTTGATGTCAGGAACTTGCCCAAATGATCTGAAGGCATATTATGTGCTATTGTTGCAAGATTAGGGTATAGTCAGAGAAATTATTCTGAACAACAATTTAGAGTAAGATTACACTGAGTCTGGGTTGAAATCATTTTCACTTCTTTGTAATTGTAATATGTACACTGCTTATTTTTCTCATTCCATTACTTAGGCCTCTAATACTTGGTTGTCCTACCCTTTCTAAACTATACTTGGCAGTAAAGCATGTGGTCCATATTTTGCTAAATATTGTTATACCTCTTTTTTTTTTTTTTTAGACAGTGGACTTATCAACGCACTTTGAGGGCACAGCTTTTTTTAAATGTTTATTTATTTATTTATTTTAGGTGTAGATGGACACAACACAATGCCTTTATTTTTATGTTGTGCTGAGGATAGAACCCAGGTCCCACCCATGGTAGGGGAGCACTCTACCGCTGAGCCACAATCCCAGCCCTGTTATACCTCTTTCAAGTAATTTTCTAACTGTGCTTGATGTTTCCTGTATGTAAAGACTCTCTCTCTTGCACCAGAATTTGCAGAATTAAATTTCTTAAATGTCAGTTATTTAACACAGTGCAGTTCCCACACTGTTTTGTGATGAACATCTTGTATTAATAAAAATACCAGTGTCAAGGGGTTGGGGTTGTAGCTCAGTGGTTGAGCACTTGCCTTGCATGTGTGAGTCACTGGGTTCAATCCTCAGCACCACATAAATAAATAAATAAAATAAAGATATTGAAAAAAAATTCCAGTGTCAAAAGTTTTGAACCTCTTGGTTCTGTATAGTTGGCTGATTTATTACTGGTATCAATAACTATATTTAAAGATATTGTGTTTTTTTCCTTTTTTTCTCTGACCCTTATTAAAAGAATTAGAGGTCAGGCTAGGTATAGTGGCACACTCATGTAATCCCAGCAGCTCAGGAGGCTGAGGCAAGAGGATCACAAGTTTAGCCTCAGCAACTTAGCCAGGCTCTAAGCATCTCAGTGAGACCCTGTCTCTGAATAAAAAGTTTTAAAAAGGGGGGCTAGGGATGTGGCTCAGTGGTTGATTGCCCCTGGGTTCAATCCCTAGTACAAAAAAAAAAAAAAAAGAATTACAGGTCAGGCTGGGGTGTAGTTTAGTGGTAGAGTGCTTGCCTAGCTTGTATAAGGCCCTGGGTTTATCCTCAGCACTGCAGAAAAAAAGTTTCGAGCCAGAGCCCAGCGTGGTGGCACACACCTGCAATCCCAGTGGTAGGGGAGGACAAGGCAAGAGGATCAGGAGTTCAAAGGCAGCCTCAGTGAAAAGCAAGGCTCTAAGCAACTCAGTGAGGCCCTGTTTCTAAATAAAATACAAAGTAGGAATGGAGATGTGGCTCAGTGGTTGAGTGTCACTGAGTTCAATCCCTGGTACACACACACAAAAAAAAGGTTTCTTGGATCCTTGCCAGCACTTTCCTTCTTTAAAAACCTTTAGTTTGATCCTGCTTTTAAATTATTGCTGCCTCAATTGAAAGGCATACTATTGTCCAAGGGACAAATCTAGCTCGCTGTTAGCTTTTTGAAAAGTTTTATTGGAACTTAACCATGTTCATTTGTTTATTGTCCACAGCTACTTTCCCACTACAGTGGCAAAATTGAATAGCTACAACAGAGATTGATATGGCCCAAAAAGCCTAAAATATTTATTTTGTCTGTCCTTTTGAAGAAAAAGTTTTCCCATTATCTGGTTTATTGACCTCTTGCCTGGAATAAAGGTAGTAGCCATGAAAAATGATTGCTGCTTGCCCAGTGTGATGGTGCATGCTTATGTAATCCCAATGACTCGGTAGGTTGAGGCAGGAGGACTACAAGTTCAACACCAGCCTGGGTAACTTAGCAAGACTGTCTCAAAGTAAAAAATGAAAAGGGCTGGGTGCTCAGTGATGGAGCACCCCTGGGTTCAATCCCTAGTGCTAAGAAAAAAAGAAAAGAAATCTGATTGCTATGAGAATATAACTTACATAATTGTGTAGACAGCTATTACTTATCATTTGATCTGGGGCATTGAATACCACCCAGTTATATTAGCTTTGCTTTTTCCAACCTAGGAAAAAAAAGAAAGAAAAGATTTTTACTAAGTAATAATATTTAAAACTGAGCTGTTTAAATGTTGCTGTTTTTACCTGTCTATTCTCATCTGAAAGTGGAACATTCCCAGGGAGAAGAGGAAGGTACCATCGGGTTCCTTAAGTCACCAAAAGCCCCAGCCCAGGATTCAGTACCTCCCCCAACCCTGAATTCTCACCACGTTCTTCCTGGGGTTGATTCCAAGGCAAAACATCCTTTTCATGGTTAGAGAGGATCAGTTGCTTAAATGAATTCATGTCAGTTGTACTTATGGTTTTACAATAAATGACCTTTAGGGAAAAAAAAAGAAAAGAAATAGATTTTAAGCCAGGCAAGGTGGTGTACACCTGTAATCCCAGCAGCTTGGGAGGCTAAAACAGGAGAATTGTGATTTCAAAGCCAGCCTCAGCAATAGTGAGGTACTAAGCAATTTAGTGAGACCCTGACACTAAATAAAATAAAAAAAATAGGACTGGGGATGTGGCTCAGTGGTTGAGTACCCCTGAGCTCACCCAGTACAAAAAAAAAAAAAATGAGAGAGAGAGACAAAGAAATATATTTAACTCAGTTCTGGGTACCATGTAGGGTTTTATATAAATTCATTTGAAATGACTCATACTAATTGTAGTTTATGCTACCTCAATTATTTCTTTCAGTTTTATAGTCTTATTAAATAAAATTGGCAGATACAAGTTTGGGGGAGAATACTATTGCCAGCCCTAAGAGTCAGGCTCCCTACACAAAAGATAGTAAAACTAGGTGACCCATTAGTGTTCCTTAAATATTCTTATAATTGACTGCCTATTCATGTTGTTGTAGGGAAAATTTATAAAATATTGAGTTCTTCCCTGTAATATGCAAATTGTCATGCTACAAAATGGGATCAAGTCTCAATAAGCTTAGGAAGGTAGAGAAAGTGCTAAAGAAATTCAAGGAAGGGAGTGAAAAATTAAAGCAAGAATTGATGAAGGATAAGGAAAAGGTTCAGGGAGAAGGTACATTTGAAATGGGCCTTAATGGATCCATAGAGCACACTCTGGAAAAGAGGTCTTCAGATGGCTGGGACAGCATTTCGAGTATACAGAACAGGCTTTGGAGGCAGAAAAGCATAGGTCTGGGATATCCAGACAGCTGAGTGGTGAACTTTGCCCTATAGGCCTGGATTCCAAATGCTCTTCTGCTGACCAGTGTTGATCCCCAGTGAAGGGACTGGTTTTTTGTTTGTTTTTTACCAAACTATTTTTTTTAAAGTTAAGTGCCATGTAATTAAATATGTTATGTAGCTGCTAATTGTCCTGTTCTTTGCCTCTCTAAGCACTTATTTTACTCTACCATACATTTGGGTCCTTTGAGTATTTTTCTTCCCTATTAAAGCCCTACACTGCATTCTGAGATCATTAATTCCCTACATTTTTATAAATACCAAAATGAACTTTTATAAGTGAAACATTAGTGTTGGTCCATGATGAGATTTTTAAAAATTAATTACTATTATTTAATTGTACATATTTATGGGGAACAGTTTGATAATTCAATATATGCATACAATGCATAATAATAAAATCAGGATGATTAATATTTCAATCTGAAATATTTTGTAATTTTTTTTTTTTTACTTTTTTGGTGTGTGTGTGTGAGAGAGTTGTTGGGGATCGAACTCAGGTCTTCACTAATGCTAGGCAAGCATCTACCACTGAGCCACATCCCCAGTCCCCATTTTTTAAAATTTTAGATTAACACATAGTATACATATTTATGATGCCCAGCATGACATTTCAATACATGTATATACTATATACTGATCAAATCAGGCTCATTAATATTTTCATGTTCTTATCATTACATGAAGTTTGCAACCTTCCAGATCTTTTCTCTCTTCTCCTTTTTTTTAAAAAAGTATTTATCTATTTTTTTTTATTTCTTGATGTGGTTCTGAGGATCGAACCCAGTGCCTCATACATGCAAGGCAAGCACTCAACCACTGAGCCACAACCCCAGCCCTAAATATTTATTTTTTAGTTGTATTTGGACCAATACTTTTATTTTATTTATTTATTTTTATGTGGTACTGAGGATCGAACCCAGCACCACAACCCCAGTCCCTCTCTTCTCTTTTAGTTATTCAAAAAATGTATAATAGGTTATTGTGAACTGCTGTCATTGCACTGTGCCATATTTGGCAAAAGAGAAAGGTAGTCACTGGATATTTGTGCCTAGATTTTTTTTTTGAGGGGAAGGACCAGGGATTGAACTCAGGGCCACTCCACCACTGAGCCACATCCTCAGTCCTATTTTTGTATTTTATTAGAGACAGGGTCTCACTGAGTTACTTAGCACCTCGCCGTTGCTAAGGCTGGCTTTGAACTCGCTATCCTCCTGTCTCAGCCTCCCCAACTGCTGGAATTACAGGCCTGTGCCTAGATTTTGTATTGAAATTTTACTACTTCCTGAAATCCGCAAATATGGTGCCAAATCATGGAGGGCTTTGAATATCATGGTAAATAACTAAGTTCAGGATTGGCGCAGTGGCTTGTAATCCCATTGACTGGGGAGGTTGAGGCAGAAGGATCACAAGTTCAAGGCCAGTCACAGCAACTTAGCTAGGCCCTGTCCCAAAAAAAGAAAATAAAAAGGGCTAGGGATATAACTCAGTGGTAAAGTGCCATTAGTTCAATTCTCCAGTACTGCCAACCCCCCAAAAACAAAACTTAGTTAAGCAGACTATAAAATCACTGAAATTGTAAGACAGCAAGCTGTTCTTTCATGTACCACCACACCAGGCTGGAAAGGTTTTGAATTGGTTCTTAGCAAGGAGCCTGAAAAGAATAAAATACAAGTAAGAGAGAGTATGGAGGTAAACCCCAAAAGACTGGATGTGAATGTAACAGTAGTCCACTTTACCTTTTGAATATATCCTTCGCTGCTGCTTATTTTATTTTTTAAAATATTTTAGCTATAGATGGACACAATATTGCCACAGTCTGGCTGGGCACAATTCAGAGCCACTTGTCAAGCAGAAACGAACTTTATTTTTAGAACACACAGGCTACACCACAGGAGCTCTTCAGGAATTCCCTCAGAGCCCAACTGCCACCACCAGCTTTTTTGCCAGCCTCTCTACCACTCTTGAGCCTGATTGGCTGGGTTGCGTGGACGGAGCCAAAAGAATCCCCCAATGAGCAGCACCGTGGTCTGAAAGGGCCGGGAAACAGCCCAATGAGCATCACTGCAGAGGAGCCAATCAGCTAGAAGTTTGCTGGGGCCACGGTGAGCCAATCAGCTGGAAGTTTGCTGGGGCCGCTTTGGCTGTGGCTCTCAACACAATATCTTTATTTTATTTATTTATTTTTATGTGGTGCTCAGGATCAACCCAGTGGCTCACACCTGCGAGGCAAGTGCTCAACCATTGAGCTACATCCCAAGCCCCAAGCTGCTTATTTTAAAAGGGACTTGTTTTTCTTTTCCTCTCCTTCTCCATCCCTGACCTGGGGGTAGGTAACAAGATTACCATTTCCCCTCTTAGGCCTAGTTATCTGTTTTGAGCTCACCACTAGAAGAAGTCAACCTGAGAAGTGCTTTATCTTCCATATTAACAACTGAATAAGTGAATTTCACTTCACCATGTGTTGAGAGCCACAGCCGAAGGGGCCCCAGCAAACTTTCAGACTGCCAGCTGATGATTGGCTCACAGCGGCCCCAGCAACATCTAGCTGATTGGCTCCTCTGCGGTGAAGCTCATTGGGCTGTTTCCCTGCCCTTTCAGGTCACGGAGCTGCTCATTGGGGGACATTTTGGCTCCACCCATGTGACCCAGCCAATCGGCCTCAAGAGGAAGAGGATGGTGGGAGGTGTGGAGGCTGGTGGTTGGGGGAGTGGCTTGTGGGAAGCCGGTGGTGGCAGTTGGGCTCTGAGGGTTTTTTCCTGAGGAGCTGTTTTCTTTGGCTTGTGTGGTTCTAAAAATAAAGTTAGTTTCTTTTGACAAGTGGCTCCTGAATTGTGCCCAGCCAGACTGCGGCATTTGGTGGCTCGCACGGGGAGTGACTGAGGGTAAGTAAACCTCTCGCCCCTGAGGACAGGGTGAGAGGATGGGTAACCATTTTCCTCTTTTGTTTTGCTTCACTTTTGTTTTAAGTTGCCTGTCCCTGGAGATGTGTAAGATGGAAGAAAAACCGCTCGCATCTGAGGAACAGATAGGGAGAAAGGACGGATGGACATTTCAGGAGGATAGAAAGGCTATAATGATTTTCTGTTGTTCCAATTTTGTTTCACTCTGTTTCAGTTTTGTTTGGCGTTATCTTCTTGGGTTGTATTATAGTTATAGTAGCAATATTCAAGTAAAAGAGAAGGTCTCTCGAGCTAGTCAGACAGAGAAAAAAATTCAAGTAAAAAAGAAGGTCTCTCGAGCTAGTCAGACAGAGGACAAGATTCAAGTAAAAGAGAAGGCCTCTCAAGGTAGTCAGACAGAGAAAGAAAGTGTAAAGCAGAAAAAGCCATCAGGGGGAAAGTTACAAAAGGAAACTGCTACTAACACCTTTCAATCACCAGAGGGCTTAAGTGTCCAACCAACAGCACCACCTCTACAGGAGCTATCACCAGAGGACGTAAGTGTCCAACTGACAAGGCCACCTCCATATGCTGGGAGGCCCCCAACCCCCGCAGTTGATAGTTCAGATCCTGAGACAGGATCTCAAGTATTAACAGGCCCTGTATTTGAGGCAGGAGGGCAGCGAATTTACCATACTTTAAATTTCAAAACAGTGAAGCAGCTAAAAGAGGCCGTAACAACCTATGGTCCTCAAGCACCCTTCACTGTAAGCTTGGTCGAATCCATTACCAACTTGAACGTGACGCCAGCAGATTGGGCTAATATGTGTAAAGCTGTGCTAAATGGAGGACAATACCTGTTATGGAAGGTTGCCAATGAGGAATTTTGCAAGGAGATGGCTAGGCGAAATGCAGCAGCTGGTTATCCTCAGAGAAATCTAGATATGTTGTTAGGAAAGGGACCTTATGAGGATCAGCAGCAACAAATTGCATATGATCCTGGTACATATTCACAAATTGCTGTAGATGCAGTTAAGTCATGGAAGACTTTACAAGGACATGGAGGTTTACAAGGTCAATTATCTAAGATAATACAAGGAGCTAATGAATCTTACGCTGAATTTGTAGATAGGCTTATTCAAACAGCTACCAGAGTTTTTGGGAATATAGAACAAGCAATGCCATTAATAAAACAACTGGCTTATGACCAAGCGAATCGTTGGTGCAGAGATATCATTAGACCATGGATACATGAAGATTTAAACACATATATTAAATTATGTAGAGACATTAATGAACAAGAGCAAGTCATGGCAACTGCAGTAAAACAGGCTTTAGATGCCAGAGACATTAATGAACTAGGGCAAATTGTGGCAGCTGCAGTAAAACAGGCTTTAGATGCCAAGCCAAGAACATGCTACAATTGTGAACAAACAGGACATTTTAAAAGGAATTGCCCCATAGGAGGAGGGTTTAACAAAACTAGGTATCAAAGGAATAGAATACCGGGTATTTGCCCACGGTGCCGTAGAGGGAGACATTGAGCTAATGAATGCCATTCTCAAACCACCATAGAGGGTATTCCATTATCAAAAAACTAACAAGGACCAAGTGTTTATCCATGATATTGTGGAGAAAGGCATCGGGCTCCACTGCCAAAAAATGGACAAGGGGGCCCAATGCTCCGGGGCCCAAAACCACAAATATACGGAGCACTGGAGGAACCCAGCAACCCCATCAGGGTAGTGCCCAGGACACATT
The DNA here is from genome assembly GCF_048772815.1 of Callospermophilus lateralis. Taxonomy (NCBI): domain Eukaryota; kingdom Metazoa; phylum Chordata; class Mammalia; order Rodentia; family Sciuridae; genus Callospermophilus; species Callospermophilus lateralis. The sequence continues at coordinate 109,715,560 of NC_135325.1, forward strand.
GTCCATCAGATCCCTCATCAGACAAACCAGAGGGAGCGCAGGGTTGGACATCTGTGCCTCCGCCAGAGCAGTACTAACTCCAGAGATGGGAGTTCAAATCATTCCCACAGGGGTAAAAGGACCTCTTCCCAAAGGAACAGTAGGCTTATTATTGGGACGCAGCTCTTCTACTCTAAAAGGACTTATGATAAGTCCTGGGGTAATTGATCCCGATTATGAAGGTGAAATAAAAATTATAGCCAGTTCTCCAAACGGTATATCTGTAATTTCACCAGGAGATAGAATAGCACAGTTACTAATAATACCAAGCCTACATGATAAATTTTCCAGTCGTGCTGTAGAAAGAGGTTCCAAGGGATTAGGCTCCACAGGTGTAGATTGGGCTATGCTGTCTTTAAATTTAGATTCTCGCCCCATGCTAAAACTAAATATTCAAGGACATGAATTTAATGGGCTACTGGATACAGGTGCAGACCTTAGCATCATCTCTCGTCAAGAATGGCCAAAACATTGGCCATTACAACAAGCCACTCAAATGCTTCGAGGCCTAGGAGTGGCGACTAATCCCCATAGAAGTGCAATGGTATTAGATTGGAAGGATCCTGAAGGATGTGAAGGAACTATACAGCCATATGTATTGGATCATCTTCCTATAAATTTATGGGGACGAGATGTCCTAGATCAATTAGGTTTGACATTAACAAATAACATCAACCAAAATGCACCCACTATTATGACTAGACAAGGTTTTAGGAAAGGAAAAAGATTAGGAAAACAAGAACAAGGTATAGCAGCACCAATACAAATAGATCAAGGAACAAACAGACATGGGTTGGATTTTCAGAAAGGGCCACTGAGACAATAAAAATTACTTGGAAATCAGAAAGACCAGTATGGGTTCCTCAGTGGCCCCTGACTAAAGAAAAGATACAAGCAGCCCATGATCTGGTCAAACAACAATTAGCGAAAGGACATATACAACCTTCTGTATCTCCCCATAATACTCCCATTTTTGTCATCAAAAAGAAATCTGGTAAATGGAGATTATTGCAAGATTTAAGAGCCATTAATAATGAGATGGTTATTATGGGACCTGCTCAATCGGGGATTCCTCAATTGTCTGCTTTGCCAAAAACTTGGTATGTTTTAGTTATAGATATTAAAGATTGTTTTTTTTTCAATTCCAATTCATCCTGAGGATAGTCCACGTTTTGCATTTACTATCCCTGCACTGAATCATGAAGGTCCTGATCAGAGATATGAATGGAAAGTACTCCCTCAAGGGATGGCTAACAGCCCAACTATGTGTCAAATTTATGTTAACAAAGCAATCCAGCCACTTAGAAATCAAAATCCTGAACTACAAATATTTCACTATATGGATGATGTACTATTAGCACACAAAGCTAAAAACACATTGCTAGAATGTTATGCCACACTTACAAACTTATTAAAAAATTATAATCTAGAGATAGCAATAGATAAAGTACAATTAAATTTTCTAATTAATTATTTAGGAGTTCTATTATCCTCAACCATGGTCCGTCCACCAAAAATTCAAATACGAGTAGATCAACTCAAATCACTTAATGACTTTCAAAAGTTATTAGGAGACATAAATTGGATAAGGCCTTATCTAGGTATACCAACAGGAGAGTTGGGACCTTTATTTGATATCCTAAAAGGTCCATCAGATCCAAATTCACCCCGAATGTTAACGCCTGAAGCAAGAAAGGCATTAAAAATCATTGAAACATATATGGAAAATATGCATTTGGATAGAAGTGATATAAGTTTGCCTTTATTATTTATTGTACTACCAACAAAAAATATTCCTACAGGAGTATTTTGGCAAGAAGGCCCATTATTATGGATACATTTATCTTATTCTCCTAACACTATTCTTACTAGGTATCCTGAAGCTGTAGGACAATTAATACTCAAAGGAATAAAAGCAGCAAAGGGAGTGTTTGGAATTTCTCCCAATAAAATTATTACTCCATATACTATGAATCAAATTGATGAGTTAGCTAATGAGTTAAATACTTGGGCAATAATCATGTGCAAATCTAATGTTTCATTTGATAACCACTTACCATCTAATCCTTTATTGTCTTTTTAGTCATCACATCCTGTAATTTTTCCAAAAATGACAAGAAAAACACCTATCGGGAATGCTCCAAATATATTCACTGATGGATCTAATAATGGTACAGCAGCAATAGTTACACCTGATCAAACTTTTACATTTTTAGTACCCAAACAATCAGCTCAAAAGGTAGAGCTTAATGCAGTATTACAAGCTTTTGTGATGTTTAAAGATTCTGTATTTAATTTATTTTCCGATAGTCAGTATATAGTTAATGCTATAGTATCCCTTGAAGATGCTAGTAGGATTTCCCCTTCCTCTACTGTTTTCTCTTTGCTTTCCACTATACAAAGTCTAATCTGGGACAGAAAAGCTCCATTCTTTATAGGACATATCAGGGCACATACAGGATTGCCTGGAGCCCTTAGTTTGGGCAATGATTTAGCAGATAAAACTACACATGACATACATATTTTCTCTACACTAGAAGAAGCTACAAATTTTCATAAAAAGTTCCATGTCAATGCTAATACTGTACAAAAGCGTTTTAAAATAACTAAGGAACAAGCTAGACAAATAATTAAACAATATCAAAATTGTGTGACCTTTTTACCACAAGTTAATCTTGGAGTCAATCCTAGAGGACTGATACCTAACCATATTTGGCAGATGGACGTCACACACTTGCCAGAATTTGGAAAATTGAAATATTTGCATGTTACAGTTGATACTTCTTCTGGATTTTTGATGGGCTCCCTTCATGCCGGAGAAAAAACTAAAGATGTTATAGCTCATTGCTTACAAAATTTTGCCACTGTGGGCGTTCCAAAACAGTTAAAAACAGATAATGCCCCTGGTTATACTTCAACCTCTTTTAAACAATTTTGCTCATCATTTGGCATTACTCATATAACAGGAATCCCATACAATCCACAGGGACAAGGCAGAGTTGAAAGAGCTCATCAAACTACTAAAATGTACTTATTAAAGCAAAAAGAAGGAATTGGGAAAGGGTATATATTCCCCAAAGATAAACTTAAAATAACCCTTTTTACTCTAAACTTTTTAAATTTGGATTCATCAGGGCTTAGTGCTGCGGAAAGGCATATGTGTCCAAAAAATGTACATAAGCCCAAGGTACTTTGGAAGGATATTCTAACAGGACAATGGAAAGGTCCTGACCCAGTAATTGTCTGGAGTCGGGGGTCGTTTGTGTGTTTCCACAGGGAGAACAGCAGCCTTTGGATTCCAGAGAGATTAACTAAGGTCCTGACCCAGTGATTGCCTGGAGTCGGGGGTCTGTTTATGTGTTTCCACAGGGAGAACAGCAGCTGATTTGGATTCCAGACAGATTAACTAAAGCGATTTCTACAGACCAAAAAGAAGATGTGATATCCAAAACTCCAGTTTGGTTATTCTTACATCTGCGACAGAACCAGAATGCTTTTTTCAATATCTATTTTATTATTGCCCTTTCACATATTTTGTTTTTTTGAGCTCATACAGACCTAGGTTAATGTTTTGCTGATCAGTTCTATTTTTTGACTATAGAGTTTTTAAACATTGCAATGGAGATTTCACCTGTAAAAAGTTATAAGGCCTTTACTATTATGTTATGTGTCATATGTGTTATGTGTGCACACTTGTGTTTTGTGTTTGAATGTACGTATGTCCATATGTCATATATGATGAGCGCTCACGAAAATATGGATCCAAATATTTTTTTTTATTCACGTGATTTAAATGGTTTAATTTAAATTGGGTAAACAGCTGTTTTAAAATGTGAACAAAATAGGAGGTTAACAGATCTGTTTGTTTACTTTCACCTTTCCTTTTCATTATATTTAATAATTCTCTTAAAGATAATGTAAATTATTAAGAAAATTGTTTTCTTTTAATGCCTTCTGGAATGTTATATAATTTTTTCTTTAGCCATTATTGCCAGAATTCCTATCTTCAGTGAAGACAATGTAAATTGTTAAAATTGTTTTCTTTTAGTGCCTTCTGGAATGTTATATAATGCTATATAATTTTTTCTTTAGCCATTATTGCCAGAATTCCTATCTTCAGTGAAGACAATGTAAATTGTTAAGAAAATTGTTTTCTTTTAGTGCCTTCTGGAATGTTATATAATGCTATATAATTTTTTCTTTAGCCATTATTGCCAGAATTCCTATCTTCAGTGAAGACAATGTAAATTATTAAGAAAATTGTTTTCTTTTAGTGCCTTCTGGAATGTTATATAATGTTATATAATTTTTCTTTAGCCATTATTGCCAGAATTCCTATCTTCATCCCAGTGCATGAAGACAAAGATAAAATCAATCTACAGCTTCTGCAATAGCCATCACTGAACTGCTTGCAGAACTTACCTGGACTATGTATCACTTATATGCATTGTGAACTCACTTGTATGCATTGTGAACTATCTGTTGGTTCAGCGATTTCTGGTAGTGTTGGGGTATTTATGCTGATGGTGTCATCGGTGGTACAATTTTTGCAAAAGGAGCCATCAGCTGGCTTGATGTATCTTCCTCCCTTCTGCTTGTCATGATCGTTCAGCTAAAATTTGGGGGCCAACAGAGGTGAGGCAAAGAACCTCACCCCCCCCCCGGCTGGTACGAAGACCTCTACACAGGTGTGGCTGTATACTGGACTGGTAGTCAGTGACGGGTAAGATCCAATTACTATGGTACCAACCTAAGTCAGGAGGCTGACGCCTTGAGGTCAGCTCATCCGATAACGGGTAAGGACCATATTTACTATTGGACAACCTAAGGCAGGCACGGTCCCTAAGCCACATGCTTGTTGTTTAAACAGAGAGGGGGAGATGTTGAGAGCCACAGCCGAAGGGGCCCCAGCAAACTTTCAGACTACCAGCTGATGATTGGCTCACAGTGGCCCCAGCAACATCTAGCTGATTGGCTCCTCTGCGGTGAAGCTCATTAGGCTGTTTCCCTGCCCTTTCAGGTCACGGAGCTGCTCATTGGGGGACTTTTTGGCTCCACCCATGCGACCCAGCCAATCGGCCTCAAGAGGAAGAGGATTGTGGGAGGTGTGGAGGCTGGTGTTTGGGGAGTGTGGCTTGTGGGAAGCCGGTGGTGGCAGTTGGGCTCTGAGGGTTTTTTCCTGAGGAGCTGTTTTCTTTGGCTTGTGTGGTTCTAAAAATAAAGTTAGTTTCTTTTGACAAGTGGCTCCTGAATTGTGCCCAGCCAGACTGCGGCAACCATGCCCTCAGGGTACACCTGGGACTCCCCTTGGGGCACACCTGGAATGCAGCCTTTAAGAGCTTTTTTAAAAAAATATTTATGTTTTAGTTGTAGTTGGACACAATACCTTTATTTTATTTACTTATTTTTATGTGGTGCTGAGGATCGAACCCAGGACTTCACCTGTTCTGGGCAAGTGCTCCGCTGCTGAGCCACAAAGAGCTTCTTTAATAGTTCTTTGTTCTCGCTGATGGGTGGAACCACAGTGTCCAGATAAGAGTCTCCAGTGCTGCTTTGCTAGCAAAGCAATAAGGCTTCTTTTTCCTTTTTCTCAAAACTGTGTCCTCATTATTAAATTGGCATGAATTGGCATCGGGGACAAGGACCCAGCTTTCAGTAACAAAAGCAGCCAAAGAAAAGTATTAAAAATGATTTCTTATTATCATTGGAGAAACCTGGATGAAAGGTACATGGGAACCATTGGCATACTTTTTGCAACTTCTTGTGAGTCTTAAACTATTTCAAAGTAAAAAGTCGCCAGGCACAGTGGCTCACGCCTGTAATCCCAGCTGCTGGGGAGGCTGATTCAGGAGGATCGGGAGCTAACCTCAGCCATGGTGAGGCTAAACAATTCAGTGACACCCTGTCTCTAAATAAAATATAAAATAGGGCCAGGGATGTGGCTCAATGGTAGAGTGCCCCTGGGTTCAATCCCCAGTACAAAAGAAAAATTATATTAAAAAGAAAACATGTAAAGGAAAAGATGACTTCTTCAGGTTATAAGCTCAAATAGAATAGAGGCCACCTGGGTGGGCAATAGTCCAAGGTGAGGACACCTACTCCATTTTCAGTGGGCAGCAGCTGCTCACTTTCAGTGTGTTGTTGCCATGTGGGAATGGAGCCCAGTGTTGCAAAATCTTGCAAGTTTTCAATAGAAGCCAAAAATCTGGAATCTGGATTTTTTTTAATATAAAATTTCTCAGTTTGCACAATGAATTCAGAAATGTTTTAACACCATGTAGGCCAAACAAAACATATCTGTGGAAGATCTCAGTTCTATCTACACCTGCTATCAGTTATCCCTCTTGTTCATGTAAAATTTGGGTAGCTCCAATCATAAATTTTATTTTGGTACTGGAGATTGAACTCAAGTGCACTTAACCACTGAGCCACATCACCAGCTCTTTTATATTTTATTTTGAGACTGGGTCGCCTTAGGTTTCTTAAAGTGTTGCTAAGTTGCTGAGGCTGGCTTCAAACCTGCAATCCTTCTGTCTCAGCCTTCTGAGCTGCTGGGATTACAGGGGTACACCACTGTGCCCAGCTCCAACCATAAATTTAAACGAATTACAGGTTTACACTGAAAATGATGTATTTCCAGGGTCATAATAAATTATACTTTTTCTCTAGCTTTAGAGGTAAAGTGGCATGCATGAGAATTCCTTTTCTTATATGGTAACTTGTTTAAGCTTAATGGACTAAGATGTGTACTTTTGTGTGTTTGTGTGTATATGTGTGTGTGTGTGTGTGTGTGTGTGTGTGTGTGTTAATTTCTACATCTGCACAGTTGTCTCTACCAGGATGCCATTTACAATTAACAGTGTTGCTATTTAAGTATTAGAAATCTTATTTCTTGAAAAAATTTGCAGACTTGAGGATGCAGCTTAGTGGTTGAGTGCTTGCCTAGCATGCATAAGGCCTAAATTCCATTTCCAGCACTGTTTTAAAAAAATTGTAATTAACTTTATATAACAAGTGTTTTCTTTTTCTCCTTAGTGATAATTCACAGGTATTCCAAACTGACACATTAAGAGTGAAAAGAAACAGCACGACATTTATGAGCCAGCATGCCCTGGTAAGAAAATGCTGATACCAGCCTCTTGTCCAAGACTTAAGCTATTTGCTTGCGTTCTCTCTCTCTCTCTCTCTTTCTCTCTCTCTCTCTCTCTCTCTGTTGCTGGGGATTGGGCATGCAGTACAAGCTTACTTGTCTTAACCAGTGGTTCTTAGACTTGAGTGAGCACATGGGGGGCTTGTTGAAACATGGCTGGCTAGGTCTTCCCCCAGAGTTTCTGATTCCGTGTGAGTCTGGGGCAAAGCCTGAGAATTTACATTTCTAACAAGTTCTTCCTTGAGAAACAGAGCTCTAAGCAGGGCTGGGGCTGCTCAGAAGGCTGAGACAGGAGGATCCGGAGTTCAAAGCCAGCCTCAGCAACTTTGTGAGGCCCTAAGAAACTCAGTGAGACCCTGTTTCTAAATAAAATACAAAATAGGGCTGGGGATGTGGCTCAGTGGTGGAGTGCCCCTGAGTTCAATCCCCTGTACTCTCCCCCCCAAAAAAAGAAATAGAGTTCTAAACAGTAATGAAGGAAAAATAAGTACATCGAAAACAGTTTTTGCTGCAGGTGAAGCAGAATTAACTTTTGAATTTCATATGGATTCAGCATTAAAGTTTGTTTTTATGCAATAAGATCATCTAGCTTCCAGTTTTTGAAGGGCATACTAACTTTGAGAGGAAAATTTGCAGGCTCTCTTAAAAGTAGTTTTCAGCTTTTAATTTGATTTTTTAAAAAATTTGACTTTTTATCACATCTTGAATTGTAAATGAAATTTGCTATTCATAGTGTTATAATGCAATCTTTAAATTGTAACTGTTTTCTGCTAGTTAAACATATGAAACATACTTATGATCAGTAAACCAAGGTGACTGAATGATTCATTTTATGAAAATTGTATTGAGGTAAAATTCATATAACTTTTTTTTAAAGAGAGAGAGAGAGAGAGAGAGAGAGAGAGAGAACTTTTTAATATTTATTTTTTAGTTTTCGGCGGACACAACATCTTTGTTTGTATGTGGTGCTGAGGACCGAACCCGGGCCGCACGCATGCCAGGTGAGCGCGCTACCGCTTGAGCCACATCCCCAGCCCAATTCACACAACTTTTTTAAAAATATTTTTTTTTAGTTGTAGATGGACACAATACTTTGATTTTACTTACATGTCGTGCTGAGGATCAAACCCAGTGCTTTCCACATGCAAGGCGAGTGCTCTACCACTGAGCTCCAGCCCCAGCCCCAGCCCTCACATAACATTTAATTAATTGTTTTAAAGTGTACAATTTGCCAGGTGAGGTGACCTAGGCCTGTAATTCCAGCTACTCTGGAGGGTGATGCAGGAGGATAGCAAGTTTGAGGCCAGCCTCAGTAATTTAACAAGACCCTGTCTGAAAATTAAAAAAAAAAATAATAAGAGCTGGGGATGTAGCTCAGTGCTAGAGTTCCATTGGGTTCAATCCCCAGTACTGTTAAAAAATAAATTAAAAATACAATTCAGCGCATTCACCATGTTGTTCAACCCTCAGCTCTCTTTAGTCTCAGGAAATGCCCATCCTTGTTTTGTTCCTAGTCCTGGTGGGAAAGCTTTTAGAGTTAATATTCATTGTAATGTTAACTGTGCATTTTGGTAAATTCCCTTTATCGTGTTAAGGAAGTTTCCTTTCACTCTTAGTCCCTGAGGGTTTCCACATTGTAAGGGCTTTTGAGCCTTGGGGGAATGGGTGGTGCAACCCTATAATCCCAGTAATTCTGGAAGGTTGAAGCAGAAAGATCACAAATTCAAGGCCAGCGCCAGCAAATTAAGGAGACTCTATCACAAAATCAAAGAATAAAAAGGGCTGGGGTGTAGCTCAGTGCTACTACACTCTTAGATTCAATCCTTGGTACCAAAAACAGAAAAGGCATTGAATTGATGAGTGTTTTCTCTAAGCCTTTTGAGATGACCATGTTTTCCCTCTTTGTCCTATTAATATAATGTAGCACTATGATTTTCTTATGTTAAACCTCCCTTGAGTTCCTGGAATGAATCTTTTTGCATCTTAATTTATAAGGAATATTGGTCTGTAGGTTTCTTTTCTGGAGGTATCTTTGCTGGTTTTGGTATCTGGGTAATTGCTGGTTTCAGAATGCATTAGGAAGTGCTAGCTTTTTCTTCCCCTGCAGTTTTAAGACTGGAACCCAGGACCTTGCACATGCTAAGTAAGCTATGTACTAACACTGAGATACACCCCAGCCCCAGCCTCTCTAATTTTGGAAGAATTTGAAAAAGATTGGTGTTAGTTCTTCATTTAAATGTTTTATAGAGTTTATTCATGAAACCATCTAGTCCTGGAAATTCCTTTATTTATTTATTTATTTTTTTTGTGGTGCTGGGGATTGAACCCAGGGCCTTGCTCATGCAAGGCAAGCACTCTACCAACTGAGCTCTATCCCCAGCCCCTAGTCCCGGAAATTTCTTTATTGAAAGGTTTGTTTGTTTATTTTATTTTATTTAGTTGTAGATGGACACAATACCTTTATTTTATTTATTTATTTTTATGTGGTGTGGAGAATCAAACCCAGTGCCTCACACATGCTAGGCAAGCGCTCTACCACTGAGCCACATCCTCAGCCCTATTGGAAGGTTTTTGACCACAGATTCTATGTCATATTATAAGTCTGTTGAGATTTTCTATTTCTTCTTGAATCATTTTGGTAATTTGTGTGTTTCTAGGCATTTGTCCATTTTATATAGATTAACTTGTTGTCATACAGTTAATTGTTTATAGATTTCTCTATCACATTAATTTCTTCTTCTTTAAATTTTTTTAGTTGTTGATGGACCTTTATTTATTTACTTATTTTATTTATATGTGGTGCTGAGAATCAAACCCAGGGCTTCACACATGCTAGGCAAGTGCTCTACCACTGAGCTACAACCCCAGCCCCCTATCATATGAATTTCTATATGAATCTGTAGAGTGCATTCTACTGAAATGTTATACCTTGAAATCAATTTTAGCGTATACTTCCTGCTGGGTACAATGGTGCAAGCCAGTAATCCCAGTGATTTGGGGTCTGAGGCAGGAGAATTGCAAGTTTGGGGGCAGCCTCAGCAATTTAGCAAGGCCCTTAGCAACTTACTGAGATCCTGCCTCAAAATAAGAAATTCAAAGGATTTGTGGTGTGGCTCAGTGGTAAAGTGCCTCTGGGTTCAATTCCTAGTATCCCTCCAAAAAATTACATCTTAAGCTTAAAATTAGATGTTTTCATCTTCATAGAATGATATTGAATATTATTTCCACAACTTTTTTTTTTGGTAATGGGAATTGAACCCAAAGGGGCTTAAACACTGAGCCACATCTCTAGCCCTTTTTTGTGTTTTATTTAGAGACAGGTTCTCACTGAGTTGCTGAGGGCCTCACTAATTTGCTGAGCTTGGCTTTGAACTCCAGATCCTCCTACCTCAGCCTTCTAAGCCACTGGGGTTACAGGCATACACCACCATGCCCAGCCTTGTACCTAAAATTTTTAAATGCATAATATTTCTTAGGAATTTTAGTTTCTTAATTTGCTTATAATTCAGTTTAATATAATGCATACTTAAAATAAGCCATCTTATAAAACACATTGTTTCGCAGAATTAAATTCATTTTTACATATTTGGTGATGGGAACATTCATGGCTTATAGGTTTAACTTGCTGTAACAGTGCTATGCGTATACCTTTATTTTGTCAAAATATACCATCATCCCTGTTGTGGCCCAGGTCTGTAATCCTAGTGGCTCCTGAGGCTGAGACAGGAGGATCATGAGTTCAAAGAAACCCTCAGCAAAAGCAAGGCCCTACGCAACTCAGACCATGTCTGTAAATAAAATACAAAATAGATCTGAGGATTAAACCCCCAGCCTCCCATGTGTTAGGCAAGCGTTCTACCACTGAACCACAATCTCAGCCCCAGGAATTTTATTTCTAATTTATGTATCTCTATGGTATTTAAATATTTTTCAGAAAGCATGAACAATAAATGTATTTTTCATTTCTACTAACATATCACGTTACAAAGTAGAACTATCATTCCTGAAAAAAATATAGGCATTGTTGAGTGGTATCATAAACTATATATGTGTAAGTGTGTGTGTGTGTGTGTGTGTGTGTGTGTGTGTGTGTGTATTTTTGTTGGGGGTTAGCAGGGATTGAACTCAGGGGAACTTGACCACTGAGCCACATCTCTAGCCCTATTTTGTATTTCATTTAGTGACAGGATCTCACTCAGGATTTCAAGCCCTTGCTGGGACTTTGAAACCATGATTCTTATACCTTGGCTTCCCAAACTGCTGGGATTACAGGTCTATGCCACTGTGCTTGGCTCATAAACTCTATATATTTAAGTGTCTTTCCCATCCTGGACTCTCCTTAAAATTGGTACTATAGACTCTGGGTTGGTGGTGCACACCTATAATCCCAGTGGTTTAGGAGGCTGAGGCAGAAGGATCACAGGTTCAAAGCCAGCCTCAGCAAAAACGAGGCACTTAGCAACTCAGTGAGACCTTGTGTTTTTCAAATTACAAAATAGGGCTGGGGATGTAACTTAGTGGTTGAGGACCCCTGAGTGCAATCCCCGTACCCTGCCCCCTGAAAAAAAAAAAATTGGTACTTCAGGTACCTAGAGTGGTCAATTCATAGAGACAGTAAATTGGTGATTGCCAGGGCTGGGAGGAGGGAGGAACAGCAGGTATTGTTTAATGGGTATAGAGTTTTGGTATTGAAAGATGAAGAGTTCTGGAGATTGGTTGTACAACAGTGTGTACAACACTACTGAACTGTGTACTTAAAAATGGTTACAATGATAAATTTTGTTATGTACAATTGAAGATAAAAAATTGGTCCTGCTTTTCATGCATTTCAATATAGATAAAACAATGTTTTAGGAAAAAAATCACTGAAACAAATGGCATTGAAGAACCGTGGGTTTTATTTAGTAAACAAATATAAATACGGATGCATATTTCTTATGCATTGTATAATTGTGAGTTATCTCATAATTATTCTGCTTAAACAAGCACAAATATTTTTTTCACTACTTTTAAGAAATTACTGAATCCCACTTCTAGTTAGTAGAAACATGAGGGTCTCTTCTGAATATTGGGACTCTACCTTCCCTTCAAACCACCAACACCCCCCACTTTTTTTTTTGGTTCTGGGGATTCAGCTCAGGAGCACTGAACCACTGAGCCACATCCCCAGCCCTATTTTGTATTTTATTTAGAAACAGGGTCTCACTGAGTTGCTTAGTGCCTCCTTTTTGCTGAGGTTGGCTTAGAACTCGATATCCTCCTATTTCAGCCTCCTGAGCCGTTGCGATTATAGGCCTGTGCCACCCTGCCTTGCCCCCCCCCCTTTTCTTTATCTCTTAACTCTGAGTTTGGCATGTCCATTCCCCACTTCTCTGCCAAGAATCTTCTTAGCACCTCTGTTGAATTTGTGTGCAACTGTGGCATTTCTCCATCCTTATCTGCCCCCTGCTATTCCAAAGGAAGCAGGAGAAATGTTTCATCTTCCTATTAGACAAGATTGTGTTTTTCTTTTTGGGGGAGGGTGTTATCAGAGATTGAACTCAGGGGCACTCAACTACTGAGCCATATCCCCAGCACTATTTTGTATATTATTTAGAGACAGGGTCTCACTGAGTTTCTTAGCTGAAGTTGGCTTTGAACTTCCGATCCTCCTGACTCTGCCTCCTGAGTTGCTGGGATTACTGGAGTGCTTTAAATGGTATTTTTCTTGAGCAATTCATCCACTTTAATTTTATAGCTATTGATATTTACCTGATTGGGTTTTACTTTTCACATTGACAGCTACAAACCCTAAATCTAGTTAATGGCTCACCCAGCAGCAAGTGTATAATCCATTCCAGACCTCGCTCTGTCTGTGCTGTTGTCTGTTCAGCCTGGACTCAATTCTTGTTAAGTACCATTGGAAACCAACTTAAGTAATTTCTAGAACCAGGTAGACATTTCTAAACACAGCATACAACTTTTCATTCAGAATTAAGCCTTTTATCTCTAGTAAGGACTAGGAAATGGGTAAAAGCACACCTAGAAAAGTTAAAATTTACTTTTAAAAATTTAGTATCTGTAGAATATTAATTTTCTGTGGTTTCTCTTTTAAATGGAACTAATATTAGTCTTTCTTCCTATCTTAATTACTTCACTTGAGATAAATCCTAGGAATCAGTTTCAGTTTCTCATAGCACTCATCCCAATCCCTCCTTACAACCCTACTCTCCCCTGCCCCAAACTATGACATCATCCCTTGGTGATGCCATTCCTAGGTGCATACTCTTGCTTCCTTCCAACGCCTTTTTTCCCCTGGAGTAAAAGAGACACGTGAGAAATTAACACAGAAGATACTGGTGAGTTTTAACAACATCTCAGGATACTTTATTTTAATATTTTGTTTTATGTAGAAAAATTATCTGAGGCATTTTGCAGAGTATGCTAAACTATTCTAAACTAATTAGAAGACTTCCTGGAAGAGATTGTTTTTCACTGATACCTAAGGGATGGGGAGGACTCAGTTTGGTTTCAGGAAAAGTTTTAGAATTTCCTATTGGAAAACTTTGTCCAGGAAATCACTAGAAGATTGCCTGGCTGAAATTATGACATCAACTGTGGTACTTAACTCTTCCAATTAATTGTTTTCTCCATTAATTTTCCACATTATTACTAGAAAAAATTCAGCCAGTCCAGTATTTGATTCACTTTTTGTCCAGTTAAAAAAATTTCTGGGGCTAGGGTTGTAGCTCAGTTGGTAGAGTGCTTCCCTATCATGTGTGAGGCACTGGGTTTGATCCTCAGCACCACATGAAAATAAAATAAAGGTATTGTGTCCATCTACTATAAAAAAAAATTTTAGGGGCCGGGGTTGTTGTTCAGTGGTAGAGCATTTGCCTGGCATGTGTGAGGCACTGGGTTCGATTCTCAGCACCACATATAAATAAAAAATAAATAAATAAAGGTAGATTAAGAACTAAAAATAAATAAAGCTACATTAAGAACTAAAAAATTTAAAAAATATATTTAAAAAAACTTTCTATGATTCTGTAGCCCAAGTTCAAATCCAACACACCCCAGAAAATTTACACTACAGCACTAATGATGTCATAAGCTTTGACATAAGACCTAAAAAGAGAAAGTAGCCTCCCAAAAGAGAAAGGACATAGATAACAAGTATCATAGCAATCAAGAGTAAATGTGCTAACTACTTGAAAATGATTGCCTAAAGTCAATTGATATTAATGAAAATTTGGTTTCCCTGCCTAGATTTCAAGGTGTTTGGTGGAGTTGCTTCTTTTATGTTCATTTTATAAGTTTGGAAAGTTATCTGCTGATATAAGGACTGTTTCTACTATTTGTTCCAAGAAAAGCCTTTCACTAAGCTTTAAGGATGGCCTTAAACTGGCAAGAAGAATGAGGTGATTTAAAGCTCTAGTGACTTAGGAAAGGAAAGGTAAAGATAAAATCTTTTCTTTTTGACTTTTTTTTTTTTTTTTGGTACTGTGATATTAAACCCCGGGTGTTTTACCACTGAGTCACATCCCCAGCCCTTTTTAAGTTTTTTTTGGGGGGGAACCAGGGATTGAACTAAGGGATACTCGCCCAGTGAGCCATACCCCAGCCCTATTTTGTATTTTATTTAGAGACAGGGTCTCACTGAGTTGCTTAATGCCTCCTCATGGCTGAGGCTGACTTTGAAGTCACAATTTTCCTGTTTCAACTTCCCAAGCCACTGGGATTACAGGCTTCACCACTGGGCCTGGCTTTGGTTTTTATTTTGAGGCAGGATCTCACTAAGTTGCTTAACACCTTACTACATTCCTGAGGCTGGCCTTGAACTTGGGATCCTCCTGTCTGAGCCTTTGGAGCTGCTGGGATTACACGTATGCACCACCAAGCCAGGCTCTGTCCTATATTTCTTATGTTAATAGTTATTTTGTTGGGTTTTGAAATATATTAGACTTTGGTTAGTGTAATTATTTTGGTCAAGATCCAATTGAATATTTTAAAATTTGACCTTAACCAGTACCATTGGTATGAAGCTATACCAGTGACCTCTATGCTTTACACATTAGACACTCAATAAATATATTAGATGATACAACATTGACTTTGTGTTTAGAAATAACTAATCAGAAATGTTAACACAAGCTTGACTTTTCTATTTTAAATTTCAGTTGTTCCTACCTTCTCCTATTCGTACTTCTGCCAGCCGCTTGCATCAAATAAAACAGGTAAGAAGGCTTTCAAAATTGACAGATGTTCATTAACAAAAGTAAATTTTATTTTATTTTATTTTTTTTTAAAAAGATCTATGTTTCAGTAATTCTAAGCCAGGTCATGTGCAATTAAGTTTCTAATTTTAGGAATGGTTTTGTAAACAAAACAAACTACTAAGTTCTCTATTTATTTGGGCTATTAGTTATTTTAATAAATTGTTAGTTTCTAGAAATACCACATACCATTATATTTTGAATCTAGTTTATTCCAATGATCTCAAAGAAGAAGGTTATATATAAAAATTAAGCTTGTAGCTTCATAATTACCAGTTATGTTTTCTTAAAGCTCTCTGATGAATTTTTTCAAAGACCAGCTAAAGTGGCCTTTATTGTTATTGTTTCACATTCAGTTCTTAGTGAGCTGAGTTTAGGGACACATTGTACCTTACTAGTTTATGTTTTGTGCGTGTTTTGTGTGTATTTATATGTATGTGTGTATTTAACAGCACAAACCAAGTACAGAATTAAACCTTTTAATTATCCAAGGATTATCCACCAAACTCAAAAAGATCAAATCACCACTCCATCACAGGTGGTAGGATTTTTTTCTGACCCAGGTACAAGCAGCTTTTTTGCAAGGGGGTGCTTAACTGTTATGAAGCACTTATTCGCTTAGCACTGTGACCAGTACTTTACATCTGTGATCTGATTTCATCTCACAACTGCCTTACAAGGTCAGAAATGAAAGATAGCAGAACTTATGTACCCAATGTCCATACTTCATGAATGTCAGAGGCAAGATTTAGCCCTCAAATACTGGATTCTTTTTCAGCTCCCCTTTCTCTGTTAGAGTGGCACAAAATCCATAAAGATATTTCATAAACCTAGTTGTTAGTCCTCTAATTCTTGTATCCTTTTCCTCTTTCCCTCGCCAGTACCATGGCTTTCCTAAGGTCAGGTTACCTTACATTAGCAGAAAAGTATGATGAAACCATTTTATTTTTATTTTTATTTTATTTTATTTTTTGATACCAGAGATTGAACTCAGGGGCACTCAGCCATTAAGCCACATCCACAGCCCTGTTTTGTATTTTATTTAGAGACAGGGTCTCACTCAGTTATTAAGGCTGGCTTTGAACTTGTAATCCTCCTGTATTCCCCTTCAGAGCTGCAGGGATTACATGTGTACACCACTGTGCTAGACCCATTTTATATATTTTTTGATACCAGGAACTGAATGCAGAAGCACTTAACCAATGAGCCACATCCCAGACCCCCTTTTTCTTTAGATTTTATTAATAGACAGTGTCTCACTAAGTTGCTGAGGGCCTTGCTAAGTTTCTGAGGCTGCCTTTGAATTTGTGATCCTCTTGCTTCACCCTCCTGAGCTGCAGGGATTATAGGATATGCGCCACTGCACCCAGTCCATTCCTTTAATATTTACCTTCCACTACTTACCTTTGTGTGATGCTATTTTAGAATTTTTTAAAGAATAATATAAACTTCACACCAACAGTAAAAGTGACCTTTGACTTATCTGTGCAATTTGTTTTTTGCTTCTCCTAAATTAAGCCAAAAATTTGAAAATGGGTTATTTTAAGAAAAATCAGTGCTATTTGAACTGGTTAATAACGTAGGTTGTAAAGTAGTTTATTTCCATAGTGCCAGAATATGTATTATAAACATTTAAAGTGAAAAACAAGTAGAAAATTAGTGATGGGAAAATAGATATTACACTAACTTTGAACCTGGGTACTGATTGAATGGAAAATTAAGACTTATTCTCAGTTTAATGGACTGATAAGTATCTTAAGTTGCTTATTTCTTTATATACATTATTTAACCATGACTACTACTACTTTGTTGTTGTTGAACTTAAAGTTTTAAGCTTAAAACAGAAATGAGTGGTCCTCTCCCCATTGTATACTAAACTTTCACTTTAACAACATTAATAAGGATATTTATTTCATTTTTCAATAAAATGGAGGAAATAATAGTAGCCTTGTCAGGATTGTTATGAGGATGAAAGTAATTATATATATATATATATATATATATGGCATACTGCATTAATTTTTATTTTTGGTAGTAGAGTAGTGGGGTGCCTAACCACTGAGCCACATTACTAAGTAGAGTAGGGCTTCATTAAGTTGCTGAGGCTGGCTTTGAACTCACAATCCTTCTGCCTCAGCCTGCCAAGTCACTGGGATTACAGGTGTGCACCACTATGCCCTGCTTTGCATGGAAATTTTTGGAGGGAGTACTGAGGATTGAAGTCAGGGGTACTTGTCCACTGAGCCACATCCCCAGCCCTATTTTGTCTTTTATTTAGAGACAGGGTCTCACTGAGTTGCTCAGTGCCTCACTTTTGCTGAGGCTGCCTTTGAATTTGTGATCCTCCTGCTTTAGCCTCCTAAGGCACTGAGATTACAGGCATGTTGCACAGCACCCAGCTTGCATTAAAATTTTTAATGGAAGTTTAAAAATATATAAACCAGAACCTCTATGTACTCAATACCTAACTTTTAACAATTATTCACATTTGTAACATAATTTTTCATTTATTTCTATTTTGAGGGGAGTGAAGGGATAGTACTTTAAAGTAAATCCCGGACATATCTTTTTGCCTAAATTTATGGGCATGAAAAAGACACTTTGGTACTAGATGCAGTGGTGCACACCTCTAATCTCAATGGTTCTGGAGGCTAAGGCAGGAGGATCACAAGTTCAAAGCCATTCTCAGCAACTTAGTGAGGCCCTAAGCAACTTAGCAAGACCCTGTCTCTAAATAAAACATGAAAAGGCGTGAGGATGTGTCTCAAGGTTCAATACCTAGTACCTCTGTGTTCAATACCTAGTACCAAAAACAAAAATAAGAAGAAGAAAAGAAAAAGGCACTTTGGCATAATCACATTGATCATTATGTGTAAGAAATTACACTTAGTGTCGTCTAAGTCCATGTTAGATTTTTTCAGATTCATAAAAAATGTCATTTTTATTGATTCACAAACAATCCAGACATGACATTTGGTTGATATATCTCTCAGATCTTCTTTATTTAAAACATCCTTTTCTTCCTGTTTTTGTTCACTGCTGTGTTTTTACTGTAGAAACCAGCTCATTTGTCCTGTAGAATGTCCCACATTCTTTTTTTGCTTCCATGTGGTGTTTACATGTGCTTTCATTCCCTGTAAACTGATGAAATTTGCTTTTATTTTTAAATAAGTACATAGTCCCAAGTGAATGTTAGGTTATGGGTTAACATTTAAATAATTGTATAGTTTAAATTGTAACCTTTCAGGGCTGGGGATGTGGCTCAAGCAGTAGTGCCCTTGCCTGGCATGCACGAGGTGCTGGGTTCGATCCTCAGCACCACATACGAATAAAATAAAGATGTTGTGTCCACCGAAAAAACTAAAAATAAATATTAAAAAAAAATAAAATAAAATAAATTGCAACCTTTCCTACTGGATAGTTAAAGGACAATTTGTTATTTATTTATTTATGTATGTATGCATGTATGTATTTATTTATTTTTTGGTACTGAGGTTTGAACTCAGGGGCACCCGCCACTGAGCCACATCCCCAGCCCTATTTTGTATTTTATTTAGAGACAGGGTGTCACTGAGTTGCTTAGCACCTTGACATTGCTAAGGCTGGCCTTGAACTCAGTATCTCCCATTCTACGCAGCCTCTTGAGCAGTTGGGGTTACAGGCATGTGCCACCATGCCCAGCTGGACAATTTCTTGATTGTGATTGTTTGCTGTTTTTCTCATATTAGAGAGCTTGAAGTTAATTTTCTAAGCACATAGAAGTTCTTCCTTAATGTTTTTGTGATTTTCCTTTCCTAATAACAAGTGATATTTTGTTTCAAGAGATTTGAAAGCATCCTCTGTAGTTCTCTATCTCCCAAAATATTAAACATGAGTAAATGCTCTGCAGAAATAATTTGTGTATGAGTTTCCTCAGGCTGCTGTAACAAAGTACTACAAACTGTGTGTCTTAAACAATAGGAATGTGTTTTACCTCACTGTTCTGGGGGCCAGAAGTTTGAAATCAAGGTGTTCCAGAATTGATTCCTTACAAAGGAGGTGAAGGAGAGATCTGTTCCAGGCCTCCCTCCTTGGCTTGTGGAATGTCTGTCTTCACATTCATATGAAGACATACTGTACAACCACTTGGCAACTAAAATCTTTCAGGCATAGTCTCCCTCAGAGAACAAAAGTTGGTTTCTGGTTTTACCTAGCATAGCAAAAAATTGAAAGCTTTTTGGAGTTCTCTCTGTATTATGTGCCAGTCTCTAAATTTCTGGGATTATTTTGGGGGGAGGGTGTTGGGGATCAAATCCAAGGCCTTGTGCATGTTAGGCCAGTCTCTACTACTGAGCTATGCCCCCTAATTTCTTCTTTTTATATAAACATCAGTCATTTAGGACTAGGGTCCAACCTGATGACCTCCTCCTAACTTAGTTACCTCTCTAAAGGCCCAATCTTCAAATAAGGTCACATTCTGAGGCACTAGGGGTTAGGACTTCAATGTCTGAATTTTGAGGGACACAACTGAGTTTGCTCACAGTATTTCATTGTATAACTTTATTTCCTGACTTGTTAAGGAGGATGTAAAATCCTTGGTATCCAGGTGGCACAGGACTGTTATCTCAGCTACTTTTTGTTTTTTGGTTCTGGGGATTGAACCCAGAGGTATTTTACCACTGAATTACATCCCTAACCCTCTTTTATCTATCTATCTATCTATCTATCTATAATGGTATTGAACCAGGGATGCTTAACCACTGAGCTGTACTCCCAGCAACATTTACTTTTTATTTTGAGACAGGGTTTTGCTAAGTTACTTAGAGTCTCTCCAAGATGCTGAAGATGGCTTCGAACTTGTGATCTTCCTGCCAATTTCAGCTACTTTGAAAGCTGAGAGAGGAGGATCACAAGTTCAAGGCTAGCCTGGGCAACTTAGTAAGACCCTGTCTCAACATAAAATTTTTTAAAAAGGGCTGGGGATATGTTTGTAGCTTAGTTGTAGAGTACTTCCTTGCACTTGGCTCTGAGTTCAATACCCACTACTGAAAGCAAATCAAAACGAAACAGTGGCATCCAGTAAGCACTTGATTTTCTCTATGGTGTCTTAAGTAAAATCAATTGAAAAGTATCTTCCTTATATTGTTCTATTGTCCTTCCTTATGTTGTTCTATTGTTTGCATGTACAAATATGTAATAACAAATCCCACAATTATATATATTTTATAATGCAAAAATAAAAATAAATATTTTTTTAAATGTTCTAACTTGAATTTCTAGTAATCCTTGTTTTTATATATTCACAAATTTGAACTTTAATAACATATTACATTTTTCTTTTTATCTTACCCGGATTTTACTAATTAAATTGAAGTTAGACATAAATATAAGGGAACTTTATAAGATGAAGCCATTTAAGCCGACGTGGTGGCACATTGCCTGTAATCTCAGTGGCTTGGGAGGCTGAGGAAGGAGGATTGTGAGTTCAGAGCCAGCCTCAGCAAAAGCATGGTGCTAAGCAACTCAGTGAGGCCCTGTCTCTAAATAAAATACAAAATAGGGCTGGGGATGTGGCTCAGTGATTGATTGCCCCAAATTCAATCCCCAGTACCCAGAAAAACAAAGATTAAGCCATTTAAGATGGATTATGCCAACTGGTTGTGATTATGATGGGCACAGTTTAAATAGTATCTTTTTGTGAGTATTTTCTTGTCTAATAAAACATTGAAATTCAATTTCTGTGATATGTTTTTGAGGACTTTCTTTTATCTTCCTTTTTTCTTTTTAGAATCTAATAAGTACCTAGTCTCTTTCATGAATAGAAGTTCTTTAAGGGAAGAGCCTAACTTGTTTTAAAAGAAATTTAATTTGATCTTTGTTTACAAATTGTTTCAGCAAGCATTTATTGAACACTGTGCAGGCATTTGACAACTAAATCTTTCAGGCATAGTCTCCCTCAGGGAGGAAAATTGTTTTCTTTTTTTTACCTTGTGTACTCAAAAATTGAAAACTATGAGCTGGAGATATAGCTCAGTTGGTAGAGTGCTTGCCTCACATGCACAAGGCCCTGAGTTCAATCCCCAGCAAACACACACAAAAAATTGAAAACTACTCTGCGGGGTGCAGTGGCACACACCTGAAATCCCAGTGACTCAGAGGCTGAGACAGGTGAATGGCAAATTCAAAGTCAACTTCGGCAACTTAGCCAGACCCTATCTCAAAATAAAATATAAAAAAGGGCTGGGGATGTAGCCTAATGGTTAAGCACCCTGGGTTCAATCTCTGGTACCATACCAGAAAAAGAAAACAACCTTAAATTCTCAAGTGTGACAGTTACATCAGAGGCAAAGAGTACTGTATACTAGAATTTTATCCTTATTTTTACAGTCTTAATATAAAGTCATCTAAAATTCTCCAATCCATTTTGGAAAAAGACAAGACATAAAATGTAAAGACATCAACTCCCTTTTACTAACAATATTCAATAGCTGATATTACCTCATGCTCCTGTGGGGTTCTTTTTTGTTTGTTTGTTTTTCTTTTTGTACTATGGATTGAACCCAGGGGCGCTTAACCACTGAGCCACATCCCCAGCCCTGTTTTATTTTTTATTTAGTATCAGGATCTAACTGAGTTGCTTAGTGCCTTGCTAAGTTGCTGTGGCTGGCTTGAACTTGCTATCCTTCTGTGTGCCACCCAGCTCATGCTCCTATTTTGAATGGGAGGAATGTTAAGTAAAATTTAGTCCCAGTTCCAGGAAAACTTGCTTTTTGCTTGTTCATTGATTGAATTACAAAATACCTTGAGCTTTTCTCACTAGAGGAAAACATCTACATAAATATTAAATGGAAGAATTATATTAACAATTTTGCTTAAAAGATTGATTATCATTCCATTATTCTAAGATACTGGTTTTCTTCTTAAACTAGCTTTCCGAATTTCCATCATTTTCCATGATGGTATCAAAATAGTCACCATCACATAGTTTTAAGAGTTAATTTTCATGTTGTCTTATTTTTCCATCCAATTAGACCTCTAATCCTATTAATTTTTCCTTGACAACATCTTCTCTGTTTTCAGTGCCACTTCCTTCTTTTGTCCTTTGGGTCCAAATTACAAAGGTAATATCCTAACAGATTTCCTATCTCTTCCAGTTTTATCTGACTTCCACAATCAACACCAATATATATATATATATATATATAATCCAGGATTGAACCCGGGGTGCTTAACCACTGAGCCACATCCCCAGCCCTTTTTTGTATATTAGAGACAGTGTCTCACTGAGTTGCTTAGAACCTCTCTAATTTGCTGAGGCTGGCTTTGAACTCATGGTCTTCCTGCCTAAGCCTCCTGAGTTGCTAAGATTACAGGGATCAAGATAACTTTTCTTTTTTTTTTTTTTTGGTGCTGGGGTTTGAACCCAGGGCCTTGTGTATGCAAGGCAAGCACTCTACCAACTGAGCCCAGCCCTTCAAGATAACTTTTCTAAAACATTATTTTTTTACATATTTTCTCTACTACACAACAGTAACAATGGTTTCCCATTAACTGTTAATAATATAATTAGGGCTGGGGATATAGCTCAGTTGGTAGAGTGCTTGCCTCACATGCACAAGGCTCTGGGTTCAATCCTCGTGCACCACACACACACAAAAAATAGATTAAGAATAACTGATTTGTATTGAGCACTAACTACGTGATAGGCACTATGTTGAGAACTTATCAAGAACATTAGTATTCTAATTATTATCATCTTTATATAGATGAAGAAACCAAGGCTTAGGTTATATTTATGGTTACACAGGTAGTGAGTTACAGATTCTAGGAATCTGGGATTCTAATCAGTTCTTTTTGGTTCCAAAGTCTTTGGGCCTAACAACTATTCTTTTTTACCCAAACTCTTTTTATGTTCAAACTCTTCAGTTGTTTAAGATCTTATAAATCTGATTCTGTCTTACCTCTCCAGTTTTATCTTTTCATTATTCTAACATACAAACTCTGTTCATCAAGCTAGAGTCAACTATCTATAAATTGCCATATTCTTTTCTTCCTCTAATCTTTTGTTCATATGGTACCTTCAGTTTGGAATATTCTTCCCTCCACTCTCTGCTTGTCCATATTTGAGCATCTTTAAAGGCCTAGGTCAAATTTTGTTCTTTTCACACAACTCATATTACCACTCTTCTATTATGGACTCCCCAAAACTTATTGTTTATACTGTAAACAACAATCTTTTTTTTTTTTGACTCTGGGGTTTAACCCAGGGACAGTCTACAACTGAGCCATATCCCCAGCCTGTTTTTTTTTTTTTCCATTGTTGTTGTTTGTTTGTTTTGACATAGAGTCTCACTAAGTTACTTAGGGCCTCACTGAGGCTAGCCCTTCCGAGGCTGGACTGAACCTTGCAATAGCTTCCCAAGTTGCTGGAATTCCAGGTGTGAGCCATTGTACTGGGGTAAACAACAATCTTGAAACTCTGTTTTTTCTTTCTCTTTCTCTTCCCTCCCCCTCCCCCTCCCCCTCCCCCTCCTTCTTCTTCTTCTTCTTCTTCTTCTTCTTCTTCTTCTTCTTCTTCTTCTTCTTCTTCTCTCTCTCTCTCTCTCTCTCTCTCTCTCTCTCTCTCTCTCTCTCAGACAGGGCCTCACTAAATTGCTGAGACTGGCTTTGAACTTGGGATCTCCCTGCCTCAGCCTCCTGAGCTGAGACTGACTTTGAACTTGGGATCCTCCTGCCTCAGCCTCCTGAGCTGCTGGGATTACAGTCATGCGCCACTACACCCAGCACAGAATGAAAGTTTTTCATCTAATCCTTCCCTGCATATCTGATGTACTGTAATGCACAAGTAATATATCTTTGTGTGGTAGTTTGTGTAACAATGAAGAATGCAGAACAATTTACTTATATGGAGATTTGTTTATACTGTAGCTCTTCTATAGCCCCATGAGTAATAATATAGATGTATCCAAATGAAATTTTGAAATTTTCAATCCAAATGAAACTGTTTGAAATCACAGGAACTAGACATTCACTTGACCCTCATCTTCCCACCTTCCAGGAAGAAGGCATGGATGTAGTAAACAGAGAAGCAATGCATGAACGGTGAGTACTGTACTTTCAATTACCACTTTAATAATTTGTATATTCAGTTATATCTTTTCCTTCAGATAGGCAAACTACAGTACTGATTTCTTTTCTTTTGTAGGGAGGTACACACTGCAATACAGATAAGTCAGTCTTGGGAAGAAAGTCTGAACCTGGTATGTTTTATAGTAACACTTTAATTTTGCCCAAACTTTCAAATTTTCTCTATTGTAGTGTTGTGCTATCTAGTTTCACTGTAATTTCTGAAAATATCAGCTCTTGTTTGATATTTAAGCAGTATCTTTTCCATAAATAACTTGAATTATCTTAAGAAACAGCTTATGATCTATCCATAAAGTAACTGTCATTAGGGCTGGAGCTCGGTGGTAGAGTATTTGCCTTACATGTGTGAGGCACTGGATTCGATCCTTAGCACCACATAACAATAAATAAATAAAGATATTGTGTCCATCTACAACTAAAAGGAATATTTAAAAAATAACTATCATTATTTGAAAGTGGGGTTCAAAGTACATAGTTGTCTGATATAAACCATAGCTGTTGTAAACCAGCTTCATCTCTGTCCTAGAGAATCTTTAAAATGTTCAGTTATGCCTGTAATCCTACCAGCTCAGGAGGCTGAGACAGGAGGATCGCGAGTTCAAAGCAAGCCTCAGCAAAAAGCAAGACACTAAGCAACTCAGTGAGACCCTGTCTCTAAATAAAATACAAAATAGGGCTGGCAATGTGGCTCAGTGATTGAGGGCCCGAGAGTTCAATCCTCAATTTTAAAAAAAAGTTCAGTTTTACTAAAATGCTTAGATTACAAAACGATAAATGATTTTACGTCCTTCTACATCATTTACTAACTACATGTCAGTTTTAAGCTATAGGTAATGGATTTATGAAAAAAATATTGCATTTTTTTGTCTGTAAAACAGATATATAGTTCTGGTAACATTTTAACATACAACCTTTAAACATATTCAGAATATAGTTATATCCCTTGTTCACATTTTTAATGTCTCTGTACATCATGATTGCTTAGTTATGGTAGTTGGTTGATATTTAGTGTTTTTTTATGTGGACATTTCAGATAATGAGATAATAAGAATTGAACTGAAATTTGAGCGGGAGAGATTCTGGTTAATTCCAATTTCCAGATTTTAGAGTTGTTAGATCAGGAAATGGGTCATCAACAGAAGACATCTTTTCCTTTGAGCTCTGAGTACCTTAGATGGGCATCTGACCCTGATTTTGGAATAGATTCTGAAGAATGAATAGATAGATACCTTTTGGAGGCTTGTCCCTGTTCACATTTTGTTTCTAATAACAATTTATAGATGTTATTGGAGTCCTTTAGCTGGCCAAATTCTAATTACTTTAGGTTTTGGCATGAGTAAGTGAATAAGAGATTCTCCAAGTATTATAGGAGGAGAAAGGGAATGTGTAATATATAAGTTTAACTCACATTGTGTTTTAGAAAAGTGCCTATTTTAAAACCCTCAATTATGTAGTACTGATTTTGTACACCTAAAATTTGTAAACTTTTTAAAAATAGATCCTGATGTCCCATTTGTGTCTTAGTTCTAGTTAAATCCGATTTGTTCCTTTTCCGGACATAGCATTACAGTTTTTGGTAGCAAAGGATAGGTCAAATCCAAGAAGGAAAGCTGAATTTAGATTTTGTGTATATAGTACACAACTCTTAATATTGAGTACTCATGTTCTAAGTTTTCTGGGGTGCTAAGGAAGCCCCTTAACCACTACAGAGCTCTCTCCTCTAAGAGGCAAAGGGAAGCTTTGCTTATTGAAGTAAACCATAGATTCCCTGCTTGCTTTATCATGATGAGCGCTCTCTACATGAAGTAAGGCTCAGTAGTAAGGGTTCTCTTTCCCATGCAACAGCTATCTCCAGAAGTATTTGATTGGTAAGTAATTGGTGCTACAATTATCCACTGCTTTCTGCTTTCACAGAATGACAATGATCTGGACACACCATCCGCTGTAAAGAGCATTGATCTAATCCCAGTATCCCAAGCAGCTTCTCTCACTAAATGGATTGGGAAGGTAAGAAAGGAGTGCCTTGAAGTCTATGCTCTTGGAAATACTAGTAGTTACCCAATCAAAAACCTCTGAGGGCTGGGCATTGTGGCACATGCCTGTAATACCAGTGACTCAGGAGGCTGAGGCAGAAGGATTACATTTCAAAGCCAGCCTCAGCAACTTAGTGAGGCCCTAAGCAACTTAGGGAGACCCTGTTTCTAAATAAAAAATAAAAAGGGCTATGGATGTGGCTCAGTAGTTAAGCACCCCTGGGTTTAATCCCTAGTACAAAAAAAAAATCTCTGAGGGAGCATATTTTGCTATGGTATAAATGATGCTCAGTGACACTTTTCTCTTTCTTGTTTTTTAATATTTTTTTTAGTTTCAATATACCTTTATTTGTTTATTTTTATGTGGTATTGAGAATCGAACCCAGTGCCTCACATATGCTAGACAAGAGCTCTACCACTGAGCCACAACCCCAGCCCTCTTTTTCATTTCTTAAAATATTATTTATATACAATACAATTCACCAACTTTTAAGTATATGGTTAATTTTGGTGATTATGTATAGCTTCATAACCACAACCACAATCAAGGTATAGAAGAGTTCCCACACTCAAAATAATGTCCTCATGATCTTTTGCACTGTCTTCCTCCCCATCACTCTTCCTGCCCTAGGAAACCACTGACCTTTCTGACAAAAGTGATGGTTTTAAAACCTCTGTTCCAATTTGGTTTTAGCAATGTTTTTCTCCATCATTATAAACTTGTGTGAATTACACCAGTTTGCTTCTAAATCCTATTCCCAGTCCCTCAGGATGAGTTTTGATGTAAGTTTAGTTGTCTGAAAATAACCACATTACTTATAAAATAAGAATTTGAGAAACTTAAAAGAAATTTTAGCTCCAGGTTCTATGACAACCAAAGAAGTGGTTTCTTTTTAGTGAAATGGAAATGTCATTTGTTTGGATTTATACACTGAAAAAAAACACCAAGTGACAAAGAACATGTGAAAATAAAGAAAATATTCAACAATTCATTAATCCTATTTGACCATAATCTTCCTCTGACTGATCTTGTTCATAAGTGTTGGTTAGCTCTAGTACTTTTAAAAAAGTTTTTTATAGTTGTACATGGACAGCATGCCTTTATTTATTTTTTAAATTTTTGTTGTAGAGGGACACAATACCTTTATTTTATTTATTTAAAAATTTTTTAGAGAGAGAGAGAGAGAGAGAGAGAGAGAGAGAGAATTTTTTAATATTTATTTTTTAGTTTTCGGTGGACACAACATCTTTATTTTTATTTTTACATGGTTCTGAGGATCGAACCCAGTGCCTCACATGTACTAGGCATGCACTCTGCCACTGAGCTACACAGCCCAGCCCTATCTCTAGTACTTTAAAGAACTTCTTCATCCACAATTCTCAACTTGATTCAAGGCATGTCCCAACCTGGACTTGCTGGTTCTTCTACACTGTAGGTTCCAAAATCCTAAATCTTGGTGAATTAGAAGACAATTTGCTTCTGATGTGTTTCTAGATTTATTCACATTTACAGAAAAGCAATAAAATGATGTGTTATCACATAGTATTCAGAGTTCTTTTTAGTGTATTATACTTAGATCTGTTATAATGAAGTAATCATTGATTATTTTCCAGATTTTTTTCTAATGATCATGATGGTTTTATTTTAGAAGTCACAGGCCCACCAATACTGTTAAAATAACTATCCTTGGACCAAAAAAAGAAAAGGTACTTTTATATTTTCTCAGAAATAAATATAACTTGTGCTCATTTTTATAAAATAACTAAAACAATAAAAATTATTTTTAAAGAATTTATTTATTGAAAATGTATTTGAAAAGTTACTATAGCTCTTCTATTTTACACAGTTGGAAATACTTATAAAGACATTTAAAACTATAAAGTACTATATAAATGTGAATTGAGGAATTTAATTCTAGTTTAGTTGACTGTTATGATTTTTTATGAACCTGGGGCGCCTAACCACTGAGCCACATCCCCAGCTCCTTTTTATATTTTATTTAGAGACAGGGTCTTGATAAGTTGCTTAGAATCTTTTGTAAAAAAATATTTTAGTTGTAGATTGTCACAATACCTTTATTTCATTTATTTTTATGTGGTGCTGAGGATCAAACCCAGGGACTTGCATGTGCTAGGTGAACACTTTACCACTGGGCCACAACCCTAGCCCCACTTAGAATCTGGCTAAATTGCTGAGGCTGGCTTTGAACTTGCGATACTCCTGCCATAGTCTCCCAAGCCACTAGGATTACAGGCATGCGCTATCACATCTGGCCTGGCTGTTAAGATTTTCATTAAATAAGTATGATTTATGAAGCTGGCTGCCTTAAATATTTTCTAAAATTAGGTAGGGAATGAATGAATGAAGGAAGGAAGGAAGGAATGAATGAACAAATGAACAGAGTGAGGCAGTCATCAAGTATTTTTCTGAATCTCAACTCATGTCCCACTACTGCACATATACACATTGATATCATATGAATAAGTTAACACAACTTATGTCTACTTAAACAATAACAATATATGTGAAGGAATAGGTTCTTTTTGATTAAATATATGGAAAGCCACCTACCTACTCAATAGTAAAAGAACAGTTGAATGAACAGAAGTATCTTTTCTTTTTTTTGTAAAATATGTTTTTAGTTGTAGTTGGGCACAATATCTTTATTTTTTATTTTTATTTTTTATGTGGTTCTGAGGATCGAACCCAGTGGTTCGCACATGCTAGGCAAACACTCTGCCACTGAGCTACAGTGGAGTTTAAGAAAAGAAGTATCTTTTCTTAAACTCCACACAACTAGATCCTGCTTCTCGGTGCTACCTCAATAAATTATGCTTTTGTTCCTTTCTAAATACCATTATTGAATGGTATACCATTATTGGAACAAAGTCTAACTACAGTGTGGGGGGGGAATATCGGTAAATGGAAAGGAGATAAAGCTTAAAAGTGTGTAATTATGAAAAACCCATCATGATGAGAAAGAGGATGAAGAAATGATAGGGAAAGAAGTTGAAATATATGTGACTTTTTTGGAGGGAGGGATTATCAAGGATTGAACCCAGGGGTGCTTAACCACTGAGTCACATCCCCAGCCCTTTTTATAGTTTGAGACAGGGTCTCACTGAGTTGCTTAGGGTGTCTCTAAGTTGCTGAGGCTGGCTTTGAACTCACAATCCTCCTGCTTCAGCCTCCTGAGCCACTAGGATAATAGGTATGTGCCACTATGCCCAGCAAAATATATGATTTGTGTGTTTAGGATTAATTAATGGAAATATCACTACCAATGTACTTAACTCAGAATGTACTTTTTATATTTTAAGACTAAGACTAGGTTAATTCTGGAAAATTCTCATTTCCAAACTAAGTACATTGTTTTGTGAAGATGCATCAATAACTAAGGGATCATTTGCTTGTGCTGTGAAACTTGGGCTGGTGTTGAAAATCATTCAAATATATCAGCAGTTAAGACCTGATAGGAAGTTGGCTTCTTTGAATATTTAAAATGAAGTGTGCTTAGGGATGGGGATATGGCTCAGTGATAGGGCACTTGCCTACCATGAGTGAGGCCCTTGATTCCATCCCTAGCATTGCAGAAAAATTAAGTATGCTTAAATTGAAAATAGTGCTTGGTCTGGGGCTATATAGCTCAGTGGCAGAGCATTTGCCTAGCATGTGTGAGGCACTGGGTTCGATTCTCAGCAAAATAAATAAATAAATAAATAAAGATATTATATCCATTTACAACTAAAAAATATTAAAAAAAGAAAATAGTGCTTTATCAACTTAAAACAGTTTTTCCTTTTATAAGATATTTATATGTAAAACATTTTTATCACATTGAAAGTGCTTGGAGTTTTCTTAGAATTTATCATTTAAAAATTGTTTTGGGAAATGTGGGGATATGGCTCAGTGGTACACCCCATGCCTAGCATGCATGAGGCCCTAGGTTCTACAACCAGTACTGCAAAAAAAAATATGGTTTGGGGAAGGCAGTATAGCACAGTAGAAGAGTGCTTGCCTAGCGTGTGCAAGGCCCTGGGTTTGATCCCTAGCACCACCCAAAAAAGTTGTTTTTATTGTTCAACTTTAACATAATGGATTTGGTCTCTACTCAGTATCTTAGTAGATGTGTAACATCTACTATCTACTATGACATCGGTTGCTCTGGGGGACATCCGCTTTTTTCTTTTTGGTGTACCTAAGGGAACTCCAAAGCAAATTCTGTGTGTACCACCTAGTCTATATTTTATCTCAAACCCTCCCAAGCATACCCTACACAGCTCTAGTAAAAATTCATCTGGACTTTCTTGGCCAAATACAATAACAGATAAATCTAATCTTATTTGTATATTTTGAAATATGAATATTCACTAGGAAACAACGACCTATGTCCTATTTAGAGTCCATTAGCCCAAATGAAACAAGGGGAAAGATGGTATAAAAATAGAAATGAGGTCCTGGTGGCAGGCGTAGGGGTCAAGTAGGGATGTGTGTGTGGTGATGCTAAAAAGAATGAGGACTCTGCCAGGCGGGCATGGTGGCACAGGCCTATAATCCCAGCAATTTAGGAGGCTGAGGCAGGCCCCCTAACAACTTAAGTTCAAGGCAAGGCTAACAATTTAGCAAGATCCTCAAGCAGCTTAGAGAGACCCTGTCTCAAAAAACAAAAAGGACAGGGAAGTGACTCAGCGGTAAAGCACTTCTGGGTTCAATCCTCAGTTCCTCAGTACCCTCCCTCAAAAGAATGAGGACTCTATAAAGTGAAGGAATGTGAAATAAAGATCAGAGTCTCTAAGCAAATGAAGGCATATTGTATGTGATAAGTAACAGTTACTTCCATTAGGAGTAAGCAAGAACAAATAAGTGTTCAAGTAGGAAGTGTAAGAACTTTGTAAAAATTATGCAGAGTAAATAATTTTTAAAGTAATGATGGTTTTAGCAAAGAGTTTTTCTTCTTTTCTTTCTTTCTTTCCAGGGATTGAACCCAGGGGCACTTAACCACTAAGCCACATCCCTGCCCTTTTTTTAAATTTTGAGACAGGGCCTCACTAAATTGCTAAGGCTGACTTTGAACTTGGGATCCTCCTGCCTCAGCCTCCCTAGCCACTGTGATTACAGGCTTGTGCCACTGTGCCCTGCTTAATTTTCTTTTATGAGGAATTTTTTTGTCATGTTTTTAATTTTAAAAAAAAGGACAGATGAGTTTTTCTGTTGTTAGTTTTTTTTTTTTTTTTAATTCCCTTGTAAGTGTAATCTGGCCATGGGATAGGATGCCAGACTTCTTCTGAGCTTTATGAACCATTATTATACTCCCAAGGAACTTCTATGGAATCTCTATCTCTAGGATGATGATGATTATGATGATAATGATGATGATTTCAGTACTGGGGATTGAACCCAGAGGCCCTTTACCACTTAGCTACATCCCCAGCCCTTTTTATTTTTTTAATTTGAGATAGGCTCTCACTAAGTAGCAAAGACTGGCCTCCAAATTTTGATCCTTCTCCTAGTGTTTTGTTTTGTTTTGTTTGTTTGTTTTTGGTACCAGGGATTGAACCCAGGGGTGCTTTAAGCCCTGAGCCACATCCCTATCCCATTTTATTTTTTATTTTGAGGCAAGGTCTCTTTGATTTGCTGAGCCTGGCCTCCAACTTGTGAACTTCCTGCTTCAGCCTCCTGAGTCACTGGGTGTGTCCACCATACCTGGTCATAGTGTTAAAAAAAAATAGTCCGCCCTAGAAAACATAGGCTTGAATGTCAGTTTTTCTCTTGGCCAGACATTGTTATCGTATGAATATGAAATACTATGCAGATTTTAACATTTACTTCAAGGAAAAGATTATAGCAGTGTTCTTTTTTGATATCATATGGTTCTCCTTAATCTTTGAATATATATAAATGTGTGTGTGTGTGTAGTTCATTGTGTGCTATAAACGAATTTACCAAAAAAATTATCTCTTTACTATTTAGTTCATCACATATGTTTAGCAAATAAAGATAACAATAACCTACAAGTTTAAAATAAGGAATGGAATTAAACTCATTCAACAGCCATACTAGTTATATAAAATCATGTTATAGAATTTATTTAGTAATAAAACAAAATGATAATAAATAAAAACAAAAAGTAGAGTAAAAACCATTATATATAGTACAAATCCAATTTGTTTAAAAAAAAAAAAGTCATGAGGGCTGGGGATGTGGCTCAAGCAGTAGCGCGCTCGCCTGGCATGCGTGCGGCCCGGGTTTGATCCTCAGCACCACATACAAAGATGTTGTGTCTGCTGAAAACTAAAAATAAATCTTAAAATTCTCTCTCTCTCTCTCTCTCTCTAAAAAAAAAAAAAAAAAGTCATGTACACACACATATTCAGGGTTTGTTGAAGATTGATTATCTCTGGATAAGAATGACTTAAGAATTTTTTTTCTTTATATTTTTATATAAATTATATATATTTACCAATTACATATCTTTTTACAAATTAGTTGCAATAAACAAGTATTACCTTTGCAATTAAAAGCATAATAAGCCAGTTAAATAAGAAATATCTATCTTGATCTGCCATTTTGTCTTAGGTAAAATACCACTTGATGATCAGCCAAGACACTGCCAACATACATCCTGTGACACTTCCCAGCTGTCAGCAAAGACTGTGTGGTGAATATCAACATGGGTTTTTTAACATTCACTGGCCATTTTTCACTTAGCTTTTAAGTCTACTTTGGCCATTAGGTATACTTAGAAGTATGGCTCATTCTAGAAATTATAAAACTAGTATCCCAAATGTATGCTATCAACCTCAGTTCTTTTTTCTAACTTGTGTGATATTCATATGTAGTGGATTCATTTTTAGAATGGAGGTTTTAGCATTAGATGATAAGGTATTAGAGAAATACATAAAAATGCATGCTTAGAGCTGGCAGTATATTTCAGTTGCATAGCATATGCTTAGCATGCCTGAGGTCCTCGGTTCAATCCCCAGCACTGAAACAGCAATAATAATTATTTTAAAATAAAGTAAAGTATGTTTAGAAAAAAGTCATTTTCTGCCTATCTTGTCAACCTTGAATTTTTGTCTGCTTTGTTGATTAAAAGTATTTTTGAAAAGTATGCTTAAGAAAGCATGTTTTAATAATTACAATGGGAAATAAAGGAATGAATTTTTACTTATTGGAACTATTGATGTAGGAGTTTTTTGTTTTTTTTTTTTTTTAGGGGGGATACTGTTGGCTTTGTGATACTATTCTTGTGAAACAGCCCTTGGTCTAGTCCCAGTTGTTTATGTCACATATTTAGCATTCCTGTGTAGACAAAGCAGAGTGCACAGAGTGACATCTTGAATTTGGTTATGAATGAGTGGCATTTTCTTCTCTTAGTCTGTCTCTGGATATTCCTGATGAAAGCAACAGCAGTGCTGGATCTTCTTCCTGTAATTAATCACCTAAAATCAGCATAAACTCCCCTCTGTCACCTTCTGATAGTGGTTCTCCTTTTTTTAAAAAAATATTTATTTTTTTAGTTATAGGTGGACACAACACCTTTATTTTATTTTATGTGGTACTGAGGATCAAACCCAGTGCCTCACATGTGCTAGGCAAGTGCTCTACCACTAAGCCACAAACCCAGCCCTGGTTTTCCTTTTATTCATGTAGATTTCAACTAAGAATCAAGACCTTCTTATCATTACACACACACACACACACACACACACACACACACATACACGCATGCACCAAACTAAGTCAGAGCAATAACAGAATGGTATAATTTAGACTATGTCCTATTTATCTTTTTTCCCTAAAATAAAATCCTAAAATTCTGTGTATCTATAGAATTTGTATATATAATTCTGTTCATGGCCTTCACAGTTCAATGTAGTGATATTTTCAAAGATATTTTCCAACTAAAACTATGTTGAAGACACAGTCATACATCTATAAGCTGCAATTTCTAGAAAATGCTGTACCATGACTTTTGTTAAAAATTGAGAGCTCTGCCGTGTGCAGTGGCACACACCTGTAATCCCAGCAGCTTGGGAGGCTGAGGCAGCAGGATTGTGAGTTCAAAGCCAGCCTCAGCAAAAGTGGGATGCTAAGCAACTCAGTGAGACCCTGTATCTAATAAAATACAAAATTGGGCTGGGGACATGGCTCAGTGGTGGAATGCCCTTGAGTTCAATCCCTGGAATGCAAAAAAAAAAAAAAAAATTGAGAGCTCTGTTTATTTTTAGGAATTAAAAAGGAAATGACATAAACATCTAAAACTATAAGGTCTAATGAAATGTAATTGTTCAATTAACCAACAAGATAAAATTATTTTTAAAAATTACTAGTTTTTAAAATATTTTCAGTACTTGTTAGTTTACATCTACTAAGGAAAAGTTACCTATCACAAGCAATTTTTGAAACTAAGCCAGTTGTACCATACTGATGTAAGGATTGACTATTTTGCACATGAATCCTTGGGTGTTTAATTTGTTGGAATTAGTAGGGAAGAGCAAGATGAATAAAAGCTAATTGAATGGAAAGAAAATAATATATAATTGGGGCTTCACTCAATTTGTACTCAACCTGATTAGCCTTGATCAATTTTGCATTCTAATTAAATCCAGAAAAAAGACAATGTTGATAAATTGTAGTCTTTTACATTTTTATGAATTACCTTTCATTCATCAGCATGACTACTGATTTGATTAAATACAAGCTTAATATATTAGGGCTTTTCTGAAAGAATCATGTGCTTCCAGTTGTTCCCTACAGGCTATAAATATCTGTTTAAGCCTCAATTTTCTAGTTGGAAGTCTTATGAGTTTTTTAAGTAGGAAAGAAATCATTTGTTAAAAATTTAAATCTATGCCAAGCACAGTAGTGCCTGCAGCGGCCTGTAATCCCAACAACTTGAGAGACTGAGGCAGGAGGATTGCAGGATATAGACCAGCCTCAACAACTTAGCAAGACCCTGTCTCAAAATAAAATAAAAAGGGGCTGGGCTGAAGGTCAGTGGTAGAGCATCCCTGAGTTAAATTCCCGTATCTCTCTCTCTCTCTCTCTCTCTCTCTCTCTCTCTCTCTCTCTCACACACACACACACACACACAAATTAAATCTAAAGTAAGCACTTTAAGTAATTGTGCATTTTAAAAAATAGAAATGTGTCAGGTGCAGTGGCTCATGCCTATAGTCCCAGTGGCTCAGGAGGCTGGGGCAGGAGGATCTCGAGTTCAAAGCCAGCCTCAGCAAAAGCAAGGTGCTAAGCAACTCAGTGAGAACCTGTCTCTAAATAAAATACAAAATAGGGCTGGGGATGTGGTTCAGTGGCTAAGTGCCTCTGGGTTCAGTAATCCCCCGCCTCCCCAAAAAAGGAAAAAAAACAACGTATCCAATCCTGAAGAAATGAAGTTGAGAATTGATTTAAATTACTTCAGCTAACAAAACAAGAGCAGTTATCTAAAATATTAACAGAAGTCTTTTCCTCATCATTGGAAATAATCACAATGTTGAATTCTGATACAGTTATGCCCAAACATAAAAAAATGGTTGGAGCACTAAGAAGTTTTGGACAGTTGCCCCACAGGAATTATTCAGAGTAGAAGCAATCAAATATTTAAAGATGTGGGGGATCATGATGGTCTCCTGAAACTGACATTGGATTCTATGAATTGACTAATGATAAGCCTATAAATATTGTCATTGTTACTTGCCAGACCTTTAGTGCTCCATTTTTTGGTGCACTAAAGGTCTGGCAAGTAAACACATGAGGGTCCCCTCATGGAATGAGGTGTAATTGCAGTGATATTTGTTGCTGAAATTGTAGATGATTGACAGTCAGGAAGGTACACACACATTATTGACATTTGAACCAAAAAGAGTTTTGCAGTATTAAGATTGCAGAGTTTGAGAACAAAGACTAAGGATGGGGAAAGTAAACAATGGGGGTGAGACTACTACTCAGTTGTGTAAGGAACTTTCATCAGTAAATCTTGGTCCTTTTTAAAAATATTTTTTAGTTGTCGATGGATACTGCACCTGTATTTAATTTATTTATTTTTATGTGATGCTAAGAATTGAACCCAGTGCCTCACACATGCTAGGCAAGCACACTACAACTGAGCCATACTCCCAGCCTAACTCTTGGTACTCTTGACTATCTCAATACACTTTGCTCAACTTAGACAATTTCTTACTTTGTTCAATTAGTATTATTTTAATTGTTTATCAGGAAATCACATCTCTTTCTATAACATGCTCAAAACCAAAGATTTTGTAGTTGATGCTCCATTCTGTTGACTTTGACTTTGTATGTTGGGAGGATTCATTTCTTTTTTGGGGGAGTGGATACTGGGGAGTGAACCCAGGGATATTTTACCAATTAGCTACATCCCAGCCCTTTTTAAAATTTCTATTTTGAGACAGGGTCTCTCTAAGTTGCTGAGGCTGACCTCAAACTTGCAATTCTCCTGCCTCAGCCTCCCGAGTTGCTAGGATTTGTAGGCATGTGCCACCATGCCCATTTGGGAAGATTTATTTCTTAAATGATTTTCCATTTATTGATTTTCAGACCAAAACTATGATAACTTTTAAACATGTTTTAAACCTATAATTCTGGAGGCTAGAAATCCAATATAAAGTATTGGCAGGGTTGGTTTCTTCTGGAGGCTCTAAGGAAGAATCTGTTCCATGCCCCTGTAAGTATTTTCTGGTGCTTGCTAGCAAACCTTGATTTGCAGACAGATATCCAATGTCTGCCATTGTCAACGTGTATGGTTCTATCTGTGTCCCTGTGTCTTCACATGGCCTTCTTATAAAGACAACAGTCATTAGATTTAGAGCTGCTCTAATCCAGTATGACTTCCTCTTAATTTAATTACATCTATAAAGTCCCTATTTCCAGATAAGGTCAAATTCACAGATATTGAGTATTAAGACTTCAACATATCTCTTTAGGGGTACAGTTCAACCCACAGAAGTATAATTTTTGCAATTTTGATTTTGCTCATTTCATTTTTCTTAAGTTATTTTAAAAATTGTCTGTCCATTAACTCATCTTTAAGGTGTAAGAATAAAAGATCACTATATTGTATATAATGTTGGCATGTCTTCTGATGCTAATTTTCATTGTCAGTAAAAGGATAAATGAAAGAGAAAATATGTTTTTCAAATATTTTTATTCATTTTTAAAATTATTTTTTAAATTTATATATGACAGTGGAATGCATAACCATTCTTATTACATGTATACAGAACAATTTTTCATATCTCTGGTTGTATATAAAGTATGTTGACACCTGTTCGTGTCTTCATATATGTACTTTGGATAATGATGTCCAACACATTCCACCATCCTTGCTAATCCCCTGCCCCCTTCCTTTCCCCCCTACCCCTCTGCCCTATCTAGAGTTCGTTTATTCCTCCCATGCTTCCCCTCCCTACCCCACTATGAGTCAGTCACCTTATATCAGAGAAAACATTTGGCATTTGTTTTTTTGGAATTGGCTAACTTCACTTAGCATTCATTATCTTCTCTAACTCCATCCATTTACCTGCAAATTCCGTGATTTTATTCTCTTTTATTGCTGAGTAAATTTCCATTTTGTATATATACCACATTTTTTTATCCATTCATCCACTGAAGGGCATCTAGGTTGGCTCCACAGTTTAGCTGTTGTGAATTGAGCTGCTATAAACATTGATGTGGCTGTGTCCCTGTAGTGTGCTATTTTTAAGTCCTTCAAATATTTTTAAAGAACCATTTTTAAACTTTAAATGTGTTTAATTAAGTATTCCTATTTTACTCATAAAAGAGCAAATTCAAATTTACCTTAAAGATTCACACAGATTCAATAAGAAAACTCACCATAGTAATGAGTTGGATTCTGAGCTCAAGAAAAAAAATACGATTCTTAAAATTTATGAAAGCCAGGGGGCCAGGATTGTGGCTCAGGGGTAAAGCCCTTGCCTAGCATGCATAAGGCACTAGGTTCAGTCCCCAGCACCACATAAAAATAAAATAAAATAAATGTATATAAAAAATTTATGAAAGCCAAATCAACCAATCAAATGCTAATTTCAAGTATATTCAATGTATAGCATATTCTGTGTACAGGATAAGTACTAAAAATTACACTATGAACAAGGATGAGTGTGATACCATTCCTATCTTCAAGCAGAAAGTACAAAAATATTGATCCAGATGTGGTGGCACACGCCTGTAATCCCAGTGGCTCCGGAGGCTGAGGCATGTGTATCTCAAGTTCAAAGCCACCCTCAGCAATTTAGCGAGACGTTAAGCAACTCAGAAAGACCTGTCTCTAAATAAAATATAAAAAGGACTGGGGAGGCAGAGCTGGTCCTTCAAGTCAGGTGTGGTGGCACATACCTGTAATCCCAGTGGTTTGGGATTACAGTGGTAGAGTGCTCACCTATCATGTGTGAAGCACCGGGTTCAATCCTCAGCACCACACAGAAATAAAATAAAGATATTGTGTCCATCTACAACTAAAAAATGTTTTAAAAAAAGGACTGGGGCTGTGGCTTGGTGGTTAAATGCTCCTGGGTTCAATCCTCAGTATCAAAAAAAAAAAGTACAAAAATATCAATACGAGGCAATCTATTATAACAACTGTAGATACACATATGAAAGGACCCCTGTGCTGTAAAAGTAGAATATAAAGATAATATTGGAATCACAGAATCTTAGAATTAAAGGATTTTAGAAGTCTTTTAATGTATCTCTGAATGGAAGAATCCTATAAAGAATTCCAGATAGATGAACTTTTAATTTGAAATCCTATGGTAATGAACTGACACCCTCACAGACATTCATTCTATTGTTGGACAACTCTCACAGTTAGAAATCTCCTACATTAAAAAGGGGGATGGGTTGAAAGTTTGTATGTAGGTGGGCTTTTTTATTGACTCTTTAGAATTGAGGCAAATCAAGTGAGCTATTGAAAGCACACGAGTGGCGGGGGCTGTAGCTCAGCAGAAGCACACTTACCTAGCATATGTGAGGCACTGGGTTTGATTCTCAGCACCACATAGAAATAAAAAAAAAAAAATAAAAGTCCATCAACAACTAAAAAAATGAAATTTTTTTTAAAAAGCACTTGAGTTATGATTCTAATTCTGCATAAATCTGCTCCTTAATTATTAGTACTTCCACTACAGAATATATTTAATTTCATCTTCTAAATGAATTTTTTAAATTCACCTAGAAGCAACTGTATAAATATCCATGATGAAAATGCATCTATGGTACTTTAGGTATCTATGAGGATATCTAATTTTCAATTTGCCTGGAGTATTTTAAAATATTTTAGTATCTTAAAAGTTGAGCTTGAATAATCTATCATATAGGTAGACGTCACTGTCAGAAAGTTGAAATTTATAGAATTTAGAAAAGGCCAGGGAGCCAGGAAAGAGTTAGCTTTGTTTCCCTGAAATGCAGTGATGTGTCACAGAATTTTTACAATGTGGTTCTTAACTCAATAGTAAACAGGGAATGGGGTCAAAGCTCAGTGATACAACACTTGCTTAGCATGCACCAGGCCCTGTGTGCAGTCTTAGCACATGTGCACACACACACACACACACACACACACACACACACACAATTAATTGTCACAAGGCTATAATGTATAAATGGAAAGCATTATATATCATATAGGAATCTCAGAAAATAGCTTAACCCACCTAAGAGTGAGACACTTAATGACCATGATCTCTCAGAAAGAAATGTGTTACATGGATGCATTTGTTAAATAAATTAGTAATAAATTGACTGATTGCCACTTGTATGCAATTGGAGTTCTCTGTGGCTTTACTGATATTAAAGGAAATTGGTAACATAATTGCTCATGTCAGCCTTTTGGGGGAGCGACCAGACTGTATTCTTTCTGAGCAGAGCAGTTAGGAGATCTGACTTGAAGGTCCAGCTCTGCCACTAGTTCTGTGTGACTTTGGCAGATCTCTTTACCTCTCTGAACTTCTGATGGCTGATCTATAAAATAAAGTTGACGTAGACTTTTATAAAATCCGTATTGCCTCTTAAAATTCTATTGAGTCTCTGAAAACATCTGCCTTCATCTTTGCTAGCATGACAGTGAAAGTCATGATGGCATGAATTTGGAACAGCCTCATCAATTTAGCAAGACCCTAAGCAATTCTGGGAGACCATGTCTTTACATAAATATAAAAAGGTGGCTGGGGATGTGGCTCAGTGGTTAAGCACCCCTGGATTCAATCCTCCGTACCAAAAAAAAAAAAAAAAAAAAAAAAAGGGAAAGAAAATATTTAGGAAATTAGACAGCTTCGTACCTAATATTTTTATTCTTTCTGGCAACAAGAAACTCATTTTGTTCAGCCTCATCAATAGTTTCCTCTGTCCTCTGAATTATGAATGATTTATGATGAAATGCAGAAGCTAATTTCCTCCTGGTGTTTTGTTTTGTGGGAATAAATGATCCTCTCAGAATTTCCATATTAATAACAAGTTCCCAGTGACAAAGCACTCACCAGAAAATTTTCTTTGTACTGTAAGTACAGCTCAAGCCAAAACAAAAGAAAGATATGCTTGGTGTGTTCATTTCAAAGAAGCAAGAGAGACATAGCCAAGAGCTGCGTCAACTATGAGAACACAGCGCCAGTATGCATTTGGAAGTGTTCAAATAGCACTAAAAAGCAAACCAACAGCAAAAGAGCATTTTTGTTTTCCTCAATAATTATTGTATGGCTGGAAGAAAAGCCCTGTAACGTCAGTTCTGTTTATTTCCTGGCTCTGCTCTTATGCTTGGTAGCTCTCCATTGAACACAAACGAAAGAGGATGCGCTTGAAACTTGCAAACAGCTGGCTTATGACTTTGTGCTGAAGAAGGAAATACTTAAAAATGTCATTATTCAGCAGAGGAGCCTAATTATACTTTCCATTTCTAGTCTGGCTCTTCTGAAAGGAAGGGTTTAGTTTGCTTCCTTAACTAGACCTAGACATATGTTAAACTCTACGGGAGTTTACATCAAGTCCTATTCTTGGATGATCTTTTCATCAGATGGGGATCTTTGGAAAGGAGGGTATTGAGGCCAGCATGTTGGGGCAGTCACATGTTGGGGCAGTCAGAAAAGTTCAGCTAAAACTCCCTTCAACTTGATTTAGAATACAATCCTATGCCATGTTAATAAGCAGAGGTTTGTTTTTTTTTTTTTTAACTGTTTAGACTACAAGGCTATTGAAAATATGGGGAAAGTACTATTTGAATTCACTCTTGAAGATAGATAATGTCTTCTCTGGAGAAAGTTTTGCAATGTATATCAAAAGCCTTCAAAAGATGTACATTTTTTTGATATAGGAATTTGATTTTTTTTTTCTGGTACTGGGGATTGAACCAGAGGCACTTAACCACTGAGCCACATCCCCAGTCCTTTTTGTGTTTTATTTTGAAACAGGATTTCATTAAGTTGCTTAAGGACTCATTAAGTTGCTGAGGCTGGCTTTGAACTTTGTGATCTTTCTGCCTCAGTCTCCTAAATTGCTGAATTACAGGTGTGTGCTCTAAGCCTGACTGATTTTTTTGACAGTGCTGGGGATTGAACCAGAGTCTCATACATTCTAGGCAAGTGCTCTACTACTGAGCTACACCCACAGCCCCTGATACAGCAATTCTAGGAATTTTATTTAGGGAAAATATGGGACAGGTTAAAAAGAATGTTTATTATAATGTTATTTGTAAATCTGAAAAAATTAATTATGCAAAACAGTCTTGCCAGGCATGGAGGTACATGCCTTATAATCCCAGTGATTTAGGAGACTGAAGCAAAGGAAGAGGAAGGTCAGCCACAGCAACTTAACAAGACATTGTCTCAAAAAATAGAAAAGGCCAGACAGTGGTATTTCCTGTAATCCCAGCAATTCAGGAGGTTGAGGCAGGAGAATTACAAGCCTAATATCAAACACTAGGGAACAATTAAGCCAGCATTTCTCAGTGTTATACAAAATATGAATAAGTAAGTGAATTAAAGAAGAAGGAGTCAGGAAGAATCCATGTTCAAGTAAGCTTGGTAAATTGAGTTAAATCTACTTTTTTTTTGGTACTGAGGATTGAACATAGTGATACTTAACCACTGAGCCACATTTTCAAACCTTTTTATTTTTTATTTTGAGACAGGGTCTCACTTGCTTAGGGCCTTGTTAAATTATTAAGGCTGACCTCAAATTTGTGATCCTCTTGCCTCAACCTGGAATTACAGGTGTGTTCCACCATGCTGGGGTTTAAATTTGCTTTTTTAATACTGTGAAAGTCCTAGAAAAGGGGACATGGTATGAAGTATTTTCAAACTATTTAACCTAGCCCATGTTGTTGTTTTTGAGGGACATCTTGTGGGATTGATGTTCTATAGAATATCCTTTGGGAACCACTGGGTAAAACAAATTACGGTATATTCACTCCATGAAAATCTCCCCACCCTCTAAGAATAATGATATGGTCTTATATCACTTGACATGGAAAGAGGTTTACAGTATATTGCAAAGTTAAAGAGCAGTGTGATTAATGGAATCTCATTTTTGTTTTTAAAAAGCATACATACATATTTTACATAGATAGAGAACTAAAAAGTCTGCAAAATTGCAAAAATGTGTAAGTGTCGGGGAGGCAGAAGATAGATGGCTTTTATTTTATTTGCTCCTCTCTTTGTATTTTCAGATTTTTCCACATGGAGTATCTGTTAATTGTGTAATTAGGAAATAATAGAAGTTAAAATAAATGCATTTTAGAAATTCATATGCTGGGTTGTTTGTTTTGTTTTCATGGTGCTGGGAATTGAGCCCTGGGGCTCGTGTTCTAGGCAACTGCTCTACCACTGTGCCACATCCCCAGCCCTTACATGCAGGTTTTCATTATATGAGGTGGGGAGGTAAGGGGATCAGGACTCCCTTACCTCTATCAGAACTTTCATTGAAAGAGATGCAAGGAGCTTTTCAAATGTTGGCAAGTTCTACTCCTTCAAAAATTCTTCCTAATGTAGAACAAAATTCTACTTTCTAGCCTTTAATCCTGATTTGTGTTGGGAAATGCCACAAAATGAGCAAATTTCATATCTTCTTCCATAATGTAAGCTTTCAGATATATGACAGCAGCTACCATGTTTCCACACATCTGTTCTTCTCTAGTTTTTGTTTGTTTGTTTTTATTTTTTAGTTTTTGGTACTAAGGATTGAACCCAGGGCGCTTATCCACTGAGCAACATCCCAGCCCCTTTTTTATATTTATTTAGAGATAGGGTCTCACTGAGTTGCTTAGGACCTTACTAAGTTGCTGGGGCTGGTTTTGAACTCGTGATCCTCCTGCCTCAGTCCTAAGCTGCTGGGATTACAGATGTATACCACTGTACCCAGCTAATTTTTTATTTGTTCTTTTTAGTTACACATGATAATAGAATGTATTTTGACATATTATACATACCTGGAGTATAACTTCCCATTCTCATAGTTGAACTTCCCATTCTTGTGGTTTAACATGATGTGGCATTT
This sequence comes from Callospermophilus lateralis, assembly GCF_048772815.1. Lineage (NCBI taxonomy): Eukaryota > Metazoa > Chordata > Mammalia > Rodentia > Sciuridae > Callospermophilus > Callospermophilus lateralis. Next base: position 109,759,684 of record NC_135325.1, read on the forward strand.
CACTGGTCGTGTATTCATATATATACATAGGAAAGTTCCATCCAGTTCATTCTACTGTCTTTCCTATTCTCATCCCTGCTAGGTTTTCTATCACAGTAATTTTTCTTTGGGATGATCATTTTCCAGTTTATCAATATCCTTAAAGTGTGGCAAGCAGAATTGACCATAACACTTAATAATTTTTTTCACATATCATTATTAGTTCCTATAAAATTGTGTTATTATTAAAGTTTTTTGATTAAAATAATTTCTGAATACTTCCTGGCTTACTGTAGCTGTATTCTGAGTCATTTTTTAAGATTATAGGAGACACTCAGTTATCTATTCCCTTTGCAATCTTTTTTTTTGGTGTGGGTACCAGGGATTGAACCCAGGGGCACTCGACCACTGAGCCACATCCCCAGCCCTATTTTGAATTTCATTTAGAGACAGGGTCTGAGTTGTTTAGTGCCTCACTATTGCTGAGGCTGGCTTTGAACTCACAATCCTCCTGCCTCAGTGCCTCCCAAGCCACTGGGATTACAGGCGTGCACCACCATGCCTGGCTTATAACATTTTCTACTCTGTCCTCATCATTGGCACCAGTTTTTTTGACTTTTGATCACCATTAGATCTGAGTTAGCTGCATGTAGATTGGTTGGCCTCTCAACTGAAATGCCCTCCACAAAACAACAGCAGTAGGCCAGAGTTCATATAGAATATCATTTCTTGTCCTTGACCTGCTCCCAGTATTCCTGCCTAACCCAATATACACACTGGTCTCCTTTGCAGCCTAACAAAAACTTTGCTTGTTCATACCTGTTGCTATTTTCCTGCACAGTGGGAACTTTTTTAAAGAGCCTAATAAAACTATATGTACCAGCTCAAATAGTACAGAGCTTAATGAGTTCCACTATGCATGTGTGCCTATACACTTAGCTTTCTCAAAAGGGTAGTTTCTAAGTGCTACATCTAGGTACAAAGTTTATACAGGATACTTGATACTTGCTAAGCAGAAATAAATTAGAGTTTCAACTTTGGAAGAGTTTTTTCTTTTATACAGTTTTTAAAAATTGTTTATTTATACTGGGGATTGAACCCAGCAGTGCCCTACCACTAAGCTACATCCCCAGTCCTTTTTATTTTAAGACAGTGTCTTGCTTAATTGCTGAGGCTGGCTCCAACTTGTGATCCTCCTGCCTCAGCCTCCCCAGCTAGAATCATAGTATGTGCCACGTGTCTGGCATTTTTATTTTTCATCTTACTTTTGGGGGTACTGTTGATTGAACCCAGGGATGGTTTACCACTGAGCTACATCTATAGTTCTTTTTATTTTTAATTTTGACTTAGGGTCTCACTAAATTGCTGAGGGGCTTGCTATGAGGCTGGTCTTGAATTTACAATCCTCCTGTCTCACCTTCCCGAGTTCCTGGAATCACAGGTGTGCGCCACTGCACTTGGCCAACTATTTTAATTTTTTTTTTTTTTTTTTTAGAGAGAGAGAGAGAGAGAGAGAGAATTTTTTTTAATATTTATTTATTTATTTATTTTTAGTTCTCGGCAGACACAACATCTTTGTTGGTATGTGGTGCTGAGGATCGAACCCGGGCCGCACGCATGCCAGGCGAGCGTGCTACCGCTTGAGTCACAGCCCCAGCCCTGAGAGAGAATTTTTTAATATTTATTTTTTAGTTTTCGGCAGACACAACATCTTTATTTGTATGTGGTGCTGAGGATCGAACCCAATGCCACGCGCATGCCAGGCAAGCGCGCTACTGCTTGAGCCACATCCTCAGCTCCTAACTATTTTAATTTTTATAACAACCCTATAAGGTTGGTACAGTGTTTTTTCTTTGTTTTGTTTTTGTTTTGGGTTTGTTTTTGTTGTTGTTGTTGTTGTTGTTGTGCTGGTACTGGGGATCAAACTTAGGGCTTTGCACATGCTGGGCAAGTGCTCTACCACTAAGCTATACCCCCAGCCCCAGAACTTTTCACACAGTTTAAAAAATAGTTTTATCAAAGTACAATATGCATATTATAGATTATACCCATTTTATACTTATAGTTAAGATGTAGCAAAGTACAATATGCATATTATAGATTATACTCATTTTATACTTATAGTTAAGATATAGACCATTTCCATTGCTATAGAAAATATCCACTATTCTTTGTAGTTAATCCTCCTCACCTCCTACTTCTGGCTCCATGCTTCCACTGATCTTTTCATTACCATAGATAAGATTTATCTTTTATACAATTTAATAAAAATGTAATTATACGGTATATACTTATGGTGTTTGGTTATTTTGCTTGCAATAATGTCTTTGGGGGGATTCATCTGTTTTGCTTCCTTTATCAGTAGTTCATTACTTTTTAAAAAATTTATTAATTTATTTTAATTAGGTATATATGTCAGCAGAATGCATTTTGATTCATTGTACACAATTGCAGCACAACTTTACAACTTTACATTTCTCTGGTTGTACACAATGTAGTATCGCACCAATGTGCAGTCAGACATGTACCTAGGGTAAGGATGTCCATCTCATTCCACCATCTTTTCTGCCCCCATTACTTTTTATTGCTAAATTATATTTTATTGTATTTATATGGTACAGTTTGTTTATCCATTTACTTTTTTTTTTTTTTTTTTTTTGGGCAGGGTACCAGGGATTGAACCCAGAGATGATTAACCACTGAGCCACATCCCCAGCCCAACCCTTCTTTATTTTTTATTTAGAGACAAGGTCTTTCTGAGTTGCTTACGGCCTTGCTAAATTGCTGAGACTGACTTTGAACCCGTGATCCTCCTACTTCAGCCTTCCAAGCCTCTGGGATTACAGGCATGGGCCACCACGCCTGGCTCCATTCACCTTTTGTTGGACATGATGACTTTTACTAATAAAACTGCTATGAACAGTTGTGCTTTTTTTGAATGTGTGATTCTGGAGATTAGAACCCTGGGCTAACATACATACTAGGCAAGCACTCTACCCCTGAGCTATATCCTTACTCCTGAATATGTGTGTTTAAGCCTTTGTGTGGGTATATCTTTTAATTTCTGTTGAGAAAATGTCTAGTAGAACTGCTATATTATATGGTGAATATATGTTTAAATTTGTAAGAAATTGTCAGGCTCTTTTCCAAAGTGATTTCACCATTTTATATTCCCACTAACAGCACGTTCGTTTATGTAGTTCCTATATATAGCTCATTGAAGCAACATTTTGACTTGAGATACTACTTTTCAAAAGGGTTTATTGTGTAAAATGTCACTTGAGATAATAAAACAATCAATGAGAGTGAAGAGAGTATATTTAAATATGTTTATTTTGTCCAAAAATGTTGATTAGATTATATGTGCTGTCAAATAATTTAATTTATATGTCTTGGGTTTTGGTATTTGCCAAACAATGTTATCACTGTTAAAAAATGATCAGCTAGGGGCTGGGATTGTGGCTCAGTGGTAGAACACTCGCCTAGCACGTGTGAGGCCCTGGGATAGATCTTCAGCACCACATAAAAATAAGTAAATAAAATAAAGATGTTGTGTCCAACTACAACTGAAAAATAAATATTTTTAAAAAATGATCAGCTAGCCTGGTGTGGTGGCACATGCCTGTAATCCCAGTGGCTCAGGAGGCTGAGGCAGGAGTATTGCAAGTTCAAAGCCAGCCTCAGTAAAAGCAAGGTGCTAAGCAATTCAGTGAGACCCTGTCTCTAAATAAAATACAAAAACAGCGCTGGGGATATGGCTCAGTGGTCCAGTGTTCCTGAGTTCAATCCCTGGTACCAAACAAACAAAAAAGATCAGCTAAACTTTATACTTCCTTTAAAAGATAATCTAATTTGTTTTTGAAAATAAAAAAAAAAAAAAACTGGACTCTTTCTAGAGGCTTTTAAAATTCTTAGGAATAGCTTCATATGATTTCACACTTCTTTTATTTAACATAGAAATTCAAGATTGATAACGTTCAGTTAAATAGAAACTATGACTCGAAGCTGTCCTAGTGACATATTAGATGTGTATGTGGCCTCTTGAACTCCCTCACTTACTGGCAGGAAAAGAATCTGACTTCATAGACACTTAGCAGGGTCCTGTTGGTTAGGAACTGTGAGTGCCTTGAAAGCTACCAAGCATGGTGTCACCCTTTGGATCTTGCTGACAAGAAAGGAATAAAAACACAAAGCTAAACAAAACAGTAGAAATACTTGCTCTATTTTAGCATTCCAAAGATCTAAGGGTTTATAAAGCACATGTTACCAAGCAACGAACTTTTTCTAATCCCTCTTTACAAATAGAAAGTCTAGCATAAATGCCAGGGTTATCTGAGTCTTGTCTGGGATTCCCCAAATGTTGGGCAGGAGAAACAAGCCATTGGCATACTAGATAATGCAGTCCCAGGCTATCAAGGGAATCTGATGTCTGTCTACATGGTTAAACTAGGGCAGCCTTTGGAATTTCTATGATAGATAATCTTTTCTTCTATGACATAGGGTCTGTGTAACATATCACATCTGGAGGCTATTTGCTGTCATTAGGGAAAGTCTCCTTTGCAGCAAAGATGAAGCTTTTTTGCTCTTAGTCCTTTTTTTTTCCATGATAAACTTTTTTTTTTTGGTCTCCAATTTCCTCCAAGCCATTTACAAATATTTACACTAGGCCAGGTGTGGTGGTTAAGGCCTTTAATCCCAGTGACGCTGAGGCTGAAGCAGGAGCAGCAAAAGTTAAAGGCCAGCCTGGGTAACACAGGAGACCCTGTCTCAAAATATAAAAATAAAAAGGGCTGTAAATGTAGCTCAGTGGTAGAGCATTTGCCTAGCATGTGCCAGTGCTTGAGTTTGATACCCAGCACTGCAAAAATGAATGAATGAATGAATTATGGTGGGGAGGAAAGAATAGAAGTTCATTGGATTAGACAAGGGAAATGAAGGGAAGGGAGGGGGATGGGAATAGGAAAGACAGTGGAATGAATTGGACAGAACTTTCCTATGTTCATGTCTGAATATACAACCAGTGAAACTCCACATCATGAACAACCACAAGAATGGGATCCTCCAGGCACATCAGTATTGATGTGAACAGGATCTCAGCAAAGGAATGAGCAAATTTGAGTTAGCTTAGGTTTTGGCATATTTGAGTCATAGTTAATAGGATAATTTGACTGATGTGTAGTGAAAAAAGTTAAGTAGACAGGGGTAACATCCAGTGGGCCCCTTTAGATAAAGATTTATATGGTATCATAATTGCAAAGAGATGCCCTTACCAAGAGTCACTATAACCATGTGTACAAGGATTTGTGTAGGAGCCTTAGCAAATGGACTGTAGGAGAAAGAAGTAGAGACACCGTGTTGAAAGTTTTTGCAATTGTCCAGGTAGGTGGTGCCATTGACTTTGTTTAGGACCAAAGTTCTAATAGGGGTGAAAGGAGCTGGATTTTACCAGACAAACGATATATTAGGCAATTTTTTTTAAAAAAAACAGTCTGAGGGGGCTGGGATATAGCTCAGATGGTAGAGTGCTTGCATTGCATGCACAAGGCCCTGGGTTCAATCCCCAGCACCACAAAAAAAAAAAAAAAAAAAAAAAAAAAAAAGAAAAGAAAAGAAAAAAGAGCCTGGCATAGTGGTGCATCCCTGTTATCCCAACAGGTCAGGAGACTGAGGCAGGAGGATCACAAGTTCAAAGCCAGCCTCAGCATCTTAGCAAGTCCCTAAGCAACTCAGCGAGACCCTGACTTTACTATATATACTATATAGAAATAAAGGGGGCTGGGGATGTCGCTCAGTGTTTAAGTACCCCTGGGTTCAATCCCTGGTACCCCCCCCCCAAAAAAAGAATGGGATCCTAAGTTATGTATTTATAATGTGTCAAAATATACTCTACTGTTATGTATATCTAAACAGAACAAATAAAAATAAATGATTCTATGTGGAGGATCATCGGCCTCTTGTAAATGGAGCATTGAAGTACTCTACTGATGCTCATATTCCAGGATGACTACATTGTATTGACCCTGGGTTCATCTGTGTAATTATCTGGAATTCTCATTATTCAATGATAATGAAAGCAGAAAAAGACATGTCTGATTCTGATTCTTTGAGTAGGGCAAAGTCCAATATTATTTCCTATGAGTGAAAATATCTTTAAAAAAAAAATCCAAGGCTGTCTTCTCAGAGAGTTGAACGACAGTAGTGTACCTTCTGAGACTGAGCAGCTTAACAGGACCTAGGCCCTCTCTCTCCACTGTTGTATTATTTATTGTTATATTCTGCTTCTTTCACCAAAGCACTTGAATTAGAGACCCCTGAAGTTGATGCGTTTGTCTTTAGATTCTTCTTATCTTGTTTTCTGCTGTTTCTTTCCCTCCAGGTGCCCCCCCCACACACACACACATACAATATCTGTCTCCTTCCAAAAGAGGCCGGTGTTCCAGCAGCGCATTATCTTCCATTCTTCTAATCAAAACCTCCATCCCAGCAAGGCTGAAATCAGTTTGGAAATTATGATTAAAAATTCTTCTTAGGAAAATTAAAGTGACCAACAAATTTAACTCTGGGGGAGGTGTTTGTAATTTAAAGCAGTGATTTAGTTCTAATCTCAGTTACTGGCATCTGGTGGACCAGGGAATGATGTAGATAGAGTCTCTGTCCCCTTCCTGCCCTTTCTAAGTCTCCCCAAAGCATGACACCTGGAATCCCAGCCACTGGGGAGGCTGAGGCAGGAGGATTACAAGTTCAAGGCTAGCCTCAGCAACTTAGCAAGAACCTGTCTCAAAATAAAAATGACTAAGGATGTAGCTCAGTGGGTAAAGTAGCCCTGGGTTCAAACCCCATAATTAAATAAATGAATAATAAAAAACAATAACCTGTCTGGAAAACAATAAGTACACAGTTTAGAAAGTGCTTCTTATTCTTATTTACAAACTGGTCTCTGAATGGAAGGGAGAGACCCGTACTAAGTGTCAAGGGATATTTATCTCTAGACCTTTACAGCACTTGATACTGCATTTCTATTTATGGTAATGTTATGAAGTTCCCTTTAAAACAACATTTTATTGGTTCTTATTTATACATGACAATAGAATCCATTTGGATAAAATTATACAAGCATGGAATATATCTTATTATCATTGGGATCCCATTCTTGTGGGTGGGCATGATGGTGTTGTTCACTTAGATTTTTTCATATATGTACATAAAAAATTATGTTAGACTTGTCCTACTGTCTTCTATTCCAATCCCCTGCCTTCATTTCATTATCTTCTGTCTAACCTACAAAACTGCTCCCCTCTCTCCCTTTTATTGTGGTTTATATTTCATATATCGGTGAAAACATTCAGCCTTTGGTTTTTTGGGATTAGCTTATTTCACTTAGCATGATAGTCTCCAGATCCATCCATTTACCTGCAAATGTTATAAAGTCATTCTTCCTTATGGCTGAGTAATATTCCAGTATATATATATATATATATATATATATATATATATATATATATATATATATCTATCTCACAATTTCTTTGTCCATTGATCTGTTGAAGGGCAACTAGGTAGGATCCATAGCCAGGAAAGTAAGTTGGTTTAAAGAAATTCATTAAGTATCAGGTATGAAGTCATATGGGGTTATGTCAAAGATGATGATGAATATAAGTGAATGCTTATGTAAGTGATTCCTCCTTGTAGAGTAAGTACAAAGTTCATAATGGGGAAACCACTGCATGTTGCCTGTTCCAACCTCTAGCACTCCTGATGCCCTTTGGCCTACTCTACATTTTCTTTGTTCCATGGGACTTCCACTCTCTAACACATGAATAGTAATAGTAGTAACTAATAGTAATATATATATATATATATTTTATTTCTATTGTTTGCCTTCCCTTGCTAGAATGTAAGCTCTCCCAGGGCAGGAATTTTTTCCTACATTGATTCAGTAAATGAACAAAGTTATCTAAAACTGTGTTTGGCATGTAGTAGGTGGTCAATACATATTTAGTAACTGACTGATTGGATGACTTTGCCATTTACAATCCTTCATAATCTGATCTTGCTCTTTTCCAACTTCATCTCTTGCCATTCTTCACTCAATTACTGATTCTAGCAGTTTACCATGCACACCATTTGCACCCCATCCCTATATATTCCTTTCCTTTGCCTTGGATAAATGGTTATGGATCTATGCAAAGATTTAGTTATAAGGATATTCTTCACAGCCTGGACAAGTAATCTGAAGAAAACAAACTGAAATATCCTCAACATCCATCAATACTTTCTCATTTAAAGAAATCATGGTAACTTGCACTTAATGGAGGGTAACTTGGCAATGTGTATCAAAATTACAAATACAGGAGCCTGGGGTTGTGGCTTAGTAGTGGAGCACCTGCCTATCACATTTGAGGCACTGGGTTTAATCCTTAGAACTATATATATATATATATATATATATATATATATATATATATATATATATATATATGATAGATAAAGGTATTGCATGTATCTACAACTAAAAAATATTTTTAAAAACATAAAATACACATTGCTTTGACTCAGAAATTCTGCTTTTAGGAGTTTATCACATATTGATACTTGCTTATGTACCAAATGAATTTTAGACACAGCAGTGACAGAACTCACTGAATTATTTATTATACAGCTATCTTTGCTGATGCCAAGAAGATCATAATAGGGGAAAGACATGGTGGTAGATGCCTGTAATCCCAACAGCTTGGGAGGCTGAGGCAGGAGGAGGATGAATTTAAAGCCAGCCTCAGCAACTTAGTGAGGCCCTAAGCAAGTTAGTGAGACTCTGTCTCTAAATATAATAGAAAAAAAGGGCTTGGGATATGGCTTAGTGGCTAACTGCCCCTGGGTTGAATCCCAGGTACCAAACAAACAAACAAACAAAAAAAAAATAATTAAAGAATCATAATAGCGGCCAGGCACAGTGTTGCATGCCTGTAATCCCAGCAGCTCGGGAGGCAGAGGCAGGAGGATCATGAGTTCAAAGCCAGCCCCAGCAATTTAGCAAGGTGCTAAACAACTCAGTAAGATCCTGTCTCTAAATAAACTATAAAAAATAGGGCTGAGGATGTGGCTCAGTGGTCAAGTGCCTCTGAGTTCAATCCCTGATACCAAAAAAAAAAAAGCATAATAACTAAAATTAATTCAACTTGCCATGCATTAGGCACTGTGGTGGTATTTTTAAAAATATTTTTATCTAATTTAATCCCCATTAACAACCCTGTGAGGCAGTTAATATAATAGTTCACATTTTAAACAGGAGGAAATGTGTGGTCAGAGAAGTTAATGTATTGCACTAGGGTCAGAAAATTAATAAATAGCAAAACACAATGTCCAAAACATTCTAACAAAATAGTATGGATACTATGATCTAATTTTATTAAAAATATAGATAAATGTATATATGTGCATATAAAAATATTGGAAAGAAACATCAAAATGTTAATGATTAGGTTGTGACATTGTGAGTGATTTTTATTTTCTTAGTATTTTCTGATTATTTTATTACATTTTGGGGCCAACTGGGGTGGAGAAAGTGAAGCCAGGGGCACATGAATTACTTGTATCATTTTAAAGATCACTAAATTTGAAAACTCTGGTGGTAATGTGGAACAATGGCGCAGGCATGAGGGAAGTGTTTGTAGGCTAAGAGGAAAGACAAGTGAGGAGGAAGAGCTTCCCCAAAGGGAAGGAGGATGGGGCTAAGTGAGGTGAAGTCAGGAGAATCTAGTGCCAAGGCCACAAGCAGAAGGAATAACCTTGAGGAGGAAGTACCTCTTTCCCATGAGGCTTGGGGGACTGGGCAGCAAAACTCACGGTCAAGTATGCAGGGAACTGGGGAAAGCAGGTGAAAAAAGGGAAACTAAGGGAGTTCCTGTTTAATAACCTTATTCTTTCATTGAAATCCAGAGCTAGGCCATCAACTGAGGGTTCTGGGGCAATGGTCAGGCAGAGGATGTGAGGAGAAGAGGATTTGGAACAATCGCTGAGAGAAATTTGATACAGGTATATAAAAGGACTGCTTCGTAGCCCTTGGGGCCCAGCTAAGGCTGGCTGGCCAGGCTTTGTAGTGGAGCCAACTTCATGACCTTCTCTAGCAATAGCTAGCAGCCCGGGAGCAAGTGATGGAGAGAATGCATAGTGGGGTTTTCACAGAGCTGGGAATTGGCAGAGCAAGTGCTGCCAAAGGTCACAGGGAGAATGAGTCCAGAGATCAACACTGGCAAAGCTAAAATGGCTGGTCATGGGGCAGACTTGGAAGGAGGAAAGGAAGCTAGGAGGCTAATGATGGTCTCTGGGAAAGAAGAGGGGAGGAAGGGTGGGTTAGTGACTGGGGTGGCCAAAGAGCAGTCCAGGGAGACTAATAAGCTGAAGTCAGAGGGATATTTCTGAGTTTGGGTTGTTGAAGTGGTCTCAAATGGGGCCCAGGAAGTAACAGGGAAGGAGCACCCAGGATACTGTGCTTCATGAAAGGGTAAAGGCAGCATGCAAATAATGCTTAGCTGAAAGAAGACAATTTGGCAGTATCTGCCAGAATTGCAAAGTCACATTCCCTCCATCCTGCACCTCTACTTTAAGGAATTTCTCCTACCTAATTACTTGCTCTTGTGCAAGAGGATTGGGTAAGGCGAGTTGCTGCAGCGTAAACTGTATCCACAGCAGATTGGCAGCAGCCTGAAAGTTGATCAATAGTAATTTGATTAGTTAAATAAATTACAGTTCATAAACTGAAATGCTAGGTATTTGGAAAAACAGGAAGAAGCTGCTCTTTATGTGTCGGTATGGGATGACGTCCATGATTTAATAAGTGGAAGAAGCAAGGTGTGCAGAAGAGTGTGAGTAGTTTGCAATCTATTTACTAACCTGTGCATAAAACGGCTCCATAAGGTTACATAAAAAATTATTAATATTGATTGGTTGCCTCTGAGGACTCCAGCTGTTGGCAGGCACACAGGGGTTCAAAGATGTTGACTAGGGGACAAGGGTGGAAAAGGACTTTTCACTTGTCTTTTTTTTGTTGTTTGTTTTGGGCACCTTTTGAATTTTGAACCATGTGAATATAGAACTTAATGGGAAAGTAAAATAATTCACTAAAATACTATATATGCATATACAAATTGAATATTTCAATCAATTTTAGGTGTATATACAATTGGATTCTCTTTTACAGATTTTAATACTTAAAAGCATAACGAAACTTTCCCTAGAGATTTGTTTCAAACCAATCCATTTGATAGGATACTCTGGGGGGATTTTGATGAAATGAAACTGATTATGTTTTAATAACTGTTAAGGTTGGGAATGGGTATATGAGAATTTGTTTTCATTTGGAACATGAAATTGTCATTTTTGTGGGTCAAAAATATTTCAATTTTGGCAATTTCATGTGGTTTAAATGAATGATGTTTTCCAAATTTTTCATAATATTAAAGTTTAAAAAAGAAGTCCCACTATGCCCTTGCTAGGAACACTTGCACACTTTCTGATGTATGCTCTTGTATCTCATAACTGAATGGAAATTCCCATTCCCCCAACAGCATTACTGCCTTGTTGGTTCCCTTATTATGGGACCTGATACTGTTCTGAGAATTTTTCCCATTAACAACAATCTCTCTCCATCCTGTTGTGTGTTAATTGGCTACTCCCTTATCCTTATTGCTGGTAAAGCTCATCCTGTTCTCAAAAAAAAAATCACTTCTTTAGTTTCCTATGATCACTTGACATTCTCTTCCTGCCTCGCTGTTTATTATTAGCAGCTCTAGTCATTTTGGGCCATGTGCTTATCCAGCTTACTTATATTATTAATCTAGGGACTGATGTCCCTCGGACATTCAGTATACATCACTGCAAAGGTCGTCCGTAAGCACACTTGTGTTCAACCTTTCAACCTCAAGTGGTTTTGCTTACGTAAGCTTGTGCTTCTTATGTTACCTCAGAGGCTATGGCGGCCTCAGCCTGGCCCCTGACGCCTGCTAATCCATGCCATGCCTTGTTGTCTGTCCTCAGGAAGCAGGTGGCTTCTTGTTGCCTACAGGCTCAGACATCTTCCCCATATCCCAGTCCATCAGCTCCTCTGCTCACATGTCTCATTGGCACCGCAAATCTTCACTGGGCCTCCCAACTCTAAGCACCCCCCACTTTATGTCCTCTGTAAAGAACTCCTCTGACCCTCTTCCCCAGAAATCTGGGCTTAGCAGACCCCCCTCCAAGCTCTCACAGAAGCCTTCATCACCTGCAAAAATTATCCCCTCTTTATTTGTCCCTCCTGCCCCCACACTGTGAGCTAAGGATAGACACCACGACTTGTGCTCCCTTGAATATCTCACTCCAAGCACAGCCTCAGGCACATGATTAAATACTCAAAATAACATACACACACACACACACACACACACACACACACACACACATATTTTAAAGTAAAAAAAACCCACATATATTTTGCAATGCTGGGATCAAACTTGGAGCCTTGTATATACCAGACAAGCACTCTACCACTGATCCCCCCTAAATATTATGTTTTAAAAATATTAATTTGCAACTTATGCAAATTTTATGCAAAAATAGTGAAAAGAACTTTCATATACCCTTGATCAAGATTCATCTGTTCTCGGGGCTGGGGATGTGACTCAAGCGGTAGCGCGCTCGCCTGGCATGCGTGCGGCCCGGGTTCGATCCTCAGCGCCACATACAAACAAAGATGTTGTGTCCACTGAAAACTAAAAAAAAAAAAAAAAAAAAAAAATTAAAATTCTCTCTCTCTCTTTAAAAAAAAAAAAAAAGATTCATCTGTTCTAAAGATCTTGTTACATTTGCTCTATCTCTGTTTCTCTTGACACAAACAGACAAGTGCCAGCACACAATTTTTTTCCTGAGACACTTGAGAGAAGGTTGCAGACATTGGGTCCCTTTGCCCCTTAGTACTTCAGTGTTTTTGTTTCCTAAGAACAAGGACATTCTGTTATATAAGCACAATAGCGTTATCAAGCTCAGGAAATGTAACATTGATACAGAACACTATCATAGAATCTATAGTTCATTTTCAAATTTTAATTGTCCCAATAATGGCCTGCATAGCTATTTTTTTAATCATCCATGATCCAGTCTAGGATCACATTTGTAAATAGTTGTCATGTGTCTTAGTTCTCATAAATCTCCTTGAATCTTCAGCCTTTTTCTTTCTTTTTTTTTTAATCTTTTATGATATTGGCATTTTGGAGGAGTATAAGTCAATTAGAATATCCTTCAGCTTGAGTTTAATTGGTATGTCCTTTGTGTGGCATGATGAGTCAGGTTATGTTGTTTTTTTTTTTTTTTTGGCAGAAGTAAAACAGATAGGCTAGATTATTATTGATTTTTTAACTTTGATTCCTTGGTCAGAATGTTGTCTTCCAGGTTATTTTCACTGTAAAGATTTCATTTTTTCTGTTGTGTACTTCATAACTAATGTATGTTAAGTATTTTGAGACTATGTAAATAATCATGTTTCTCACAAATTCTGATTCCCTAGATTTATAATCTATTGATGGCTATTGTCAACCTCGGCCAACCAGAAACTTCTGTTCTAAGCAAAAGAAGGCATCCTTTCTGCAGGACTCATTTAATCAGTGGGTACATATTATTTTGAAAATGACTATTTGGTAAACACCACAGAGTCTAGGCATAGACAAGATGCAGCCTGGTTTGAAAGCCCATAATACTTTATAGCACTTGTAAACCTTAGATGAGGCTAGTTCTCCTGAAACCTCCCTGGTCTTTATTAGGGCCCAGAATGGACTCTACAGCTTTCCCAAGATAGTCTCCATGCAGAAGGTAGCAGGCAGCAGCTGTTGTGCATCCCATGCCCGCCTGCTTTTGCTCTTCTCCATCAAACTTGAGAGAGTTACCTTTTAGTGTATTTGGAAAATATGGAATGCAATTCAGTGTTCCACACAGGCTCTCATGTCATTCTGAAGACCCACATGTTAATGTGCTTGGACCAAGGTGTCCTTTTCATGTAGATTCATGTACTTAGAAGGACAGGGTACCATGAACTACATAGAGGGCAGAGGGTGGTGGGGCTGTTTCTGTTTGGGGAGTGTTTTATTTCCAGCTACACAACTCCAATCTGTGTTTCCATCTTCATATGGCCTTCTTTCTTCTGTGTCTCGCATGATGTTCTCGTGTGTGTGTGTGTGTGTGTGTGTGTGTGTGTGTGTGTATGTGTGTGTGTCCAAATTTACCTCTTTTTAAAGGATACTAGTTGGATTATGGCCCACCCTAAGGCCTTCTCTTAACTTGTAGCTGAATCTTTTTTTTTAATATTTTATAATATGGGAGACAGAGCTCACAAAAGAAGTTACCTGAATCCTTAAAAACCACAAAGTTGGAGACCTTTTTAAAAAAGAACAGATACCAAAATATATTTTAGTTGTTGAAGCAAGCAAAAAAGGACATAAGATCTAGAAGATAAAAGCTGTATTTAAAACCATGCTAAAGAACAAATTAAAATAAAGAAGAAGAAAAATGTGTCAGAAGTTAATCCTATTATAAATGAATATCATCTCTAAGGGACTGTATGACTCACCTTAACAATATTCAAACAACAAAAACCCTACTAACAAAAGAGCCTCAACACTCCTTTAGGGTTGGTTGTGACAGAATTTGTCCTGCTTATGGAGTATGCATGAAAAACAACATAAAGATAATATCTAAAATATGAAACTGTTTCTCTAAATAGCACTTATTGGTCTTAAATCCAATTGAGTAAGTGATCAGCTATGACTTGAAGCTTGTCATCATGGGATGGGGGAGTCATTTAAAGCCAAAGAGGACTTTTCTATACTTTGTTCATGTGCCTGGAAAAAGTATAATATTGCAAGTTTCTCCTCAGTGTTAAATATCTACTGATAATTAAAGAATAGATGAAACTTCCTAGCCATTTCCAAGAATTCACATGATAAAGGGTAATCATTTTAGAGTTTATATATGCTCAGTTTTCTTAAAGCCGTAGATTTTATTCTAGAAAGGAGACAGTATATGGCATTAATAAACCAAATATGTCATAGATTCTAGAATGCCAGATTAAGGGATCTTTATAGTGGCAAACCTTACATCTGCAAAGAGCCTTTTTCCAAATAGGGGCACATTCACAGGACTTCAACATACCTTTTTGAGGAATATGATTCCATCTGTAAGAGGAACCATATCTGAAATCCAACCCATCTGAGAACCTGAAATGGAGTGCTGTTGTCTATGATATTTAGCTCAGGAGAACACAACTGTCTCTCCTGCTCACTCTAGTTTTGGTTGGCTTGCCAACATGTAAGGAAAGAAAATGACATAGGCAGAGCATGCTCAGCCCCCTTGAAATAGATTTAGGACATTATTTTCAAATGATCACAAGCTATTCATGTAACTATTACATAGCGGACAATAATAGAAAACAATCGCAGTCTGCACAGCTCTTGCTCTGCATTCCCTCCTATAATTCTAATAGTTGCTTAAGGATATAAATATAGCTGGGTGTTGGTGGCGCATGCCTGTAATCCCAGCAGCTTGGGAGGCTGAGACAGGAGGATCCTAAGTTCAAAGCCAGGCTCAGCAACTTAGCTAGACCCTAAGCAATTCAGGGAGACCCTGTCTCTAAATAAAATATAAAATAGGTCTCGGGATGTGGATTAGTGGTTAAGCAACACCAGGTTCAATCCCTGGTACAAAAAAATATTAACATAGTTGTCACCATCGGACAGATGGGAAGCATGAGACCCAGAGAGGCAAAGTGAGACTTCCTGTAGGTCACACAACTACTAACTTAATAAATTCAAATAAGGTAGGGTCCTGTCTGAAGTTTATCCAATAGAGCATAGCCATTCTCTTAATTAGCCATCAGATATTTATTGCGCATCTGCCATGGCTAAGTGAGAGAAGGTATGACCAAATCTGGGGCTATAGCTCTGGTGTTTATTTCCTGATGCATTCTTCTTTCCAGTGTAGCTCTCAAGTAACTACACACTGAAATATAGTTCCAAGACAGTGATTGGAATGTATATAACTGGGTCAATTTCAGATATTACTGCTATCTTTGATAATCTTCTCAATTCTGTGGCAATAAGCATGTTAGTCTACAATCCCTTCTTCTTTCTGCTTTACACCTGATAAACTGTTTAAGAAGCCATTTTGTCAAGGTACATAAAACCATTGCTTTCTAATCTTACTGGGGTTGCATAATATTTGTCTAAAATAATGTTTGGAGGAAAGACATGCTTTACCACTTGAAGAATTCTGCTCTAACAATATATCAAGGAAGTAAAGAGTTCAGCATGTAGGCAGGGGTGAGGGGGTGTAGGTGAGTGGTAGAGTGCTTGCCTAGCATGCATTACACCCTGGGTTACATCTCCAGTACTGTAAAAAAAAATAAGCATGTTCCCTTCATCCTCTGAAATGGAATGCTGACATTCCCTTATGTCCATTTCAGGTCTCCGTCAGCATCATCAAAACAATCAGTGCAGGCCTGAGGTTGTAGCTCAGCAGTAGAGCACTCACCTAGCATATGAGAGGTCCTGGGTTTAATCCTCAGCACCATATAAAAATGAATAAATAAAATAAAGGTATTGTGTCTAACTATAATTAAAAAATAAATATAAAAAAATCAGTGCCAACAAGGATTCATTAACAAGCTACTGTGTGCCCAACCCTAGGCTAGGTACTAAAGGAAAAAGAAGAGGAGCTTCCTTTCCAGTGAGCAATGTGGCATCCACATGGAAAAGAATGAGCAGAGCAAACAGAAGTCTAGCATTTGCTAAGTACCTGTTAGGTACCCAACACTTTACAAACATTTTAAGGCTAGAGTTACCCCTGTTTAATGGATGAACAAACTGAGGAGTGTTAGGGTGTAGACAACATGCCTAAGATCCTGTAGCTAGTAAATGGTAGAACTAGGATTTGAACACAGGTCCCTCAGACTTAAAATTAGAGCATAATATGAAAGAGATGATTTATATCAACTACTGGGTTGCATGAGCCAACCAAGGAATACTGAAGGACTTTCAGGGAGATACATGGAATGTATGAAGGCCAAGTTGGGGCCTTTTGGGGGGTAGGGTGTGTCTGGAATCTAATGGCCTGTGGCAGATGTTCCCTTTGCAAGTCCCTGCCTAAAATAACCACCTGATCCCATTGAAGGGCCCAGGCTTTGTCCATTTCTTCTGGGGAGGTGGGAAAGAGAAGCTGGTTCAGGTTTCTACATTCAACTCCAAATGCCCCCTCTCTGAGGTTAGCTGAGCTACTACTCTTCCCCAAGTACCTGACTTCAAGGGGGTAGCTCAATACCAAGAGCTTCCTGGCCTGCCTTCTCCCTCCTTCCCACTTGATACTTCTGTTCACATTGAAGGGATAAAAGGAATTTAACATGTTTCTGCTTTTTTTTTCCATGGCAGGGAGAAGAGCTGGCTTAGGCAAATACAGAACCTTTCCAGTCTGTTCAAGCCATTACCAATGGATAGCTCCACCTGAAACATCAGGTCCATAGATTAAAATAAAAGAAGGCCACACACATTCTCTGACTTTTCTTTCCAGTGGGGATAATTAAGATGGGGAAAGGGGAAACTTTATTTCTTTTTCTCTCTCATTTTAATTTTTTTGGGTGGTTGAACCCAGGGGCACTTTACCACTGAGCTACATTTCCAGCCCCTTCTTTTATTTTTTGTGGGGACAGGGTGTCCCTAAGTTGCCCAGACTGGCTACCTTGAACTTGTGATGCTCCTGCCTCAGCCTCCTGAGTTGCTGGGATTACAGACTTATATCACTCATCCAAGTGAGCAAGTTTTGTTTCTAAGTCTATACTTTTAGTTCTCAAGAATCAAGGAGGGGTGGTATAGAATGGTGGTGGAATGGACTTCTTTCAAAAGAAAAATTGGAAAATGAAAGATTTTATAAGGCACTTAAAAGAAATACAGGATTGTGCTTGAGAGTTGATTTTTTTAAAAAAATTTGAAATAAATTATAGATTCACAGGAAGTTGCCCTTCACCCAATGGTTACATCTTACATAATGATAGTATAATAGAAAGCCTAGAAAATTTGATACAGGTACAATGTGTGTCTAGTGCTATGCCTTTCTATTAAATGTAAAGATCTCCTTCCTATACCCCTTTATACTCATACCCACACCTCTCCCCATCCCTGCCTCTGGTAACCATTACTTTGTTCTCCATCTCTATAATTTCGCAATTTTTGCATGGAAATGGAAGGAGACCCTCATTGTTATACAAAATTACATATAAGAGGTTGTGAGGGGAATGGGAAAAAAATAAGGAGAGAAATGAATTACAGTAGATGGGGTAGAGAGAGAAGATGGGAGGGGAGGGGAGGGGGGATAGTAGAGGATAGGAAAGGTAGCAGAATACAACAGTTACTATTATGGTATTATGTAAAAATGTGGATGTGTAACCGATGTGATTCTGCAATCTTTGTAATGTTTTGAATAACCAATAAAAAAAAATTTGCAATTTTAAAGTACTTTCCTAGCCAGTTGTCATGGTTCATGCCTTATAATCCCCGCAACTCAGGAGGACGAAACAGGAGGATTGCAAGTTCAAGGCCAGCCTCAGCAACTTAGTGAAGTACTGTCTCAAAACAGAAAATTAAAAAGGCTAGACATGTACCTCAGTGGTAGAGTGCTTGTCTAGCATGTGTGAGGTCCTGGGTTCAATCCCCAGTACTGCAAAAAGAAAAGAAACAAAATAACAACTCAAAGTAGTGCTGAGATGAGAAGGGGTTAGCACAGGGGAAGCCCTAGGGAATTCCATGGCAAGGATTAATTTAGACCCCTCCCCCAATGGACTATTACCTTGCTTTTCATGAAGAGTACCATGTTCCCCTCACCTTAACAGTGGCACACACACAAGCTAGGCTCAGACCTATTAGGATGTTGTGCCCTTTAGAAGAAACGACTTTAAGCTAGTGGCTCCATCCACAGCTGGCCCCAGAGATAGAGGAGGGAGCTGATATCTGCCTTTGAACCATGGAACACTATAGTCCTGGTAACTGGCTCCAGGTCCCTACATTCTGAGTAGGAACCCCCCACCTTCCAGAACATTCCATCCTTCCCCTTTGGTGAAGCAGTGAGCAAAAGAAAGACAGAATGCACCTAGTTCTGTGCCCTACTCCAAATGTTCTTGCTGTGGGTTGCATCATAGCCACAACCAAAGGCCCTCCATATGCATGATGAATGCAGGTACTTATGATTCAAGTTCCCCACCAACACCCACCAAATAACACATCTGTGTAATTTGTGATTTCCAAAGTGAAAATGTTATTGGAATCAAAAGTCCAGGCTTCCCACCACTTAAGTACCAATATTCAGGAGGTGAGTGTTGGGAGGAATGAATCAGGCCAGCCCTGAGAAAGGTAATGGGGCTAGTTCCTCAAAGATCTATCTTCTTGGCTCAGGGAGGCAAGTGGTTTTTATGGGAAGGGAAGGAAGTGATGAGTCTGTAGGCTGGACAGGCTCTTCCTCAGCGAGGGCAGTTAACATCTAGGCAGGGGCTTTTCTTAGGCCAAAGGATAGAGAAGACTAGAAGGGCAAAAGGGAAGGGGGGAAGCCAAGGACAGTTTTTTTTTTTTTTTAATGGTGCTAGGCATTGAACCCAGGGCCTGTGCATGCAAGGCAAGCACTCTACCAACTGAGCTATATCCCCAGCCCATGAAGGATCATTTCAAAGGGAGCCCTTATTACAATATCGTTTTTTGAACTCATTTAATAATCCTACCATGTTCTTTGTTGCCTTTTTGTTTGTTGTTGTTGTTTTTAATTGTATTATGGGGGTCTGAACCCAGAGGCACTCTACCACTGATCTGCATCCCAACCCTTTTCCTTTTTAATTTTGAGACAGGGTCTTGATAGGATGCTGAGGCTGACCTCCAACTTGCCATCC